>NC_088799.1:25593922-25895469 GCF_011386835.1 Chrysemys picta bellii | reverse complement strand
AATTTCATTTTGAGGTGTTCCCCAAAATTTGCGTGTGTGTGTGTGTGTGTGCACGCACGTACATACACACACACTAAGGCAGAAGGGAAATATTTGCTTCTCTCCTGCTGCAGGAGAAGTGGAGCCCATTTGTTTGTGCTGTCTTCTTGATCATCACACTGGGGAGTGAACCATGGATCTTCAGAGCTAAAAGTATTGAGCTGCTACAGCTTGAGCTACAAAGCTAATCTGTTCTAGTTAGGGCTGTAACAGATCGATATCTTCTGTAGATCAGTCTCAGAGGGGGACCTGTAGCACACCAGCAGGTGACACACATGATTGGCAACACAAAAAAACAGAGACTTTTCAAGAGGCAATTATCCAAATACCCCTGCATCTGAGATGTTACTGGAGGGAGTTTTATGTTTATCCTCGGTTTTAGAACTTGGCAAAAATTTAATAATTGCCTCATGCCCCTGTGATGTGTGAAGATCATCATCATCCCCATGTTAAAGAATGGAGTGGGGGTAAACAGTTTGAGGCTCAAATTTTCAAAAGTGGCCTTAATTTTGGCTTCTGAATTCTAGGTATATGAATCCTGATTATTTTTCAGAAGGGCTGAGCCCTTACAACTCCCGCATTGCCTGTCACAACTATGAATAAGTCTGGGTTCCTGCCACAGATAGAGGGACCTGTGGGCCCTATGGCCAGCTCTGGATAGCTTTGATGTATACAGAGAACGATGAATAATTTAGGAAAATCACAGTAACAGACTCTCAGTCTTAACCTTGACAAAGTAAATCAATTATTATTTCTGCAAGGAAATGACTGGAAATACAAGCTTCTTTTTCAGTGGGAGTTAGGTGCCTAGGCGCTTTTCAATACAGATGGGCACCTAGTGGGGTATCTTTAAGTGCCTAAATATTTTTTAAAATCTGGGTCTTCGATACAAACCCCTATATAGACAACCTGGTTTACACCTGGCATATTAATTTAGTTTTCAGTGACGGGTAAATGGCAGAACCTGTTGTCTAATTTGCATTTGGTTCTATACCCTAGTCAGGGCCAGCTCCAGGCACCAGCTTGTCAAGCAGGTGCTTGGGGCAGCCGCAATTTGGTGGCAATTGGTGGACAGTCCCTCACTCCGTCTGAGAGTGAAGGACCTCCCGCCGAATTGCCGCCGCAGATCATGATCACGGCTAATTTTTTTTTTTTTTTTTTTGGCTGCTTGGGGTGGCCAAAACCCTGGAGTCGGCCCTGACCCTAGTTATCAAAGACCAGTTGAAACAGGCTTACTCTTTTTCTTAATCATTTCTGGGAAAAGAGAATCTAGTTCTAGTGGCATTAAATATTTCTTACTTATCTGTTAGTCTGGTTCAGTGGTTCTCAACCTATTTACCATTGTGGGCAGCATATGGACACAATGTGTTATGTGGGCTGCATCCAATACTATCTGTATAACCCTGAGCATGTCATGTGGGCCACAGCTCTGTGCTGATTTAGCCACAGGTTGGATACCACTCAATTTCTCACTTTGACTGAATGTCTATCTTGTGATAGAACTGCGATAGGAGTCTGTCTGTCTGTTAAGAACTGATTTACTTGAGAATATTGGGGAAATGAGTTACATCAGACTCAATGAAGCACTTTGGGGTACCAAAAGGAATACAGAAGTGCTTTTTTTTTTTTTTTTTTTTGTGCTTTTAGTAAAAATAATTTAGGCTTTCCTCCTTTCTATTTGAACATTGGCATTTCAACTAGTGCAAGATAAATACTTGATATTTTTGGTTCAGTGGCTGAACCAAAAAATAAAATAAAAAAAACTGTTTGTTTTGAATCAAAACTGAAACATTTTGTTTTTTCTTGCCAAAATTAAAATGTTTGTTTCAGATTAAAAAAAAACAATTCGTTTTGGGCTCAACAAAATGTTTTTTTTGTCCTGAAAAAATTTTTTGGTTTTATTTTTGTTTTGTTATGTTTTTGGGCATTTGACCTGGAACAATTTTTTTGAAGTTTTTGCTTTGTTACATTTTTTCGCTGTTTTTCACCCTTTCAAACATTCTTTAAACGGATCTAGCTAAATTTTGAAATGAAAAGTCAAAACATTTTATTTTGAAAATGTCAAAATGAACTTTTTTTTACTTTTTTGATATTTTTCCCATTTTTTTTTATTTGACTGAAACCATTACCAAAATTGCAAATAGTTTGTTGCTCTGAAATGGCATTTTTTGACAAATTTACTATTTGACTGAAACATTCACCCAGCTCTAATTTCAAGTGGAAATCAGCAAATGTGTGATGCCTAATAAGGTAGATGCCAGTGTTAAAAAGGAGAAAAGAAAGGAAAGAGATGAAGCTGGAAGAAAAAGAATCCTTTCAGACTCCTTAAATTTGGTCACACCTCACCTATATCATTCTTTGCTTTCCCTTTTGCTTTCCTCTACTTTCTTACTATTTCTCTTGTCTCTCCTTCTTAACTTTAGAACTTTGTAACTCCAGTACAGCTAATTTACTTCCCCATCCCACACACTGTTCTATTGAATCAGTCAGCCCTTCCTGTCGGCGCTTGAAAGGACATGGCTCTTCTTCAGGTGACAGTTCAGCAGAGCAGACAACTAGGAAAATACTGGCAGCAGCATCAGCAACTGCAGAAAGAGAATTTGTAAAAGGGTGATTCATTGCCACTATTCTCAAAGAGAAGATGGAAAAACTTGGTCCAGTTAATAGTTTGAACACCACGCATGTGGTTAGCTTCATGTCACTTCAGTATGCACAGGGCCTGGAATGATAGCAGCCAAGCAAACTACTAAATACTAATGCATAATTCAAATTCTGCACAGAAATTATACATGATGGTGATGTTATTCTCCTAATAGGAATGGCAAGCTGCTTTCCATTGAAAGCAAATAGGTGCTTCTTAAATGATTTTCTTGTATCTTGTAGGGGCCTTAAGGTTCTGTGTAGCAATATGCAAAACTTTGTGTTGAATTTTTTTACCATAGATATTTTTTGTTTTGGAAGCTTTGCAAATCTCCACGTGACTGCTAGCACTGAAAAGAAAGTTCAAGCTGTTTTGTAGGAGGTGTTGCTAAGGTGATTTTTATAGAATGAAAATGCATTGGCAACTCATTGTTAACTTGTTTACAAAAGAATATGAATAAAATTTCACCTCCCAGAGCAAGACAAGCTTCTGTGCCTGATTAACTGTTTCAGAACTATTGGAGAGCAGAATAGTCAATGGTATATATGTAAACTCCCTTCTCCCCATCAACACACATCTTGAAATATGGTCTCGATCTTTGGGACAATGGTAGGGTGCATTGGTGACTAGTACAACTGGAGTGAAATATTTTTAATGAATAACCTTAGTCTAATTCTGCCTTCTTCTGTTTTTGAGCAGATCTCAAAACTTTCTAATTATTCCTCATTCACGAGTTTTTTCTGTATATGAATGGTTTGCAAACAATTCATTGAGACTATTCCATACTCAAACTCATTATTACAGGTGTCCAAATCTGGGAATGTTCTAGATAATTTGTCTAACTAAATGAATACCATACAAATTGCAAACCAAAATTTGCTTTCATGCGTTTTGAGCATTAAAGTTTCATTTTCACAAGAATTCACTGCAATAAAACCAGAGTGCTTAAATGTATAAACACAGACAATTCAAACTTTAAAGCTTATTAGCAGAATACCTTTTCCATTATTTCCCAGCAGCTGTTACTTGGTCTAAATCAGCGTATGGATTATATTTTAGGTCATGTTTACATTTTTCCACTTTATCTTTAGCTTGAAATTTATAATTGATGAGCCATGTTTATCCTTGTCCAACTTCCGTGAGTTGCACTACAGATGAATTTTGTCCAATAACTCTAAAGATCATTAAAAACTGAATGAACCATATGTAGGCAAGGGAGATAAAGGGGATTGGGAAGGAATTTCCACTGTGCAGGGGAGTGGATGGTGTTATTCAAATCAAGTGAAAATAGTGCTTATGTGGCGCATAGGCCCTGTGCTGGCTTTCTGCACAGGGGAGAGGTTTTATGCTCTAATTTGCCACCTTTGTCTGATAGTATTGTTTCTGCTCCCTGATTGGCTGATTTCCAAAACAGTTGCATAAGCATTTGGGCAGCATCCTATTTGCATGAATATTTGTATGTGAATGCATGGTGTATGTGATGGGGCTCCCACCCTAAACAAGGCCTGAAGAATTAAAATAGACCAATTAACCATACAGGCTGCACCTGGAGGAGAGCCAGAGCTAAGAAGAACTTATGGCTGATCAAGCCCAGCTGGGGCAGCTGCTGGGTTAGGCTTATAAGGACAAGAAGTTGGTAGAAAGAAGGTTGCAAGAAGGAGCTCTGTAGTCACTCCCTAGAGAGGGTAGAAGATACCTTTTGAGGAGCAGTAGGTGGTGTTGGGGGTTCTCTGTTCAGCATTCCCTTCCAGTTCCCTGATTTCCACCCCCTGCTTTGATCTTCAATCCTGTCCCAGTTTTTTCATTTACTGTCCCCAGTATTTACATGTGTGCTTTGTTCATTGGCTATTCCCCCTCAGTTATGCTATCTCCCAACAACCACAATAGGTAGAGAGGAGGGGAGTCAGCTAGGTACTAGGAGGAGAGTAAGTCCTGGACTCCTGGCTTGGACTACAGACCCTGACAAGAACCTGAGAAGGTGTGAAGTAGCCACAGAAGCACAGTGATAGCCCATCGGAGGGGGTCACAAGACAGGAGAAAAAGATATCAAATAATCCAGAGAAACAGCAACAGGATTGGACCTTGAGCACACCATGGTTGCTTGGCATGCAGTCCCTGGGTTGCAACCTAGAGTAGTGGATGGACCCAGTGGCTGCTGGGGGGACCTGGGAAAGAGGCACAGACTTGGCAGTGGATCAGAAGACTGCCTGAGACAGTATATCGAAAGTATATCGGATGTGGTTTCCCCAGAAGGGGAGGACTATTGTGAGCTGGCCAGAGATGAGTCGTGAAGAGGGAGCACCCTGAGTCCAGCAAGGGACCGTGGGTGAGCAATCAATGAGGAGACACCAGGCCAGGTGCAAGGTGATCCTCAGATGCAAGGAGGTGCCCCAGTGGTGAGTACAGTGTGTATGAGCCTGTATCTTTTTCCCTATTTGCAAATGTTCTTATGAACAAAACTTTGCTTGCACTAATGTTCACAAAAAGTAAATAAAAGGGATCTCTAATACCATCCAAGTGAACATACATTTTTATTTGAATTTTCAGCATTTACCGGGATCTAGTAAGGGCTGGGTTTTACATGCTATTGGAAGAAGGCACCTCCTGCGGCCTATGCCCCCTAACATGGTTGGGCGTTAGTTTTGCATATCTCTTAGTTCATCAAAACTTTGGGACTCATGCAGTAAAAATAATTGACACGTTTGCTAACACACCCAGAGTTCTCTTTAAAAACTATGTTTTCAATATCAGCACCAGAAAGATTTGGGTGGGATATTTTCCCTCCAAAAAATTAAACTGTACTTTTTTTGGGGGGGGGGAGGAGGGACCACACCGTACCTTCCCTTGTGATACCTAGATTTTACCTCAATCCTTCATTTCCTTCTTTAAAACTGTCAGAGTGACACCAGTTGATTACAGTCTGATTCCCCACTTTATCATTCTGTCAGAGCAGGAGGCCAAAGTGGATTACCTGTGTAGTATAGTGTATATCAGGAAATCACTACTTGCCAAGTAGATTGTGGCACTTCACTGCATGGGTTTTTCTACTTCATATTTGACATTTTTAATCTTATCTCCAAATATGAAAATGGATATTAAAAGAGCTTAGCATCACAAAGAGTGGGCCTGATCCATAACCCATTGAAGTTAATGTCAGGCTCTCCATTGACTTTGGCCTTTGAATCAGTCTCATTATGGCTGGCTCTGTCTAGATGGGCTGTGGAGGAGAAAGCAGAGGTATCCTTTTCCTTTTCTCCAGTGCGCTATCACAACCATTATGATTCTAGAAAGTAAGCAGCCAAATTACAGCTGCCTCCTGCATAGGGATATGGGAAAAGGCTCCCTGGTTTACTGAGCTAGTGGCCTGATTGCAAACGAACTGAAGTCAATGAGAGTATGTCTGTTGACTTCATTATACTCTTGATCAGGCCCTACGTGAATATTGCTTACTTCAGAATTTCACTCAACTTTCTTGTAAGGCAGTGTTGATTCTCGCCCCCCACCCCCACCCCCAGCCCCAAACTAAGTAACCATATTCAAAGTAAACAACATAAAATATTCAATACCTGCTTCAGCAGGAAAACTAACTGCACTGGCTGAAATGCAGTCAAAATGCATAGAAAAAGAGACTGTCTGAATTTTTTATATTCCGAGTCTACTCTCTATTAATTGTCAACTTTTTCCCCAGTACAATCTGTCATTAAAACGCATTCAAATATCTTGTGGGCTTTTTATTCACATCCTCTTGGTTTTTATTTCTGTATTTCCCTAATTTGCTTTAGGACTGTGTAGTCTCTGAAGGGCAGAGTTGCATTCTCAAGTGCTAAGATCTGACTGCTCAGACATCTGATTTTTTCCCCATGTTGCGTAGAATAAATATGGATATTTGGAGAAAATCTATACTTGCCTCACTTTTTAAAAAAAATCTAGCACTTTTCCAATTGTGAATAAAAAATTCTGTCACACTCCAAATGTAGGTACATTTCACAATTAGTCATTGCTATTGTATAATAAATGCCCAAGAGAAAGCATGTGGCAGTCTATTTACCTTGTAATACTTTGCACGTGTAAGTCACTGTCAAAATAGTCTGCAAAGGGGCAATATAGGATATTATTACCTAACCTGTTTCTTTATGATATAGAGAGGGACTGTTAGGTTTTTTCGTTTTCCCAAAGAAGAAAGGATAAGTCTAGGAACTCCAGCATGGGTAGACAGATATGCACTAGCTCTGCTCAGGCTAGCATGCTAAAAATAGCAGTCAGGGGTAGCATGGGCAGCGGCTTGGGCTAGCTGCCTGAGTACATACCTAGGGGATCTGGGTGCATTTATACTCAGGTGGCGAGCCCCAGCTATACTGCTATTTTTAGCATGCTAGTTTGAGCAGAGCTAGCGTGTCTGTCTACTTGCCCTGGGGAACACCCTCCTAGCTGCAGTGTAGATGACATATGCAAAGAAGGGGAGCTATTTTGCTTTTAGAAAGATCAGAAAAATCAAGTTTTATATTCTCTGAATCTGCTTTAGTTCTCCTTGGAAGAGGCAGAGATGTGGAGTGGGACACTCGTGAGGCCGAATTAAAGTGGCAGGAGTACAAGGTTATTTTAAAAGGGTGAAATCCTGGCTCCATTGAAATCAATGACAAAACTTAGTGACTTCAATAGAACACAATTTCACCCAAGAGCTTTACTTGGAAATATTAAGCATTTGAGTTACATAAAATATAGAGGGCCAGAATCTGCTATCCTTACCTATGCAGAATGGAACTTGAGTGGCGCATAGAGCTTGTGTTGACCCTCGGCATGGAGGGCTAACACAATTTCAACCTGAAGACATCTTGGCTTCTGTGTTTCCTTCAGTAACTCAGGGAAGTCAAGTAACTTGGTCAGTTTTCACCGAAAGAGGTAAGGGGAACAGAATTTCAAATCTCTCACATAGGAGTGAGAGAAAAGGGAATTTTTTTTCAATATCTCCAGCTGATTCCACAGACGGATGAAATCCTGACCCCACTGAATTCAATGGGAGTTTTGTCATTAGTTTCAATGGTGTCAGCATTTCACCCATTGTTTTCCAGGTGGTGTCTGCCATTTTCTGGCACTACTGCCCAATGTGAATTACAAAGGAGCAGCACAAGACTCATGGAGGGAAAGCAAGAGCATTCACGAACATCCTTATCAGCTGGCTGGGTGTGTTTGTTTTTACCAGAAATTTGCAATCTGGGCCTGAGTTGGTGTTCCTTTCTTAGGCAAAACTTCCATTATTTTTTAATGAGTGTTTTGATTCAGTGAAGAAATAGGAGGACTGGGCCTGTGTTTGAGGAGGCTTTTCCTCTAAAGACTAAAGCATACACTTTACAAATGTGCTAAGAGCTGGGTTTTCATTGTTGCCTTTAGGATTATGACCTTGCTGTTTTCTGAGATAATAAGACAGCAGAGATGTAAGTGTGGGAGATGCTTCACTCTCTAAGTATATCTTCTGAAAGGATTAGTATTTGTAATCCTGTAGTGCCTAAGATCCTTAGCCGTGGACCAGGACTGCATTGTGCTATAACGATGGCACAGGGAGAACACCGTGTTCTGCCCAAGGTTTTGAAAGATCAGAATAATAAATAAAGCAGCCCCTGGCCTTTGCCGCATTCTGTAATTTGAAAGGTTTTGTGTAATTTTTTATTATTGTTGAGGAAGATTTCAAAGAAATCAGGTTTGGAGCTGGTAGTAACCATGTTGCTTTTCTTCAGGAAATGCTCCATTACCATAAGCGAGTACGTGTTTTTTCCGGAATGAACAAAACATGTTGCTATCAGTATAACTGCATACTTTGCAGCCCATCTATATCATAAGAATGACAATACTGGGTCAGACCAATGGTCCATCTAGCCCAGTATCCTGTCTTCTGACAGCAGTCACTGCCAGGTGCTTCAGAGTGAATGAATAGAATAGGGCAATTACTGAGTGATCCATCCCCTGTCCTCCCGCTCCCAGCTTCTGGCAGTCAGAGGCTAGGGACTTGGGGTTGCATGCCTGGCCATCTTAATATCAGCAATGTTATTTATTTATATACCATTGTTGGAGATGTGCGCAGCACTTAATAGTAAAAATACATACTCAGAAAAAGTCCTGCGTGGCCCCATTTATAATCTAAGGGCACAAAGAGGCTCAGGACAATTTAAAACAACTGTCACAGTGGAGCCATTGATGGCTGTTTTGGAATGGTTTCCTATGAAGGATACATGCAGGATGGAGGTTGCTTTGTTTTTGTTTGTGTCTAATATACTTCTACGGTCAAAGGGTAACCACCAAGTTAATAAGGTGATATTCTAATGCTTTCAATTCCATTCACGTTTTTGTTTAAGTAAAATGTAAAATAAAATAACCTTTTGTATGCATATTAGAATTTCAGACAGTTGGATGTTTCCATGGATACATTCAAGCAACCAAAGATTTTGTATCTGTGCAGAGCACTCATTTCCCCCTCTAATAGGGGAAGGTTTTAGTCTGATAAGAAACTAGTGCTGCCAATCACTTTTTACACTATGGAAGTAATATAAATCTTGAATGTTGTGTTGTATGTAATGAGACAATTATAGCCACATGTGTCTTTATATCTTCTGTCTTAAGATAACTTTTTCATATGGTTGTGACAGCTAAAATAAACACCATTTCCATGGTGTGATGTGACTAGAGCTCCAGCAGTGTTGCAAATTCCAATGGCGGGACAAGTCAGATCTTTTTAAGTAGCCAATGTTGCTGAATTTTCCTGACCTTCCATCACAGGGCACCAGATGTGCATGCTGGGGCAATTTTATAGGCAACAGTTCCTTTTCTGTACAACAGAAGGTGCCCTGACGGTACATCAGGCACAGGTATGAATCTGAGGAAGTGTAGAAATCTTGCAGAGGTCATAAATAATTGGTTTTGTGGAAGACCTGTTGTGGCGAAGTGAGTGGCCAAGAGGGGTGTGACTTTGGAGGTGCAGTTGCCCACATTGGCCGGGGTGCAGAGAGACAGCTAATTGACACTCCCCCTCCCCCGGAAGGGGGCGAGGATGGACCAAGGGCACTGCTGGAGGGCAGTAGCTCAAAAAGGACGCCACAAGCTGGTGAGCGACGCGGGCTCAGATGCCACAACTGAGGAGCAGAGGACGGACGGGACATCACAAGCAGAGGGCACTTCCCATGGACTGAGCTAATTCCCAGAACAACCAGTGGGAGGTGCCACGGTGGTGAGTCCCAACCTTGTCACATGTGGTGGAGAATGTGGGCACTAGTGGCCCGCCCCTGATACAAGGGGCAGGGCAAGGACTGTGGGACAGTTGCCCAGAACAGAGAAAGAACAGTGATAGACAGAATGGTGGAGAATGGAGACTTGTACTGGAGGGCCTGGGTGGCTCGGCTCGCCAAGCAGCAGAGGGAGTTGCTCTGGCTGCTGCGGGGGGGTGGGCACCCAGACCAAACAGGAGATCTGGCCCCAAGGGCGAGAGGCCGGGGCTGAGATCTCAGAACTGCTTTGCCTGTAGGCAAAAGGGTCACTACAGAAAGGAGTGTCCCTTCTGGGAGGAAGCAAGGAGGCCCTACCCAGACAGGGCACCCCCTGTGAGAGTAACATTGTGTCCCCAGCTTGTTGGGCTTGTGGGGAGCAGGGACACCTAAAGAGAGAGTGCCCCTACAGGGCTCACAAGGCCCGGGCCAGCCCAGAGGGAAGGGCTAGGGCCCAAACAGACTGGTGATAGGGCCATGGCAAGGGGAAGGCGCCGAGGGTGCTTCCACTGCCACAAGGAGGGCCACATAAAGAGGCATTGGTCCTGAGGCAGAGAAGGGGAGTGTCAGAAGCCAAGGCTCAGTCTGGAACTAGCCGCCAGGAAGGGGTAGTGCAGGCTGAGGCCCCCAGAGAGAAGGGGGCTGGGGCAGAGAGGCCCCACCTTAACCGGGGAACCCACACAAGGGCCGGGAGGGCTGATGTGGGAACCCAAACGGGGGAAGTGGGAACCCACGTAGGACCAGGGATGTCTACGGTAGGGACCCAGACAATAGAAGAGGGAAGCAGATGGTTCCAGTTGGTGGAGGGCCTGTGCTTTGAAAGAGATTCCCCGAGGGCCCAGCTGCGAGGAGTACCGGGGTGATGGGGAAATTCACCCCCGCCCCCTCAGTAGCATTCTTAAGGGGGAAGGTGTGTGGTGAGGCAAGTGTCCCACCCCCATGTGAGAGGGGGCTAGAGTAGGCCAGAGAGGCTGCGCAGGCCAGCAGCCAATCAAGAAAGGGCTTACTGAGGCCAATCAGGGCCGAGATTGGAGACAGCCAATCAGAGCTCAGCTTGGCCCTATATAAAGGCTGCCCAGAAGAGCAGCAGGCAGTCTGTCCCAGGCCTTTGACAGGGGAAGATCTGTCTCCAGAGGTGGGAGACTAGCACCTGGGACAGTGCAGTGCTGGGCAGGCCTGGGGGAGCAGAAAGGAACTCCAGCTAGGTGTCTGCCAGGCTGCAGGCCCTGAGGGGAAGGGCCTAGCTGGTGCGAGGGGCCGAAGGAGAAACAGGGGACGTGGACAGACGGAGGGAGAGAAGGAGGACAGGATGTCTGCACTAGAGGGTCCCTGGGCTGGGACCCAGAGTAGTGGGCAGGCCTGGGTCCCCCCCTTCCCCCTTGCCTTACACCCGGCCGACGGGAGTGGCCGTCTTGGGCTGCACCAACCCCCTGCCAAGAGGGGTGTGACTTTGGAGGTGCAGTTGCCCACATTGGCCGGGGTGCAGAGAGACAGCTGATTGACCCCTCCCCCCCGGAAGGGGGTGAGGATGGACTAAGGGCACTGCCGGAGGGCAGTGGCTCGAAAAAGACGCTGCGAGCTGGTGAGAGCGACGCGGGCTCAGACGCCACAACTGAGGAGCAGAGGACTGACGAGACACCACCAGCAGAGGGTGCTCCCCATGGACTGAGCTAATTCCTGGAACAACCAGTAGGAGGCGCCACAGTGGTGAGTCCCAACCTTGTCACACCTGTGTTTGAGGAGGAGTGGTCATTTGGCAACACAGACTGTTCAAAGCATAAGGAACCACATTGTGGAAGGAGATGTGAAGATGAAAAGGATTCAAAGTGGGCTCTTAGGTCTTGGTCATGTCATGCTCTTACCATCTCATTTCTTGATGCTCACCTTGCTCCCATGTAATCTGTGGGCATCTGGTTCTTCCTGCCCTAAATGTAGATCACAGGTCTGAGTGAAGCACATCTCTTTTCCACTCTTTTGACCAATAAGACAAACTCTTGGTTTGGTTATGCCCTTACACTAATTCCTTTTGTAGAATAAGTTGTGTGCCATTGCACTTTCATTTAATTGTAGAAGATCTGTGGAGAACCAATTGCCTGTGGTCTCCTATCAATAGAGACAAGCATTGTATCAGGGCACATATGAGTTTCTGGATTACCATCATCCCCTTACATGTCAGCAAAGGGTATCCAAAAAGAGACCACAGCTGACTAGCAACACATAGTCATAAGAATCTGACCTGCATTGCTGGGAAAGCAAAGTTCTTGACCAACACTGTGGAAACCATGTTTTTGGAAGCATGATGGCTGCTGATGACACCATTGTATATAAAGTTTTCTTGAGGAAATTCAAAGTTAATTTGAATAGGAAATGCTGAAACACACTCTAATGACCAGAACATTTAGGGCCTGAACTTGCCTTGCAGAATTCAAAGGAAGGATTCCATTGATTTCAGTGGGAGCAGGATCAGGCCCTTAATTTTCATGAATAGATGCACTGGCCCCATTCTGTTGTCAGTGTATAGGAAAACCACAATGAGACTGTTTTTAAATTTGTAACATTTACCCTTCTCTATCCAGGCATGCCAGGCAGTTTGGAACTCCTTCGAGTTTTTTGGAAGCCAAAAAAATTGGATTTCCCCCCTGCATTTAAGAGTAACTGAATGTGAGCCCTGTAAATGAAAGGGAAAGCTTGCCTTTGGAAGCTTTTAAAAAAAAAAAAGGGGGGGGGGGGTTGGACAAACTAATGCTCAGGATTCTGTGATTCAAGCTTGGAGGGTTAGTCAGGCTGCAGTGTGATTGTGCAGTTGCTACGTTAGTCAGTGAGAATAATGGCTCTTCAATAATGTGCACTGTTGTATAGTAGTGAGGATTGTATTAGCTTTGAATTATGTCTTTATGTTACAAATTTGTGAACAGTGTAGACTCAGCTGCCTGCACAAAGCTGCTTTGCATACAGTTCTGTACAACATAACCATTTGTTTTAGGGACAGAATGCCAAATTCTGCTGCTAATAATGTACTAGCAATGCCTATCTGTGAGCTCTTGAGGGTAACTGGTCTAGTATTCACTATCAATCCTCAGAAATACTATGCCACCTGATGGTTTAGATAATGGAAAGGGCAAAAAAAGATGGGACTCATGAAAACCTAGCCACTTATATACAGCCCCTCTGAGGAACTAGTAACAGAACTTAAGTCAAGCAGACTATAAAAAGATTAAGGGGTTACACGTGATTTTGCTTTTCAGTAAAGATCATTAGTTTAAATAATCAGAAGATTAATGACTGAATTTCTTATGACCTCTTTAGTGTTCTTTTAATATATACTTTTACAAAGTATATTAACTGCATTGCATTTACACTAAATATTTTCAGATATGTAGTGAGCTTTCTAGTTAGCTTAAATTCATAGTAATTACATTCCAAAGGAATAAGTGTAGTTGTACTGTAATTACTGAATAGAACAATGCAAGTTCAATGTGATGGTATCCTTGAATGGCCAAGGACTTACTGCAGAACCCTTTATGGTATTATAGCTACCAAACTGCAGCTTGATTCAACCATGGCAGTTTGTTTCTGAACAATAAAATCTTATTTGTAGTACAAGGAGTGCCTTCAGAATTACTTATTACATGGCATATCCAATTTATATGAGCATTTGAGTTTAAAACAGGTTTCTCAGGTTGGATTTAAATGTTCAGTGCACTGGTATACTGATTTTTCAAGTTTTGTTTCACTTGCCAATAAATGGTAGGGTACTGTATATTTTGTATGAACTGAAAGACTGCATGTACCTCACTACACACCTTCTTTTAATAGGAACTCCTGTTGTCCTCTTCCACCATTTCTGACAGGTAGTGACCTTGAGATCTGCCTTGTCTTGAGGTTGACAACTTCTAACCGGAGGAGGAAGTCCATGAAAAACTGTACTCGGAGAGCAGTTATCAATGGTTTACAATTTAGCTGAAAGGGCAAATGAACTGGGGTGCCTCGGGGTCTGTCCTGGGTCCAGTTCTATTCAATAGGTTCATAAATAACTTTGATAATGATGTAGAGAGTACACTTAAAGTTTACGGACAATACCAAGCTGGGAGAGGTTGCAAACACTTAAAATGCAAAATGATCTTGACCAACTGGAGTAATGATCTGAATTAAATAGGATGAATTTCAGTAAGGACAAATGCAAAGTACTATGCTTGGGAAGGAAGAGTCAATGGCAAAATGGGAAATGACTGCCTAGGAAAGAGTACTGCAGAAAAGGATCTGGGAGTTGTAATGGATCACAAATGAAATATGGGTCAACAATGTGATACTGTTGCCAAAATAGGGAACCTCATTCTGGGATGTCTTAGCAGGAGTGTTGTAAGCAAGACGAGAAGTAATTCTTCTACTCTATTCAGCATTGACAAGGCCTCAGCTGAAGTTTGTGTCCAGTTCTGGGCATCACACTCCAGGAAAGATGTGGACGAACTGGAGAAAGTCCAGAGGAAAGCAGCAAAAATTATTAAAGATCTAGAAAACAACCTATCAGGAGAGTGGAAAAAAAATGGATTTATGTAGTCTGGAGAAGAGAAGACTGATGGGGGAACATAAGTCTTCAAGTACATAAAGGGTTGTTATAAAGAGGAGGGTGATAAATTTGTTCTTCTCAACCACTGAGGACAGGACAAGAAGTAACGTGAGCTCTAGGTTAGACATTAAGGAAAAACTTCCTAACTGTCAGGGTAGTTAAGCACTGGAACAAATTACTTAGGGAGGTAGTGGAATCTCCATCACTGGAGGTTTTTAAGAACAGGTTAGACAAATACCTGTCAGGGATGGTCTAGAGATGATAATTAGCCTTGCCTCAGAGCAGGGGACTGGACTAGATGACCTTTGAGGTCCCTTCTAATTACCCACTTCTGATTTTATGAATTTATCATTATGACCCAAGACCAGCCATGGATTACAGTGCAGTGCCCCCCCTACAGCCATTGCTAGTCCCGTGCGATGTGAGTAGGATTTCCAAAATACTGAATGCATCATGGTTGGCTTGTGTTTTTTGTGGTAGTATAGCTTCATTCTCATTTGAGTCAACATAAAAGAATGTGAGAGCAATAAGACCACAGTGATGCCTCTATTTCCTGTGTAGAGGGATCAAGGGGACATCATGAAGCATGTGGTGGTAGTGGTTTTTTTGTTTTGTTTTGTTTTTTGTTTGGGTTTTTTTTTTGAAAAGGTGGTGAAGAATTTATGGAAGTCACAGTGCAGGAATACATGAGTTAAAAGTCTACATCAATGGAAAAATACTCTCCTGCAAAACTGTCTCATTTTAGCTGTTAAAATTAGACTTAAAATAAAATAAAACTAGAATCCCACAATGTTTTAAAATTCTTATAGTAACTTTAATGAAGAATCAAGAATCTACATTAAAAGACTGTATTTTGTTCCTAGGTACTGTGACAGACCCAGACCAGTGGGGTACAGGAGTCTGGTAGAGGGCAAATATACTGGTCACTGGATGAGTAGTTTTCTGTTCCCTGAGTGACCAGAGCAGGGGCTGCACTAGAGTAATCAGGAACCTGCTAGAACCAGTTAAGGCAGGCAGGCTAATTAGGACACCTGGAGCCAATTAAGAAGAAGCTGCTAGAATCAATTAAGGCAGGCTAATCAGGGCACCTGGGTTTTAAAAAGGAGCTCACTTCAGTTTGTGGTGCAAGTGTGAGGAGCTGGGAGCAAGAGGTGCAAGGAGCTGAGAGTGAGAGGGTGTGCTGCTGGAGGACTGAGGAGCACAAGTGTTATCAGACACCAGGAGGAAGGTCCTGTGGTGAGAATAAGGAAGGTGTTTGGAGGAGGCCATGGAGAAGTAGCCCAGGGAGTTGTAGCTGTCATGCAGCTGTTACAGGAGGTACTATAGACAGCTGCAGTCCACAGGGCCCTGGGCTGGAACCCGGAGTAGAGGGCGGGCCCAGATTCCCCCCAAAGCTCCCAATTGACCTGGACTGTGGGTTCTTCCAGAGGGGAAGGTCTCTGGGCTGTTCCCCAACCGACATGGTGAATCTCTGAGGCAAGAAAATCTGCAAATAAGCGCAGGACCCACCAAGATAGAGGAGGAACTTTGTCACAGTACATATAAACACTTAAGTTTGCCTTGTAACTTTAGATCGGAGTTCTCGAACTGGGGGTTGGGACCCCTCAGGGGGTCACAAGGTTATTACATGGGGGGGGCGCAAGCTGTCAGCCTAAACCCCAAACCCCATTTTGCATCCAGCATTTATAATGGAGTTAAATATATAAAAAAGTATTTTTAATTTATATGGGGGTTCGCACTCAGAGGCTAGCTATGTGAAAGGGGTCACCAGTACAAAAGTTTGAGAACCACTGCTTTAGATCAATAAATGAAAGTAGGAGGAATAAAGCATACTTTGAAAGAATACAGCATTCCCAGAAGTGGTCTCTTAGGAAAGTAAACCCAGCCGTAAATAAAGCATGGTTGTTAGTTTTCTGATTTAGCCCATCACTTTGCATTTTTGTAGCCTCCGTGTCATGGTAATGAATGAGTCATCTCTGTCTCATTCTCTATCCAACCACTTTGCAGTACTAGGAAGTTTCAGAACAAAGACTTTCCCTGTTCAAGCATATTTAAGCTTTCATAAAAGAAAGCTTTGAACACTATCACTTCATACTAATGTTTCTGAAACCTGAATCAGAGAGTGCCTTCTAGATAACACCTACACAAGATGACATTTCCTGCAATTCTGTATGATTGGTGGGTACTAACCCATAGTGATGGTCCCAGAATAATAAGATCCATCTTGTGTCTCTGGATGTATTACAGCAACTCACCTCTGATTTGGAAGTGTTTGTTCTCAATCATTTCATACTCCCAAGATGGTGTAGATATGATCACTGTATGTCTTATTCAGTGTTTTTGTAGCAGTGTTGGTCCCAGGATACACTGCTCTACAGCCAAAATGCTTCTGAAATAAATGTAGTCAAACTTTACTAATTCTGGGTCACTGAGAACAAAAATGATGCTTAAAATTGTTGATTGGCTCTCGTTTTCAAGATATGTTATTGGGTCAGTATATATGACCCTTGACTTGGGAATGGCGGAGGATAAGTGAGTTATAAAGGGAAGGGATCTCAATTTAAACCAGAAATGACTAAAATACATCTTTGACTGCATCTATGAATAAATCTATGACTGGGTTTGGACAGTACTTGCTTTTTAGGCAAAACAGTGAATGATGCAATCTGAAGCTGGTATTGCATCATACATGATATGAATTGCATCATGTTATTCCTAGAAGTCATGGATGATGCAATCATAACGAAGCTTACATCACACTGCTGAACAAATAGCCCTATATCAGCTCTAGAAATCATACAGTGTTGCGCTCTTATTTGTCAGTGTTTGATTTTTGCAAAGGGACACATTTCTGTTTAGCCAAAGTGAGCAGAGATGCCTCGTACTTGTGTGAACAGTGCAGATAACTTCTGCTATATTTGTGGTGAAGTGACTTTTGCGTCACAAGCGCAGTATAACCACTATGGTTAAGAGAGCCTATCACCTTTATTTTGGCTGCAAAATTGGAGATCAGGACAAGAGGTGGGCCCCACACATATGCTGCAACACTTGTGCAACAAATCTTCGCCAGTGGTTGAACAGGAAAAGGAAATCTATGCCTTTTGCAGTGCCAATGATTTGGAGAGAGCCAACAGATCATACCAGCAATTGTTACTTCTGCATGGTGCCTCCAGTTGGGAAAGGTGTGTCAAAGAAGAAAAGGTGGGCTGTGCATTATCCAAACATTCTATCAGCTATACGCCCAGTACCCCACGGAGAAGGACTGCCGGTTCCTGATGCACCAGAATCATTCTCACTTGAGTCAGACGAGGAAGAAGAAGAGGATGAAACTTCTGGTCCTGAACCATCAATGTCACAGGACCCACATTTTCTCCCATCCTCCTCCTCTGAACCACACCTCATAACACAAGGTGAACTGAATGACCTTGTCAGGGATTTGGAACTACCCAAGAGTAAGGCAGAGCTGTTGGGCTCCAGACTACAGCAGTGGAATCTCCTGGCAGGTGATGTTAGGGTTTCCATGTTCCATGACCGTCAAAAGGATCTTGTCCCATTCTTCTTCATGGAAGGTGATCTTGTAGCCTGCAACAACATCAATGGTGTGATGGCAGCCCTCAACATCGTTCACGATCCAGATGAGTGGAGACTGTTCATTGATTCATCGAAGACGAGTCTTAAAGCTGTTTTACTGCATAATGGCAGTCAATTCCAGTTGGTCATGCAGTCCAAATGAAGGAAACCTATGACAACATGAAACAACTTTTGAGGTGCATAAACTATGACCAACATCAGTGGCAGCTTTGTGGCGATTTGAAGGTTGTTGCTCTCTTGCTTGGTCTGCAGACTGGATACACAAAGTACTGCTGTTTTTTTCTGCGAATGGGATAGTCGTGCAAGAGATTCCCACTACATCAAGAAAGATTGGCCACTCCGACAGTCATTGGAGCCTGGGAGGAAAAGTGTTCAGCATCCACCACTTGTTGAATCAAGGAAGATTTTGTTACCACCCTTACACATCAAGCTGGGTCTGATGAAGAACTTTGTCAAGGCCATTGACAAAACACAAGCAGCTTTCAAGTACCTCCATGGAAAATTTCCAAGGTTAAGTGAAGCTAAGATAAAGGAAGGTGTCTTGGTTGGTCCTCAGATTCATGAACTTCTTCGAGATGATGCATTTGACCATGCACTGCGTGGCAAGGAAAAGACAGTATGGAAATCCTTCCAGTTAGTGGCAATAAAGTTTCTTGGAAACAACAAGGCAGACAACTACAGGTTGTTGGTGGAAAACCTCCTCAAGGCATACAAAAGCCTTGGTTGCCACATGTCACTAAAGATACATTTTTTTGCACTCTCATCTAGATTTTTTTTTTCCACTGAACTGCGGAGCAGTGAGCGACGAGCACGGCAAGCGATTTCACCAGGACATTGCAACAATGGAGAAACGCTATCAGGGCAAATGGAGCCCATCAATGCTTGCAGACTATTGCTGGACAGTGACAAGAGATGCTCCATTTAATGAATACAAGCGACAAGCCAAGAAGCGCCGAGTAGACACTGCATAGGACTAAACTATGTACATAATAGTTTTTTGCCTTTTGTTTCATAATAAATTTTATTTATATAACCCTTTTGCTGATTTTTAAAGTGTTACATAAACAGGACAAGTGAAATATTATCATGTAAAGCAGCCATAAACACACAAATTGTAAACCTAGGTCTTTTCATGATTAAAACTCTATCTACACAATATACATAGACATAAAATGTAAAAACTTAAATATCTTAGAAACAGTAGCCAATCAGTTGTTTTAATTGTCATATTTGAATTCAGCACATCAAAATACATAATAAATAGCACATTTTATCTCTGAAGCAGACGACTTCTCAAAAATTGTAGACCAGTGATATCACAGAGACAAGGTGAGTGAGGTAACATTTTATTGAAGCAACTTCTGCTGGTGAGAGAGACAAGCTTTCGAGCTACACAGAGCTCTGCTTCAGGTCAGGTCTAAGAATGTCACAGCTAAATACAAGATTGAACAGGCAGAATATGTGCTAACTAGTTAGACTAAACTAAGTAGTTAGCACATATTCTGTCCGATCTTGTATTTAGCTGTGACACGGAGTACCTTTCCCAGACCTGAAGCAGTGCTCTGTGTAGCTTGAAAGCTTATCTCTCACCCACAGAAGTTGGTTCAGTAAAAGATATTCTCACCCAGTGTGTGTGTGTGTGGGGTTCGGTGTGTTTTTTTTTTTTTTTTTTTTTTTTTTGAGTTGATCAGTTGCCCTCTATGGGAGTACATTTCTTAATTGATATTGGATTATCCAAGGTTAATCAAATATGCTTCCACACAGTTGATAAAGATTGGTTTAAAAAGTAGGAGCCAGACAGCCAATATCTCTTCTGACCTTACGGCTGTTATCATAATAACCACCTGTCAAAATTCAAATAAATCTATGATTTTAAGGTTTAGCACAGCAAGTATTTTTTCATTTGACTGGCACTGAACTGACAACTGCAAATAAAAACTTCAGTAAAACAGCCTGGCAGATTCAGTATTGCTGTTCTACATGGAAATACTCCTATTCAACCTAATGGAAGGATGGCTATTTTGATACGTAGACATTTATATGCATGCCTGCCTGGGTGCCACATAGGACCTTTTTGCTCCAAAGCAAAACCAGGCCAAACACCATGATAGCAGGTTTCAGATGGTCGCCGTGTTAGTCTATATCAGCAAAAACAATGAGGAGTCCTTGTGGCACCTTAGACTAACAAATTTATTTGGGCATAAGCTTTCGTGGGCTATAACCCACTTCATCAGATGCATGGAGTGAAAAATATAGTAGGCAGGTATAAATATACAGCACATGAAAAGATAGGCATTGCTTTACCAAGTGAGGGGTCAGTGCTAATGAGGCCAATTCAATCAGGATGGATGTGGCCCATTCCCAACAGTTGACAAGAAGGGATGAATATCAATAGAGGGAAAACTAGTTTTTGTAGTGACCCACCACTCCCAGTCTTTATTCAGGCCTAATTTGATGGTGTCAAGTTTGCAAATTACTTCCAGTTCTGCTGTTTCTCGTTGAAGTCTGTTTTTGAAGGGGTTTTTTTTGAGGAAGAATGGCCACCTTTAAGTCTGTTATTGAGTGTCCAGGGAGATTGAAGTGCTCTCCTACTGGTTTTTCAATGTTTCAATTCTTGATGTCTGATTTGTGTCCATTTAATCTTTTGCCTAGAGACTGTCCGGTTTGGCCAATGTACATGGCAGAGGGGCATTGCTGGCACATGATGGTATATATCACATTGGCAGATGTGCAGGTGAACGAGACCCTGATGGTGTGGCTGATGTGGCTAGGTCCTATGCTGGTGTCCCTTGAATAGATATGCGGACAGAGTTGGCAATGGGGTTTGTTGCATGGATTGGTTCCTGGGTTAGTGTTTCTGTTGTGTGGTGTGTAGTTGCTGATGAGTATTTGTTTCAGGTTGGGGGGCTATCTGTGAGCAAGGACTGGCCTGTCTCCCAAGGTTTGTGAGAGTGAGGGATCGTCCTCCAGGATAGGTTGGAGATCCTTGATAATGCGCTAGAGAAGTTTTAGTTGGGGGCTGAAGGTGATGGCTGGTGGCGTTCTGTTACTTTTTTTTGTTGGTCCTGTCCAGTAGCATAGGCGTGTGCGCGGGGTGTGGTGGGTATACCCAGGCACACCCTAATGTCTGTGGGCTGGATCCAGCCCTCAGGGCTTTGGATCCGGCCTGTGGGATTTGCCCCCCATAGTGCCACAGGCCCCGCGCCGCTCTCAGAAACAGCCAGCACGGCACCACGTCCCTGGGCCCCAGGGTGGGGGGCAGAGGGCTCCGTGCGTTACTCCAGGCACCGCCCCCCGCAGCTCCCATTGGCCGGGAATGGGGAACCATGGCCAATGGGAGTTTCAGGGGAGGTATCTGGAGATGTTGCAAGGGCAGCTCGCGGAGCCCTGTGGCCTCCACCCCAGGGGCTGTGCAGGGACGTGGTGAACGGTGTGGCGAGGGGCCAGGGCAGGCAGGGAGCGCGCTGCTGCAGGTAGGCGGTGCCGGGCCGGAGCTCGAACCCCTCCTGCACCCCGCCTCCCTTCCCCAAGCCCCCTGCCGCACCCCTCCTGCACCCCAACCCCCTCCCTGAGCCCCCTGCCTGCACTCCACGCCCCCTAAGCCTCTCCCCCAAGCGCCCTGCACTCCACGCCCCCTAAGCCCCTCCCCCAAGCGCCCTGCCACACCCCGCCCCCCAACTCCCTACCCTGAGTGTCCTGCCACACCCCGCACCCCAACCCCCACCCCCAACCCCCTGCCACACCCTGCACCCCAACCCTCACCCCCCTGCCTGCACTCCACACCTCTCCTGCACCCCAACCCCCTGCCCTGAGCACCCTGCACCCCCATGGCACCAATTTAACTAGACCCATTGAGTGTCTCTGGAAGGGTAGTACTTTTGCGAGAGAGATTGCTGCCCAAGAAATGCTGACTTGGTGTTGAAGTGGGTGTTTCCATGAGGAACCACTCTTGAAAAAAGCATGATGACTGGGAAAAATGAAGCAGTATAGTGAGTAAGTGATTTCTGCTAATGCCTGTAGCTGCTGGGTATTTCAGTAACTGTATTGTGCAGTTATGAAAGCTTTTAAGACCACTTTGTTGAAAGGACACTTTGAACACTCCCCTCTAATTGGCTTTTCCAATCAATATAAATGTTAATTACAGTATTAAATATACATTCAGAATAAATGTTGCACAGTAACCTAATAGGAAAGAAATACAAGTTGACCATTGTTTTCTTACTAAAATGTGAGTGTCTGAGTCTATGCATTTGTTACTTGGTTTCTTCATTACACAGAGCAGTGAACCAGCAGTTCACAGATATGCTTAGATAGACAGCTAAAGCTGAGATTTTGTTGTCTTTATTTTTTAAAAATGGATTTGGTGTTTGGGACAAATGGCAGTTTAGCTACAGTAGAGACTGAACCAAGGCAGTGGCAGTATGAGATTATTCACTCTGTCCTACTAAAGAGCCTCATCTGATCTGGAAAGACAACATTTAGGAGTTAGAGAGTAGTTCAGACTGTCAATCTTTTGGCTCTTGTGAGCATAGGAATGACCATACAGGAGAATCCCAGTGATCCATTTAGTCCAATATTCTGTAACTGACCATACTCAAATGTTGAAGAGAAGTGCAGTACTGTATATAATTGTGGAATAACTGCCCATAGAAGAAACATCTTCTAAGCTTCCATTAGTTAGTGATTGCTCAGCTAATGCCCTGAAGCCTGAGGGTTATATCCCTTCTTAAAAATAAATCTTATCTCATGAAACTGTGGATGGTTTTACTAGACATATAAATGTCCAATCCTCCTTGAACTCCTACTAAGCTTCTGGCCTGAGTGATAACGTGTGCAACTCACTGCCACTAGATAATTGTGTTAAAGTATTTCCTTTTATTAGTTCATGTTGCCCTTGTCAAGATTGTCAGGTTCCTAGTGGAATGTACCTACTGCACAGAACTTGTTATATTTTTTTTTGACAATGTGATCAAATGAGAAGTGTACCATCCCAGCAGGATCAAGAGCAAGATTTTCAATGGTTCTGTACTTGCTCTAGAATCCTGGCTCCCAGAAAGTATGAGAAACTAATTCAATCTACTTTAGTGTCTCATCTTCAGTTGAAAAACACAGTTAATAATAAGGGTGAGTTCCGCTTTCAGAAGAGGGAAAATATAAAGTATGCAAGATTGATGTCTGTCTAAATCTCCAATCAAAACTTGACACTTTTTCTGAAGCGCCCTCCAAATATGCATGCCTATTGGAGTGCACCTAAATTATAGCCCAAAGTTTTTGCATGTGCAAAATGAGAAATATGGATGCACAAACTAGTTGGATAGGCTTGTACAAACATTTTGAAGTACTTAGGTTTTTGGAAGTGTGAAATGGCTGATGCAGATGTGCAAACAGTAACCAAAAAATAAACACTAGAGACCAGATTTTCAAAGGTGTTTGGTTCCTAAAGATGCAAATAAGTACCTACTTGAATTTTCAGAAGGGCCTAAGCTGGTTGCCTAACTCCTGTTGAATTCAGGCTTTGCTGCCTATCTGCATCTTTAGGGGCCTAAATACCTTTAAAAAGTTGCCCCCCATACTTAAGCATGCCATTTCGAGCACATGTATTTGGTGATTGGGTTGGGACCCCGTTGAAAAATTTGCTCACATACTCCATAAGCACTGTCCTACACCTTGTGACACAATATGGAGCTTCTCTTTTACCAAGCATGTGAGAGAAGCTGTGCTAAGCATCTCTCATTTGGGAGTTGTTCTTAAATATCTTATAGCTAGATTTAGCAAAATAACCGCACACATTTTATAACGTATTCTTCTCAGGATGTCTTTCAATCATAAAAAAAAATCTTCTCAATGACTGGATACAGGAAGAAGAGGTAACTGTTTCATCGCATCTGTTTATCATGTAGGCTTAGAGAACTGCATGTGTGACTGAGACCACAGATGACTTTTTACCCCCTCTACACTGCAGATAAATGAATAACAGCACAGATTGTCTCTATTAAGCATTAGATTAATTCCTTGGCCGGCTGACAATTGGAGAGGAATATTTTATTATTTGTGCTGCTGTTCCTGTAGCTGTGCCTGTTTCTAAATCACATCTGAACTATTTAGCCAGGATAAGCAGTTGAAATCAAAATATCTTCATTCCAAGGGCATCTGGGCAAAAAAGATGCATCCATCAAAACAACTCTGTTGTCTTGAACCATCTTATTTATCTGAACTCTTTCCCTAAACTCCTGATGGGTCTTTGCAATATATTCTCCCTCTCTTTCTTTCTATGGGTGTGTCTCATATCATTGTTATGCTGGGAATAGAATATTTGTTAGTGTGTAGTAGAGTCATACCAATTCTAGCTAATGCTCTCATCCTGGAATACAGCGAGCGCACTCTTTAAATGTTAAACTGACACTAAAAAATAGATGGAAGCTTTAATTTTTATATATATATATATATATATATATATATATAATTAGTGAATTTGTGACTAACGCTGTACCACGACCTTTGCTCCTGTGCAGACCCTATTAATTTGAGCGGAGCTGTGTAGGTGCCAGTGCCTGCCCATATGGTTCTCAGTGCAAAACTGGAACCTTAGTGCTGGCAGGACTGACCCCTCTACACCCTGATTTTTTTCTCCTCTATCCATCACAGTGCAAACTTCCCAAAATACCAACCCATTAAGATGTCTCAACATGATGCAGAAAGTTAGTAGTAGGTAGTTCAGTCTTCATACACATCCAGTCCTTGGCTTGCCACTGAAATTCTAAGGAAGGTGCCAGTTCTGTGTGGTGGTGGTTTCCTGTTATAAGCTTGTCCTTTAGGAACTGGACAAGTATCCAATGGGGTTCTGTCTGTCTGTGTGCCTCATTATTCACTTCCACAGTTCTTGCTTGAGCAGCACAAAACAACAACCCTCAGCAAACACCTCATGATAAAATCAGAAATTCTGAGCCATTAAAACTTAAACCAAATCCGTAGGTACTGGAGCTGGGGGTACTGCTTGCACCCTCTGGCTTGATGTGGTTTCCATCCTATACAGGGTTTACAATTTGGTTCAAGGGCTCTCAGCACCCTCACTATGTGGTTTCCATCCTATACAGGGTTTACAATTTGGTTCAAGGGCTCTCAGCACCCTCACTATACAGATTGTTCCAGCACTCCTGACCAAATCATTGTTAAGGTTCCAAAAATTGTTTGACTTTGTCTTTGCTCCTGTTCTTTCTTTAAATTCCACCAGCCCTCGAGGCGTTCTCTCTCCTAGCAGCCACTACACATCAAGATAGAGCTGTTCTTTGTTACTACTGCCAGACAAGGCAGAGAGAGAGCAAGAGTTTCCTAACTGACAGTGAAGGGAGTAAGGAGGGCCTCCCCCTGTAAATATATGTTAATATTATAACATCTTTTTTTTTAATCTATACTAGAAAAAATACAGGATGTGGAATATAGCTAAATTAGCAATGCCGCTGAAACCTCAGCTTCTCCATTTCCTGGCTTATAAAAATGTTAACATTGTAACCTTAACATCAGTAAAGGGAGCAGAATCTGTTCCAGTATGAGTAAGGGAGGCAGAATCAGGCCCTAAACTCTTGGCATGAAGTAGTTCCTGTTCAAGGAAGTTTAGAAGTTTTACTGCTAAGAGACTTCCAAGGTTGGCAGGTATTGCCTTGTACGATTTACAGACAATCCCTTACAAGGGCTATCATCCTAACTCTGTCACCTCCATGCTTACTGCTGGGTAACGTCTTAGAAAAATCACTGGCTGTGCGCAGCCTTGTTTCTGGGCTCATCCTGCGTGGGATGTGTAATGAAGGACGCGCTAGTGCGCTGTGCGTTAAGGACCCATCCTTTTAAATAGGGATTGTTCTTTAGAACCACAATCTAAATACATGCCAGTAAAGTTGGGAATAGGGATTGCATAGTACTAGTTCTCTGACTGTTCTTTCACACTAGTTAGGCATTTACAAGATGTTTCCTGGATCATATGGAATAGTGTCTGTGCACTGTACGTTTTATTAGTATTCATACATTGTATTGTCTATCCACATTAAGCTTTGACAATAATAGATGAAATGATTGTTTTATACAACTGTGGGTTTCCATCTTTTTTCCCCCACCTCCAAAGTGGGGTGCCTTACCATGTGAATGTCACCATGCCTCGGGAAGGCTATTTATGGCCCAGAGAGGGGTTGATGTAGTACAAAGGTTATAACAGGTCTCCAGTGTCTAATTAGAGGAAAAGTTGAGGGAATTTGTGTCCCATATATTTTGGGGATGGAGAGAAAATATATTTCAAGGTGATCTAACACATTTTTAGAACTATGGTAAGGGTCAAACTTTATAGAAGTACCTCTTTCATATTGGTATGCGCTAAAAATTAGGGAGCTGAGGTAGAATTATTGCACACAAAGGGTGATAAAAACATAGAACAAGTTATAAGAAATCCAATTTAAAGAGACATTGTATGTGTTTGACATATCTGGATTCCTTTCTGGATAATGAAGAGAAGAGTAATAGTTATGGAAGGAAAGCAAGAATGGAGGGGGCAGCTAGCCAGTTTTTTCTTGCCCCGGAAATGTCATGTAAGACCACAGCACAATGGATAATAAAGTATTTGCATCATGTATAGGCTCAGAGGACACAACTTAATTACCCTATTCCGTTTCATGTAGCTTAGCAAGTAGTCATGCATCTCAGAGGGCAAAAGAGATGTAAGGCGGTAGCAAATTCTGAGATTTGACCAATCACCATCCAAAGATTTAGGAAGTGTCTTGATCTGATTTGAAATCTCTATTGTAACAGGCTACTGAAGAATTGCAAAGGCCAGGACTAAACCCCAGATAGATTAGACTGAACTGTATGCCTCTCAGATGAGAGATATTAATGTTAACTGCAAATCCAATTAGTGTGTATGCTGAAGCAGGAAAGGTAATTGATTTTTTTTAAATTGTTTTTTGTTCTGCTGGTGGTGGTTTTATTCCATGTTTATCACTCTAGTATCTGAGCATCTTCCAGTAATGCATTAAATATCATATAGTGTTTGCTCTCTCATCTTCTCCCCCACGTGGAGAAGTGAGTGCTGTGGAGTGTTTTGGAAGGTAAAAAACATCGAAATGCCTATATTACACATTGCTATGTACTTGTTAGAGAATGCAAGGTCAAAGAAATGCTCCTTATACTTAGAACGGAAGATGGTAGTAATTTGTGACCATTCTTTAGTTCCTGTAGAAATTCGTTAGTCTTGGACCAGCCTCCAAGAAAGCTCTGTCTCCCACACAGATAAACCTTACCCTTGTGGTAGAGAGTTGTATTGTGCCTGATAAGTGGAGTTGCTAACCATGGTATTCACTGTGAAGCTTTAGATCTTTTGGGTGTGCTGGACTGAGGTCACTGAATTCCTTGAAGATAAGGATCAAGACCTTGAATTTGAATTGATATTCTATGGGAAGCCAGTATAGGGAGCGGAGGACATTTAATTTTGTTTGTGGTAGCCATTGTTGCTGAAGAGATGCACTATAGTGTTCTGTAGTAGTTGGAGTTTCCCAAGGGCTGAAGGCTTCATGCTGATGTTATCTAGTTTATAGGTGACAAAAATGGGTATGACTGAGCCCAGATAATCATTCGCCAGGATGGGATAAAGTCTACTAGCCAACCAGAGATAATAAAAAGCATTACTCATGGATGCTGCTATGAGAGACCTTGGCATCAGGGAGAAATCTAAGAGCACTCCTAAGATATAGACCAATTGCAGGTGTACACCCTCAACCAAAAGAGACAGCAGCATGGCTGCAAACTCCTCAAAGTGCTTCCCTGTCTCCACCAGCATCATTTCTGTCTTTCTTGGGTTGATTTCATCCAGCTGTTCATCCAGGAGCAGACTTTATCCAAACAATGGGCCTTCTTGATAGCGGTGCAGTCATTTGTCATGGAGGACAAGTAGAACTGTGTGTCACTGCATATTGTTGGCACTTAAATCCATGTTGTTTGATCAGTTCACCTACTGGCTGCATGTAAATGTTGAAAAGGACCAGAGAGAATTTATCCTTGTGGAACTCCACAAGGGAGGGATCTACTAGTGGAGGTGCAGTTTCCTATCATTACTCATTTGGTTGCTTCCCTCCAGGAAGGACTCTCACCATTTTAGCATGTTATCTTGGATCCCTGCCAGTATCTTATGGTCACCAGCATCAGATGCTTCAGAGAAGTCCAGGAGGATCAGATAGGATGTCAGCCCTCTATCTATTGACAGTAGAAGATCATCCATCAGTGCCACTAAAGTGGCTTCAGGTACTGGCCTGAATCCAGCTTGTGCTAGGTCTGTGATATTTGCTTCTATTAGATGAGCTTGTAGTTGAGCTTTGGCTAGCTTTTGTGTGATCTTGCTTTGTAACAGGAGATTTGATGTGGGCGGTAGTTGGCTAGCACCAAATTTCATTCAGGGAATGCCACTTCTAATGGCACTGTACCTCCATAACATTACAGTGCAGCATCACCATTGTGTCTGAGCCCAAACCCTGATCTGCGATTTCATCCATAAATTTGAAGCTCACTAGTGAGAATGCAACCATCTGATGTGTAGTGACATTCTTTCAGTAGCTGTGTAATGAACTGCACCAACAGCAAGCCTGAGTTTCTCATTAAACATAGTTGATTATTTGTCCTGTGATCTTGTCTAACCTCTCAACCCAGCAGGTTTTAATTCATGCTCCATTTTAGGATGGAGGCTTTTCTTGTCCTCAAAGAAAATCTTTGGATGCTGCCAGAATTGGTGTTTATAATTCAGTGTATATGATACACTTCACTGTGAGTCAGCACTAAATCAATGCCCCAGCATGGTGTTACATGACCACTGGTAGATGCTGACTCTCAGTTGATATGTTCAGACCTCTTTCTCTCCCCCCCCATTCCCATGAACATCAGACAGCAAAGTTTTTCCCAATTAACTGATGTTAAAGATCCAAAGGCACTTTGCACATGAGTAGTTAGTTGTTCTGATGTCCAAGCCAAATTTAAAATCTGGTATTAGCTTGTTTACCAAAATTCACCCTGGAAGTTTCAGCTGAATACAATCTTCTTGCCTTAAATTTGTGTAGTTCTACAGTGTGCGACTAAATAGCTACTGGGTTCCATTCTAGAGGTGATTATATTTCAATGGCAGGTGAAATTATTTGTGCATGTTTGAATAGACCTTGCTTGCATGTCATATTTTTTTAACGTTGTGAAGTATTTTGGGATGAGAGGCACTATTTGAATGTAAGACATTATTGATGCTGCTATTTAGAGTTCTGAATAACTGGAAAAGATTTAAAACATTTTTCCACTGCTTTTACATTTTCAATGGGTACCATTGTTGGTATAGGCAAAGGAAAACTTTTTTCTTTCTTTTTTTTTAAAGAAAGACTGAATATAAAATCAAGCCTGTCAGCTTTATTTTTTTTTTCTGAAAACAGGACTACCTTTATTTCCGAGAAAATTAATAACCTTTTTGCTGACCTTTATTTTATTTTATGAAAGCCAATGAATTGCATTTTTATTGGAGTCTTATTTTCTGACTTTATATAAAAAATACCCTTGTTCTTCTTTTATCCTCTGTCATAGGGAAGGCTAATTTTAAAGGTTCAATGCATAAATGTTTGTGTGATAACTCAAATGCAAACGTTTATATAGTTAAACGTTCCATCTTAAACACAGAATTGAGGTCATTTTTTTTAAAAGGCGAAGGATCTGAAGATGCATCCTCAAATTACATTAATCTTTAAAACTCAGTACGTCAAATACTATCCTATAGTTTTTTGGGGGATATTTGCTAGCTCAAGGAAAGCAGAATTTTCTCAGTTTCCTGGCCTCTATGGTGATAGATCTAATTGTGAGTAGGCTTTTATTCAGAACAAATATACTGTGTGTTTGTATGTCTTTGTCAAACTTTCACTTAAATTCAAATTCTTTCTTTCCTTTCTATGATATACCTGTGCCTCCTAGGGCTTTAGGCAACTCTCAGATTCCAGCTGGCACTGGATTCCTGTGGATTCAAGATGTCCTTTTGTCTTGTTTTTGGTTGAAGCTCTGTGAACCTCCTCAAGATTGATATGAAAAGATGAAGTTCACTTGGACCTCTTCCTCTCAGACTCCCACCCTCTAAAAAAGCATCAGCCTCTACTAACTAGCTTTTCAGGCCAGAAAGGGTCTTCAGTGGAATTAGCTTGCCTGTTTGCTTTCCCTGCTATCACTAAGTCAGCAGTGAAAGAGTTAGAAAACATTTTGCTGGTCTTGTTACTGTCTGTGCATGTGGTCTTGAATGTTCCAGGCTGCACCCACCATACTCTGCCACCAGCTATCAAGGAAGCTGCAAAAGTAGAGAGGTAGGGGAAGTTTAGCCAGATCTAGTGGGGACTAGACCTTGAGTCCTCCCCAAAGTTCTCTTAACCTCTGACTTAAGTTTGCATACTTCAGCCCCAAATTTTCACACTGCGGTAGCCAGTAGATACTTATTCACCTAGAATATTCATTTTAAGTGCTTTGAGCTGCATTATCTAAGAATCAGGAGCTCATAACAGCTAATCCTGAATGTAATATAACTCAGTCAGTGATAAGTATCTCCTAATATATTCATGATAATTTAAAAATCCATAATGAGACACAATGAAGAAAATCTGCCCCGGAATGTTTACAGAGAGGATGGTCTAGATCTAGATCTCTGTGGCGCTCCTTCAGTTTTGGTTTGCAAAAGTCCTGGATTTCCATTCTCACAAGCTGAATCTTCTCAGGAAATTCAATTTTGCAGGTGTTTGACCCTCTTCTTACTCTTTTTTTGGTTTAGGAACTAAAAATTCAACACAAAACTCAAAAATAACAGATGCATTTAATTAGAGCCATCATAAAATTGTTTCAAGATATGACCACAGGTCACTTTCTTAATTCTGTATTGAAATCCTAGTGATAAAACTTGTTGATTTTTTGGGTGACCATGTCACTGAATCTCTCACTTTACTGGCTGGAGCCCAAACTGAGACCAAGTTTATCTAGTTTTGGCTTTCATTATGTAAGCATTACATAATTGTTTCTTTTTCTCCCCCCAAGTAGAGTCTGGAAGTATTGTAGAGCATCTTTGCAAAATGCTGGACATTAGTAGAGACCAGGAAGAATAAACATGTTAGAAATGAATAAATTTAGAAAATGGATGAGACTGTTTGTGCTCTAATCTGAAAGAACACCTTCAGGGAACTGGCAATAAAATATGTTCTACTAGGCATGTTTCATATTTAATTTTCTATATTTCTGGAGATTAAAAACAGTTCATTCTACCATATATAATTTTCATTTTTGCAGAAGCACAATGAAAGAATAGTTATTTGAATAATATGAATAAATGAATATATTCACTGTCTGCTGCTGCCAATGGCTATGTAAATGTTACCTTCAGAGATACCTTTAAAGATATGCTGGTACATTTGTTACTCCTGTCTGGATCATTTATCCCCCTTACTCTGTGATTTCATATGTAAATATAACCTTTGCACTTCCTTCCATTTAATTAAGCTGTATTATATTTGGTTCTCTTCTCTAATGTTACCTCTATATATGAAGTCCTTTGTTTGCATGATGATTTTTTAGTTTCCTACCTTGCCTTGAAAACTTCTTATTGAAAAAATGAACATATTCAATTAAATATGGTGCAGCTCTATTGTAATTTATCCCTATTTAAGTTGAGTATGTGGCTTCTTAAACAGCATACTAGAAGGCTTTCATATCCACCTTGAATAGAACTACTTCCTATTATATTGACTTGTTCACCTTGCTCATTATTAACCTACCCAAAGGGAATTCATGAAGAAGAAACACAGGGTCCTATGTCTCTAGCATTAGTGCCGCCCACTCCCGTTTTTAGTTGTTTTGAGTCAGAACACATTGGAGAGACATTTAAGAAATCCCCGAATCTATGGCTCTGACTGCACCAGGGCCACCCAGAGGATTCAGGGGGCCTGGGGCAAAGCAATTTCTGGGGCCCCTTCCATAAAAAAAAAAGTTGCAATACTATATTTTTTACACTTCCAAATACATGATACTAACCAGTGAAATACATTCAAAAATTAATTTTTAATAATTTGAAAATATACAAAATACATTATTTAAAAACATTAAATGCTTTAATGGTATGTATACATTTGCAGTTACATAATGCGCTGTCGCTGGGTGATGGTTGGTGCCAATGGACTGTCGCTGCCTGGGGGTGACACTGTTGTTGCCCAGGGCTGGGTGGGGAGCTGGGCTCTGGGTCGGGGGGTGCTCGGTTCACAGGGGGTGGGCTCAGAGCTGGGGGTCAGGGCTGTGGGGGGGGTCAGGGGGTGCCCGGTTCAGAGAGGCTGGGCTCGGAGCAGGGGGTCAGGGGGGTGTCCAGCTCAGAGGGGCTGGGCTTGGAGTGGGGGGTCAGGGCTGTGGGGGGAGGTCAGGGGGTGTCCGGCTCAGAGGGGCTGGGCACAGAGTGGGGGGTCAGGGCTGTGGGGGGGAGGGGGGTGCCTGGCTCAGAGGGGCTGGGCTCGGAGTGGGGGGTCAGGGCTGGGGGGGGTCCAGCTCAGAGGGGCTGGGTTCGGAGTGGGGAGTCAGGGAAATGTCCGGCTCAGAGGGGCTTACCATGCTGCTTCCTCCCCCCTCTCCCGGAGCCTAAGTGCGCCGCGTCCAGAAGCGGCCCTGGACAGAGCTAAAGCAGCGTGGCTCCACAGGACTTGAGCTCCTGCCACTCGGCCGCAGCTCGCAGCCCCACCCCCTTACCATGCTGCTCTGAGCGGGAGCGGCTCAGGCCCCACCGCCTCACCATGTGGCTCCGAGTGGGAGGAGCTCAGGCCCCAGCGGAGCCATGCCACTTTAGCTCTGTCCTGGGCCGCTCCTGGAGGCGGCGCACTGAGGCGCTGGGGTATGTGGGAATGTGGAGGTGGGGGGGAGCCTCTGACATTCTCGTGAGGGCCCCTGTGGGGCCCAGAGCCTGAGGCAAATTGCCCCACTTGCCCCCCTCTTCCCCCTCTCCCCCCCCCCCCCCGGGGCAGCCCTGGACTGCACACAAGTTGAAATTGTATTAGCAGCAACAATGGTTTTGGCATGCTTTTCCTAATCAGTGTGAGAACTCTAAGTACTGTGCAGGTCAAACTGTAAATGGCTCATAGAGGTGGTCTATAGAACAGTTAATGCAGTTCTTAAGATAAAAAGCCCTCTTTATACTGATTAGGAAAACACATTGCCAACAGTTCTAAATGTAGAGTGACAAGGACTACCATATATGCTTTAACGTATGAACCTCCTCCCCTATTTATTATCTATATCTTCCTTTAAAAAATGATCCAGGTGGTTCAGCAAGCGCCTACCTGATACAGAAGTGCTAATGAGAACATAATGATATGGCAGTTCCTAAAGAGCCACTGTCGGGTCTGAAGACCTGCAGGAACAAGACCTGCCTGTGATCTTTCAACCTCACAAGAGTAAAGAGGACCAGCTGGTTAGCGGTACCATCTAGCACGCAGCACTTATATACTATGCATGCTTCTTGGGCCCAGTGACTCTGTCAAACTCTGCAGAGATAAGGGGAGAATTGCCAGACCCAGGGATTGTGCTCATATATGCTCGCTGAGGATCTAACCCATTTTTATTTAATGCAAATCTGCCTGTGGATTTTTCTGTTCTTACGATCTACTCAACATTTTAGATGAGCAGTTTAGTTAAAAACTATTATGAAATATTATTTCCTTCCGTCTAACTACCTGTGATACTTGAGTAAGAAATCAAACTATGCTGCAGACTCTTTTTTTCTGCTTCTTTGATATTTTCATTGTTAAAATGGTCAGTGCTTAAACTCAGTAAATCTTCTTCCCAAATCCTTATATATATATATAATTAGAAATAAGCTTGTACAGTAAATGGGTCTCTGGCTTCAATGGGACCAGGATTTCACTCCATTGGCGTTTTGCCATTGACTTTAATAGGGCTAAGATTTCACTTTCTCCTTTTAGTAGTAGACTGGAGACCGTACTCACATAGGCATGTTTGTGTCTCTTTGGATCTGGGGCAGCCTCGTTTCTGATGCTATCGAGTCAGTTATGTTTTGGCGAGTTATTTTGAAGGATGAGGATCAGTACTTTCTGCCACTCAGTGTTCCATTGTTCTGTAACTGGGTACAAGGTTTAGGTTCAGCAAGCAGAATAATTTGATGCAAGAATCACAGGCCCAATAATACTCCACACTCCTAGTACTCTTCATCTATAGATTTCGAAGTGCTTCACGAAGGTAGTAAAATAATTCTCCCTATTTGTATGGGGGAAAGTAGGCATCGAGAGATCAAATGTATCACCTAAGCTTACATAAGTGAGTCAATAGCAATGTTGCAAATTAAATATAGGTTTCAGAGTAGCAGCCGTGTTAGTCTGTATCCACAAAAAGAACAGGAGTACTTGTGGCACCTTAGAGACTAACAAATTTATTAGAGCATAAGCTTTCGTGGACTACAGCCCACTTCATCAGATCCATAGAATGGAACATATAGTAAGAAGAAATATATACATACAGAGAACATGAAAAGATGGAAGTTGCCATACCAACTGTAAGAGGCTAATTAAGATGAGCTATTATCAGAAGGAGAAAAAAACTTTTGTAGCGATAATCAAGATGGCCCATTTTAGACAGTTGACAAAAAGGTGTGAGAATACTTAACATGGGGAAATAGATTAAATATGTGTAATGAACCAGCCACTCCCAGTCTCTATTCAAATCCAAGTTAATGATATCTAGTTTGCATATTAATTCAAGCTCAGCAGTTTCTCATTGGAGTCTGTTTTTGAAGCTTTTCTGTTGCAAAATTGCCACCTTTAAATCTGTTACTGAGTGACCAGAGAGGTTGAAGTGTTCTCCTACTGGTTTTTCAATTTTATGATTCCCGATGTCAGAATTGTGTCCATTTATTCTTTTGCGTAGAGACTGTCCAGGACATAGGATCAATATGCCAAACCTTCCTCTGAATGCTTGGGGACAAGCCTTACCTCCTTATTCTGAATATACAGGTCTTGTCCCATGTAACCAGAAGCGTCTCTGCTTTAGGAGCTTAGATTTCAAGGGCCCTCCTCCAAAGAATCTAACACAAAATAGTTGAGGAATCCTGCCTATGTTTTACCTACAGATTCACAAGCTGCCCTTGGCATGAGTACTTCAGAATTACCCCATTTTAAAACAAATATTTTATTCACTGAATGGGACCTTGCCCCATCATCGCATGTATCTTAAAGATATGTAATTACTCTCTTAAACTTGAACAGCATGAAAGTAACTCAAGAAGTTCCAGTCTTTGCCTGTTTGGAATCCTGCCCACAGATCACTACTAATGGGCACGTCAGTCAGAGAGTAGTGTGCACAAAATTAAATTTACTGGCAGTGACTTGTATCACCTGCTCCAATCTTACTGGCTCCTATTATACACAATTGAAGTATTAAGGCTGCTTAGTGTACACCCTGGCAATCCACAACTCACCCACTGGCCTTCAGGAGTCTTCAGTGACCTTTAATACATTCTGTAAATTGTGTCCAATATGCTAAAAAGCTGCTAAAAAAGTTTGGGTTTTCTCATGAATTAAATCATCCTATTTCTTTTAAAACAGAAAGATAAAAAGGGAGGCTTAGTGATTGTGTGGGGAAGGTGGGAACATAAAATATTGAATTTCATGCTTTTTTCTCCCTTGCAGTATATCAAATTGTCTGTCTATTTTTCTAAGTTGACCAGACCCACATGGGCAGCAGGTGGGGGAGAACACAGTATATAATTAAGACATTAATTGGATGCCACAAAATCAGCAGCAGAAGAAGCTAGGAACAATGTGGGATTAGTTTTAACATTTTATCTTAAGTACGAGGTTCAGCTTCATTATTGCATTAACACTTTTTACAAATAGTGAGTGTGCATGGAGGTAAAGATAAAAAGAGGGAAGCGGGATGTCTAACAATACGTGGCATTTGTATGGTGCTTTACAGTTCCTGGCTTTCAAATCAAGCCTTCATTTTGAGCACAAATTTGTTTTCTGTGAATTGTACCTTAAACCCCACTCCCCTTCCAAATGGACTTCTGGTTTGAAAGCCTTCCAAACTCCATTGAGTTATTGATCTCAACATCTGTGAAGTAGATAAGTGATGGTATTCCTAGGGGATAGAAACAGTGTTCAAATGCTCAAGTGACCACACTGTGTCAGAGTTGGAACCAGGATTGGAATTCAGAAGTTCTTGGCTCCCACAGCCACATGCATTCTACTAGAGCAATGATTCTCAGCCTTTTTTAACCCAGGTTCCAACTCAACCTGTGGTTTTCTTGCTGGAACCCACAAATTGTGATAATGATGTTCATGCATCTGAAAAAAAAGGTCACATCCCTCTAGTTTAACACACTTAATAGCTGGGGGCAGAGGGAGTGCTGTTGGCTAATCTTGCTAGCTAGATAAGTAGGAACACTTAAGGATCCAGGATGATTCCTCAGGTTCCAAACATGAGTAACGCATGGTGGCATGTCCCCTTATTCATGAGCAGGTGTATAATATGGCCCATTTCTTCTAGCTGTGTCCCTCAACCCATGAGTTCTACCCCATCTGTCTAAGCAGAGTCAAAGCTAGTTAACTTTCCTCCAAGTGACTAAGAGTACATCTACATTTAAAATGCTATAGCAGTGCAGCTGTAGTGCCTCAGTGTAGGCCCTACTTATGCCCATGAGAGGGGTTCTCCTGTCAGCCTATGTAATTCACTTCCCCGAGAGGTAGTAGCTAGGTCAATAGAAGAACTCTTCCACTGACCTAGCATTGTCTACAGCTGGGCTTAGATCAGCATAGATACATTTCTCAGGCTGTGGATTTGTCCCACCCCGAGAGAGATAGATATATCAATGTAATTTCCCAGTGTAGACCAGTCCTGAGTAAAAGACTTAGCTGGGCTGCCTGGCCCTGATGAAATGGAGATATAGAGCTCAGTATCATTTAAGACATGCAGTTCTTCTATCTTTTTCAACATGGCATCTCGAACTCTAGAAAACTAACTTGCATTTGAAGAGGGAAGATATTTTGTGATTGCCGTAGCGGGGTGTTTATAAAAACCATTGGCAGTAGGGTGCTTGTCTGGCCTTTCTGAGGGGAAGCCCATTTGATCTTCTGTAGATATGTCCCTCAGTGTTGGTTACTCTAGTTCATGTAATCACATGCTACAGTTGCTCTTACTTTGCATTTGCCTATTTCTTAGAAAGGAGAAGCTGGTGTTTCTCAGCCCCGTGTTTCTGATTTATTTTCCTTCCAAGAGTGCAAGGCTGATATGAATGCATGAAGGGGCATATCCTGCCTCTGTGGTTGCAGAAAGTCCCCTGGCACCAGAACCAGTATGGTTCTTCTGGCTCAGTGGAGATGTGTAAGAAAACAAAATCCCAGGGGACCTTTGTGCAGCATGGAATTTAGCCCTGTGAGAGCAACTTACAGAAGCCCCTGTACAAAGCTATGCAGATCCTCCTCCTCCTCCGTTTCCAGCTGAGGTCACTGGAGCAACTTTGCTGCCTGGAGGGAAAGGATTCCAACCTCCAACAGGTCTCTACTTGGACTCAGAGCTGCTATCCAGGGTTTGTCTAAATGCACAAACTATTTTTTGTTCTCTTTTTTTTTATAGCTTGGTGGAAAGGATGTTAAAATAATTATTTAGTTGTTGTTTTTTAATTAGGCTATAGCTAGTCATTGGCGATTCCACCAATTCCCTACTTTACTGATGTGACACGGTCACAATCCACCTCAGTATATAGGGTTGTAACTCAAACCTCAAAGGCTGTTGCTTTATATAGAACTTTTGACAGCCAAATGAAAAGTTAGACATCACACCAGTTCGTACAGCTAATTTTGTGGTGTATAAATTACCCAAAGATATATAAAAGCCACTGAGGCTTTCTGCAGTGTTGTTCGAGTGCTGTGAACTTTAAGCTAGAAATATTCATTTCTTGACCAGTTTTGTGTTCACCATTAAAATGTCTCTCTGGAAATCTTGCCTTAACTGTGCTTGGAAAAAATCTGTCTCTGGGGCTCTGCTCTGGAAGGAATGTTGGGAGTTGTGGTGGGGGACAGTTGTGCTCAGAGATGATAAACCTGTCACTTAGTACATACATGCTGAGTCTGACAAGTTTTCAGAATGATATCAGTGATTCAGCAAGAATGACTTTTTTTTTTTTTAAACCACAAATTCAGTCATGAGATATTAAGCCTGTGGACAGTGTATGTGCATTTCCTTTTGAGAATAATCAAGGGCTTATATTCTGCAGCTGGTTCCAAAATGAACTGAGGACCGACTCAAACCCAAAGAGCAGCATGAGTGATAAATTTTATAGGTTTGTTTCTTGGCTTCAAATCAAATATAGCATGAACTTTTAATCTAAAAACATATGACCTTAAAAGTTTCAGTCTTATGAAGACAGAAGGTGGCTGTAATATAAAAGTGGCTGTTACTGATATCTTAAATTCAAAGGGACATTTGCATAGAAAGTATGGTGGCTTCGCATAACTTTTAATTGCTATATACATGCATATTGTATAACAACAATTTAACCCTGGGATACTCAGTTTTGAATGTACACTTTTCTGAAACACTTATGGGCTATATTTTCAGCTGTTGCTTTACATGAAATGAGGAACTGGTGCAAGAAATTTTGACAGTCATGTGTAATCTACATTATTTAGCTCATGTAAAATATTTACAGACCACCCAGCATTCCTCCTATACGATCATTTGCTAATGTAATTTTTTTCCTATAGGTATATGAAGCTTACTGCACATGTGAGTTCATATTTACCACATTATTAGGAATTTGAGACCTAAGTTATATATCGGAATAAAAATTCATTTCTGGCATCCAGTTACTCTGCCTCTACCCACATTCAAATCAGGATACAGATGCCAGGAAAGTCCCTTTCTGTTAAAAGAAAATGTCAGAACAATGTACATAGTAAAGCACAAATCTAGTTCAACATTATCTGACAGAAATGTGGGTTAGTTTCACTACCTCTAATGCTGGTGGATGATCACTTCAGATATTTGACAGAAATACATAAATGCTGAATTGGAGAATATGGGGAATATCTCTTTCTGCAAATGGAGAAATAACAGTGCAATCTAGAGATAAGGAGGCAATAAAAATTCCATTGGCAGAAAGAACATTCATAATTTATAGACAGTTCATAAATTGGGTAAATTTTACAGTTCTATAAATCACATGATTTATCTGAATGTTAAGATTATTAGAGACATTTGAAAGGAATGACTTCATCTTCATATGTGCCAATGGATTATAGATTTTTCTGCATGCAAGTCTTTATGGATATGTATAGACCTTTTAAGGCAAGTTCAAATCTCATTGCACATCAATCATTTTAAAACAAGAATTCAGACTTCCCATTTAAGGATGCCATTCAAAGTGCATTGAAGTAAATGGAGACTCCCATTGAAGTCAATGGGCTCTGGATGAGACTCTAAAAGCCTTGAAATAGATTTCAGACTACTAGTGGATAAAGCATTAGAGAGAGTTTCATAGTTCTGTAATATTTTCATATTGTTGTAATGAGTGGAGACTTTGGGTATAGTCACCAATGTGGGTAAAATTTTTTGCTTTTATGTCCATAACAAAGTATTAAGGTCCCAATTCTGCATTCATTAGGACTATCAGCCTGTGTAAAGGTTTCAGAGTAGCAGCTGTGTTAGTCTGTATCCGCAAAAAGAACAGGAGAACAGCGGGCTGTAGTCCACGAAAGCTTATGCTCTAATAAATTTGTTAGTCTCTAAGGCCTTGTCTACACTACGAGAGTAGTTCGATTTTACTTAAATCGAATTCTTGGAATCGATATTGCAAAGTCGAACGTGTGTGTCCACACTAAGGACAGTAATTCGACTTTGTGAGTCCACACTAACGGGGAAAGCGTCGACATTGGAAGCGGTGCACTGTGGGCAGCTATCCCACAGTTCCCGCAGTCCCCGCTGCCCATTGGAATTCTGGGTGGAGCCGCCAATGCCTTCTGGGTAAAAAAAATGTGTCGAGGGTGCTTTTGGGTAACTGTCGTCATCCATCCATCACTCCCGCCCTCCCTCCCTGAAAGCGCCGGCGGGAAATCAGTTCGCGCACTTTTCTAGTCAGTGACAGCGCGGACGCCACTGTACTCCGAGCATGGAGCCCGCTGCGACCATCGCTGCAGTTGTGGCCGTTCTCAACGCCTCGCAGCTTATCATCCACCTTTCCCTGAGGCAGATGCAGATAAGTCAGGCGAGGAGGCTACGGCACCGTGGTAAGGGCCTGAAGTCTGAGAGTAGCACAGACCTCTCAGAAAGCACGGGACCCAGCGCCGAGGACATCACAGTGGCAATGGGTCATGTTGATGCCGTGGAACGGCGATTCTGGGCCCGGGAAACAAGCACTGAGTGGTGGGACCGCATAGTGCTGCAGGTCTGGGATGAATCCCAGTGGCTGTGAAACTTTCGCATGCGGAAGGGAACTTTCCTTGAACTTTGTGAGTTGCTGTCCCCTGCCCTGAAGCGCAATGACACCCGGATGCGAGCAGCCCTGACTGTCCAGAAGCGAGTGGCCATAGCCCTCTGGAAGCTTGCAACGCCAGACAGCTACCGGTCAGTCGCGAACCACTTTGGCGTGGGCAAATCTACCGTGGGGGTTGTTGTGATGCAAGTAGCCAAGGCAATTGTTGATGTACTGCTGTCAAAGGTAGTGACCCTGGGAAACGTGGAGGCGATCATAGATGGCTTCGCAGCGATGGGATTCCCAAACTGCGGTGGGGCCATAGATGGAACTCACATCCCTATCCTGGCACCGGACCACCAGGCCAGCCAGTACATTAACAGAAAGGGCTACTTTTCCATGGTGCAGCAAGCACTGGTGGACCACAGGGGACGTTTTACGAACATCTACGTCGGATGGCCGGGCAAGGTTCATGACGCTCGTGTTTTCAGGAACTCTGGTCTGTTTAGACGGCTGCAGCAAGGTATTTACTTCCCGGACCACAAAATAACTGTTGGGGATGTGGAGATGCCTATAGTCATCCTCGGGGACCCAGCCTACCCGCTAATGCCCTGGCTCATGAAGCCCTATACTGGCGCCCTGGACAGTGAAAAAGAACTCTTCAACTACCGGCTGAGCAAGTGCAGAATGGTGGTGGAGTGTGCTTTTGGCCGTCTCAAGGGGTGATGGAGAAGCTTACTGACTCGCTGTGATCTCAGCGAAACCAATATCCCCATTGTTATAGCAGCTTGCTGTGTGCTCCACAATCTCTGTGAGAGCAAGGGGGAGACCTTTATGGCGGGGTGGGAGGTTGAGGCAAATAGCCTGGCTTCTGATTACGCCCAGCCAGACAGCCGAGCGATTAGAAGAGACCAGCGGGACGCGCTGTGCATCCGGGAGGCTTTGAAAGCTAGGTTCCTGACTGAGCAGGGTAACCTGTGACTTTTAAGTTAGTGTACAGAGAAGCTGAACCTGCCCCCGTTTCTTTACCCAGTTAATGTTGACTATCCTCTCCAGTTACATACCCCCTTCACCCCCTTCCAACACACGTTTAGAAATAAAATCACTTCTACTTTGTTAATGAACACCGTTTTCTTTATTACTGTTTTCGCGGGAATGTTTTAAACCTGGGACGCAGACTGTGGTGGGGAGCGGGTGTAGTGTAGTGACGCAAATGACGCTTCTAAACTCCAGGATTGACAGGCTCCGCTGTGGTGGACTGGTTGTTTCAACGGAGCCTGTCACCCCTCCTGATCGGGACTGTGTGTATGGGGGGGCTATGTGACTTTGTGGCAGGGGGAGGACGGTTACAGATCCCCTGCTGCGTGGCTCTGTGATCCAGGATAAGGACCGTCGCATAAGATCTGTAACTGCCCTCCCCCGCCACAAAGTCACAGAGCAACCCACCCCCCACCACAGAACATGAAAACCACCTCCCAGACTGACCAGGGTAACTAGTGACTGCACTGTGTATGTGCCCTGCTGCTGGACCTGCCCCCGCCTATGTACCCTGCCAAAGGTGACTGTCCTGTCCAATTACCAACCCCCTTCCCCCCCTCCACCAAAAGAACATGATGGAAACAGTAATTAACAGAAACGTATTTTTTATTAGCAACTACACATGGAACTGGGAGGTGAAACTTGGACGGGGGCTTGTGTGAGGTGGGAAGAAAAGAACTTGTCAAATTTTGGGGAATGAGAGCCTTCTACTACTAGAGCTGTCTGCAGGGGTGGAGTGAGAGTTTGCACGGACTCTGCCGCCCCTCCTTCTTTGCACTTTGGGTGAGGGGGGTATGGGACTTGGTGGCGGGGGAGGGCGGTTACAGATAGACTGCAGCGGGGCTCTGTCCTCCTGCCTCCATTCCTGCAGAACATCCACAAGGCGCCGGAGCGTGTCCGTTTGCTCCCTCATTAGTCCAAGCAGCGTTTGAGTCGCCTGCTGGTCTTCCTGCCACCACCTCTCCTCCCGTTCCATGTGTGCTTGGTGGATTTGGGACAAGTTCTCCCGCCACTGGGTCTGCTGTGCTGCCTGGGCTCGGGAGCAGCCCATAAGCTCCGAGAACATGTCCTCCCGTGTCCTCTTCTTCCTACGCCTAATCTGCGCTAGCCTCTGGGAGTGTGATGCCAGGCTAGGTTGTGAGACAGTCGCAGATGTGGCTGTGGGAATGGGAAAAAGGGAGTGAATTCCTCAGAAAGATAAATGTAGTTGTGAACAAAGAACATAGTCTTTCTCTGTGAACAAGACCATGCACAGCACCTATCACATGCGCACTCAGGACAAGGTCGAATTCTCGGCCTTCGCATTCAGTGCCTGGGGTCTTGCACAGCAGATCTGAGAAGCGGGGCAGGACACTGGAATTTGTGTAGCAGGCAGACATGGTAAGCCGTAGACTTGTGGCAGCTTAAAACTTTAATATTAGCACTGGCCTCCTTTCACATTGAAAGCAATGTCAGTCCCTGCTGCCAGCAATCCGGCAAGCAGGAACTCTGCCCCTGTCCCACCCCCTCGCGGCTGTCCCCAGGAACGATCCCTGTATGCTGCCCCTCTCCCGCCTCCACCGCGTGGCTGCAAACCAGCGGTTACAGTTCTGTAAAGGAACGGGCAAGCAGTCCCAACACTAACATTCCCCTACCTAATTCAAAGCAGGTCACCATGAGCGACATCACCCTGATGAGGATCTCAGACAGCGATAAAGAAAGAATGCTTCGTGAAAGCCTCCAAAGACCAGGGCCGTATGCCGCCCTGCTGTGCAGGGCAATGATCCCTGAGTACTTGATTGTCTCGTGGCGCGGAAACGTGTCATACTACGGAGGACCCAATAAGGCCGCTCTCCCCAGGAACCTGATGCAACGGCTTTCCAATTACCTCCAGGAGAGCTTCCTCGAGATGTCCCAGGAGGATTTCTGCTCTATCCCCGGACATATAGACCGCATTTTACTGTAGCTGCACTGGCAGGGACTAAACAGTAGAGCGGCTTGGGCAGAACAATCATGCTAAACCGGACATTGTTAGATTTTTTTTTTTCAATAGTTGCACTGCCCAGGACTGAAACGTTAAGCGCCTAGGGCAAACTAATCATGAGAAACCCATTGTTGTTGTTCTTAATATTCCTGTTCTGTTAAAAATAAATGTTTAGATGTTTAAAACACTTACTGGCTGATCCTTCCCCAGATTCTGTGTCCGGGTTAACGGCTGGGGACGGTTGGTAGGGGATCTCTGTAAGGGTGATGAAGAGATCCTGGCTGTCGGGGAAATCAGCGTTGTAAGCGCTGTCGACTGCCTCGTCCTCCTCATCTCCTTCCTCATCTTCCCTGTCCGCTAACATGTCCGAGGAACCGGCCGTGGACAATATCCCATCCTCAGAGTCCACGGTCAGTGGTGGGGTAGTGGTGGCGGCCGCACCTAGGATGGAATGCAGTGCCTCGTAGAAACGGGATGTCTGGGGATGGGATCCGGAGCGTCCGTTTGCCTCTTTGGTCTTCTGATAGCCTTGTCTCAGCTCCTTGATTTTCACGCGGCACTGCGTTGCATCCTGGCTGTATCCTCTCTCTGACATGTCTTTAGAGATCTTCTCGTAGATCTTTGCAGTCCGTTTCTTGGAGCGCAGCTCGGAAAGCACGGACTCATCGCCCCACACAGCGATCAGATCCAAGACTTCCCGATCAGTCCATGCTGGGGCCCTCTTTCGATTCTGAGATTGCACGGCCATCACTGCTGGAGAGCTCTGCATCGTTGCCAGTGTTGCTGAGCACGCCACGATGTCCAGACAGGAAATGAGATTCAAACTGCCCAGACAGGAAAAGGAATTCAAATTTTCCCGGGGCTTTTCCTGTGTGGTTGGTCAGAGCATCCGAGCTCGGACTGCTGTCCAGAGCGTCAACAGAGTGGTGCACTCTGGGATAGCTCCCGGAGCTATTAGCGTCGATTTCCATCCACACCTAGCCTAATTCAACATGGCCATGTCGAATTTAGTGCTACTCCCCTCGTCGGGGAGGAGTACAGAAGTCGAATTTAAGAGACCTCTATGTCGAACTAAATAGCTTCGCGGTGTGGACGGGTGCAGGGTTAATTCGATGTAACGGCGCTAACTTCGACATAAACGCCTAGTGTAGACCAGGCCTAAGGTGCCACAAGTACTCCTGTTCTTTTAGCCTGTGTAAAGTGCAGGCTTAAGTCTTTAAAGTATCAGGGTACAAGTACCTTTTTCTTTAATAATAATTAATAATAAAAAATCTGAGCATACTTTTACTTTTTTAATAGGAGGCTATTTCAGCACTTGATATCTTCCCCTGATTTAGAAGGGGCTTATTTGCAGTGTTCCGGAACATGCTGTAACCTTCTAATAGAAACACTTTACCTTTAGTGTTTTTTAGTTTGGTCCTGCAGGGATCACTTCTGGGCTCTGTGCTGCTTAACATTTTATCTATGACTTGGAAGAAAACTTAAAATCATCTTTGATAAAGTTTGCAGATGACCCAGAAACTGAGGGGAGTTGTAAATAATGAACACAACAGATCAGTAGTGATACAGAACAATCTGGACTGCTTGGTAAGCTTGGATGTAATGTATACATCTAGGAACAAAGAATGTAAGCCATACTTGCAGGATGGGGGACTCTATTCTGGGAAGCAGTGACTCTGAAAGATTTGAGTGTTGTACTGGATAATCAGCTGAACATGAGCTCCCAGTGTGATGCTGTGGCCCAAAAGGCGATCTTTGGATGCATAAACTCTGAGCATGAATCTCAAGCAGGAGTAGAGAGATTATTTTATTGCTATTTGGCACTGGTGTGACTGCTGCTAGAATACTGTGTCCAGTGCAGCTAACAATTCAAGAAGGATGCTGATAAATTGGAGAGTGTTTAGAGAAGAGCCACAAGAATGAATGATTCAAAACACACCAACCCAGTCCAAATTTCAAATGCATACAACACTGATCAAATCTAGGAATAATTGTAATGTATGTCTTCAAGCAGATTAATATAACAACCCTGGTTTCAGTGGAAATCTATACTAATGGAATCTACACAGTAGCTCTGAAAATCACTTTGAAAAGAATCACAACAAAGATTTTGGTTCATGGATGACTTAATTACTGCTCTATAGCATGGCTACGGAATTTTTTTTCAGGATTTCCTGTATCTTGAGATTTTTTTCTTTTGGGTTCAGAAATAGACAAAGCAAAAATATGTACACAATAATACAAAAAATTACTTTAAAATAATTTAAACTGGATTTTAACGTTAAATCATGTATGTATCACTAGTGTGCCTAAAAGCTGACACATGCTATAAAACATTTCTACCTTTCTACCTCTCTAGCCTTCTCTACCATTGTCTTGTTTTTACAGAACATTTGATATTTCAATATATACACTAACTTGCTTCATTAGTACTGATCTCACTGTAACAGAGGGCTCAACTGAGGTTAATTTGCAGAAAGGACTTAAGCCTTCATGATTAATAATCTAGCTGCCATGATAATGCACTGTGGCTCTTGCACATTGTGCATGGTAACCAGGTGTACTCTTGCAGAAGTAATCAAAGTAGTGAAGTATCTATTAAAATATATGTGATTACTCAGCAGAAAAACCCTCCCTTTTCCTTTTCCTTTTAATCCTTCCAAACCCTCAGGTGCATAGGGCCAGTTTCCACCATTTATTTCAGTCTTGTGCTGGTCTGCTCAGACTTCCAGGTGATGGATTTGACTTCTTTCTATTCTATGTAATGTTTTTCTAGGCAGCACTCCCTTTTTTTCCCTTCTTCCAAGGTGGTGTCCATGTTATGACTCAACGTGGAAGTTATGCTTTAAGGATGCCACCAACACATCTTAAATATGTCCATTGTCTTGCAATATTTGATGCTTTAGGTTGGATTGTTCTGTGTAAGATTTCTGATGTTGCAAGAAACTCTTTCCAATGGACACCGAAGTGCCCGTGTGGATTTAAACAAGAAACCTAATGAATTTATTAATTTTGTACATTGGCTGTATAAAAGTACTGGTTGCCTTCCCATAACTGCTCTTGCATATAGGGTTATTTTGGGGATCCACCTGCCTCCCACAGGACTGATCATCTCCTTGTATAGCTGCCCCCGGGCTCAGGAGTGAAGATGCAATTTGCACCCTTCCAGGCATGTAGGAATGAATCCCACCCCACTTGTTTCATTTTGTTTAATGACGACATTTTTGTATTGCATATCTATTCTCTATTTCTATTGCAAATATCAATTCAAAACAATTTAGTATTTCTATATTTCGGATATTTTTCTAAAACCTACATGGGAGGTTTTGAGCTTAGTCCATTTTACGGATGGGTGGGGAAATTCATACTGTATAGTGAAATACCTACAGGTAAATGGGGGCAGGGGTGCCATTGATTTTAAAATTCTGTTTTGAGGTTGTTCCAAAAGCTATGTAAAAGTAAAAACCACCCTTCTAAAGAGATTAAGGCTTTGTCTACACTACAGACCTCACCGCAGCACAGCTATCCTACTGCAATGTCTCCCATGTAGCTGCTCTATGCATTGGTGTGGGTTACCTCCTTTGCCACTGGTGAACTAGCAGTGGGTGACTCACAACATATTTCAATAACAACCATATAGCAAAATCTCATAACTCCATACACATTAATGATATACATATTTTGACAGAACAATGAGTTTCAGCAGATCATGAGCTTTCATATGATACCTTGCAAGGCATGCCTTGTATGAAATATCACAACCATATACCAGTGATGAATATGGGGGTGTTGGGGCTAATTTGAGGTACAGTGTGTCACATACTAAATGCGTATTTTCTTTTATAATATTCCACTATAAGGCTGAGAGAAAAGCAAAATCATTGAAAAGACCGCTTATTTTTAGTAGCATATAAATCAACGTTCGGGGGAAATGTGGGAAATTTCCTTTATCAACATAGCAGTCTTGCAAAGGATTGAACATCCTGTAGAAACCAAAAGGAAATGCTTAAAAATGGGGCAGGGATGTTGGTAGATAGGTTGGTTGCAATTTGATCTGAACATATAGAAAGTTGTTAGACTACAGATTTTACAAGCATACCGGAAGACTTTTCTTATTTTAATTTTCAAGTGACAGTGGGAGTTGCACATGAAATGCTTGCTTTGCCTAGTATGAAACCAGTGTGGTGTACTGTACGTACACCAATGCAGCATCTGTAGAAAAAAATTAGCATTGTCATTTCTTTCATGTTAAGCAAACTTTCTTCCTCAGAAAGGTATTATGAAAACTTCTTTGATAAGGCCATTCAGAGTGGAACAAGTTGCCTAATGAGGTAATTACAGCATAGTCATTTAACAGTTTTAAGGTATGATTAGATCACTGCAGGATAGGGCCTTTCCTGCTTTTTATGGGTTTAATTGATCTAAGGTCTCTTCCCAAAAGGCCTGAGCCAGCCAATTTGGAAAGGATAAGAGCTCACCCTGAAATTCATCTGAAAACTTGAAACTAATTCTAACTGTATAATTATTTTAGTGTCACACTCACATATATACAGTTTTCACATGCCTCTATTTTGCTGTGGCATGAAGCAACATATTGAAATACTGAGTATTTTAGGTCCATCTGAAAGTAGGAAATATCAGAACATGTGATATGTTCTGATATTTAGGTTTCCAATCTTGTTTTACAGAGTCCAGGACCTTGTCTAAACTAGGAAATTGTTTCACTAACTTCCCAGCATGAATATCAGTTCAGCTCCACCTGTGGGGGTATCTAGCCCAGGATAAAAGGTGTATTTAAAAAAATGTATTAGCTAGAAATTTATAATATGCTTTAAAGCTCTGGTGTAGCCAGGGCAAGTTGTATTTTAATGTGTGTTAGCTGGTTGAGGTAACTCTAAGCTCCCCACTAGGGTTCGTCTCAACCAGCTAATGCTTCTTAAAAGACTGTTTGCCCTATCTCTACTGGGGCTCCATTTTTCAGAGGTACCCAAGGAAGTTAAACACCCACCCCCCACCTCCCCGCAACTGCCTGACTCTCTTAGGCTCATCTGAAAATCTCTGCTTAGAGTTTTAAAACAGGTTAGTTAAAGTTTTAGCAAACATATTTTAAAAGTACATCCTCTATCCTGGTATGGGCAAGCCCATGTGTTAGCAACATCAGGAGTCATAGGGTAGGGGGCCCATTGGCTGCCACCACTGTTTTAGGCACCATATTGATTATTAGATTTTTTTTAAAATGGGTAACTTAGTGCTTAACTCATTTTTCATTTCTACTTTGCAATTTATCTTTAGTGAGTAGCCTGATGAAAGATGCAGATTTTACAAGTTAAGAGATCAATCCTGCAAGGTGTTTGCTACATTGCTCTGACATTTAGGACATCTATTCCCTCCTCTTTACCCCAGAGAAGCACCCATATTTTCCCCTGTTACATCCCTCCAGGGCTGAGCTATCCATTTGTTTTACTCCCAGTTTTTGAGGTCCATTTACTTTACAACTATCTTTTGTACATTTATTAATGTGTTTTTAAACTTCTCTTCTTTAATAGATTAATCTATGCCTTATTTTACATTTTTACATTGATTATTTGTAGTACATTGAACTTTTATTCAAGTGAGATGCAGTGAGTTAGTGTAGTCCTGAACAAAAATCAGACTTAACACACCGATTTGGTTCACTCTAGTCCCTAAGGCGTATTTGTCCACTACGTGTTGCCGTGATTGACATACTTCTCAGACAATGCAAAACTTGGTTTTTACATAATACATTCTGTGTGTTTTCACTTTAAAGTAAAAAAATGCTCATGAAAAGTGTGAGAGTTGGGGATATGAAGTCCTTTATCCTCACAAGAGCTACTGAGTGTACAGTGTCCATGCAAATGTCCTCATGCCACCCATCCAAAGTGCTGCAATCTTAACTGGATGGAACCGGCTCCTGGAGGTGAGACTAAATAGTTCTATGTCTACATAAGGCTGTTCTTTCTATTCAGAATGTAACATTTTATAGATGGACTTCCAAGCAAAACTACACCCATCTTCTGTTTCCCCTGCACACAAGCTATATTTAATCTCTCTCCCTTCCCCTATAATCTATCAATTTTCTCCCCATATATGTTAGTGTTTGCTCTTTAAATCTGCAGCAGCCTTAGAGCATCTTAGTTCTCCTGGTGTTGTCTGCTCTTTCATTTGTGGCAGGTCTTCTTTCACCAGCCCTAGCCATAGTATGTCCTTAACATACAGGGTAGCCACCTGCAGAGGTTGGAAGTTACATCTGTATTTATGTGTGCACAATCCTAAAGCCAGGATGAAAAAAGATGCAAATGGCGTGTTTTTCAGTTAAACGAACGGGAATATGATCTCCCAGGATGAATAATTTACTGCAGTCTGTGTCCACTTTATCTCACATGCCAAGATGTAAGTGATTTTTTTTCACTTGACTTACAGTATGTACTTTTCTCTAACTGCGGCTTCATGTAGTAGATACAGCCTGCTAACACTGAGCTATAGGCCACATTCTCACAGAAACTAAATCATATACATAACGTGAACCTAAACTATGCCATCAATGGAAACAAATTGATAGAGATTGCTGTAGCAATTGTACTTTATTTTTATTCAATTCTGGAGTACAGTATATGATCACATAACATTTTCTGTATGCAATTTGTTGACTAGAAAGTTACGGTAGCTTCAGAACAGAATCAGATAAATACATCTTATTTGACTGCAGCAGATTTGTTGCCTTTAAATGTAGTAGAGACACATTTCCCTAACTAAATTGGTGGCATGTACTTTGAGATGTATGACTAACAAATCCAGTTATACACTTTGGAGGGAGGGGGGCAGAATGGGGAGTGAGAGAAAATGAAAAGTCAAAACACGGACTTTATTCAGAAAGATGCAGTGAGCCTGATTCTGATCTACTTTAGTGGAGTTACTTAAGATTTACAGTGGTTTAAGAAGATCCGAAACAGTGTCTTTCTGAATAAAGTGTAAAACTGGTGTAACATCAAAATTAGACTTTCTAGTTATCTTCTGAGTAACACATGGAGACACAAGTAAATGGCACATACACTACTTAATTAGACCATTATGAAGGCAAAACTAAACCATTATGAAGGAGGAACTGAAGGCACAATATAGGGAAAGCTATTATGAGAGAAATTTAGGTCTATAATTTCTTTAATGACTTTTGAAGTGTCCCAATAAACTCAGATGTGTGTGCTTTAGAGGTTTTTGGGGATGGATGGTTTTATCAGTAGAAAGTAATGATCCAAAGATTCTGATGGTTTTTTTGATAGCACAAGTTGTCAGAACACTACTAGGGTCTACATTAAGGAACCTAGTGGAAAGAATTTTAATTTACTTAGTGATATGTTCACATGAAATTTTTTGCAGTGCAAAGTCACCTTAAATCAGCCTTGATTTGTGCTGGTTCTATGAAATGATTCTCCTTTCTGTACAAGATTTTTTTTTTTCCAAATTTGCATCCAGATCCTGTTCTCATTCACTCTAATGGGAGTAGAATCTGGACTATTGTTTTAATATTGATAGGATCTGTTTGCCCTGGCTGGCCAAACCTTGTTTAAAATGAGTTAACCTCAAACAGTTCAAAATAGTGTTACAGTAAACTAGCTCAGCAAACATGGCTTGAGTCCCATAGCTTGTAAAGAGAAAGTCTTGATTGCTGAAATTATCCATCTTACTTTGCTAAGGAAGACTGCATTATGAATCAACCTTTTAGAACTTGGGGACAGATTTTTCAAGATAACTGATTTTTCTTTACTGGCCAGTCAGAAAAAATAGTCAAAATTTTTGGTGTTGGTCAATCTGAAACAATTTTTGGTTTACTGGAGGAAAAAAAAAAAGTTGCAGGGGGGAGACTTTGGGTTAAATAAAATGTTTTGACCAAAATGACATATTTAAATTTTGAGCTTTTAAAAACATTTTTTATTTTTAAATAAAATTGAGGTGTTTCAAACCAGTCCTTTTGAATTGAAAAATCAAAACGTTTTATTTCAAAAATGTCAAAATGAAATATTTTGATTTTTTTCAGAAACTTTTTAGAATTTTTTTTTTAACCACAGTACTTCAGCAAAATAAACACACTTCTTAAAATATTTTGGTCAACCTGAATCTGCTTTTCTTTTTTTTTTTGTCTGAAAAAAGTTTTAGATGAAAATTTTTACCCAGCTCTACTTACCCATAAGTGGGGCTAGATTTCAAAGTGCTCTGCTGCCATTGTGATCCTTATGGCCAGGTTTTTCAAAAGAATGCAGTTCCCAGTGTGCTGAACTCTCTCTGAAACGTGACTGCTTATTTTGGTGATAAAATGGGAATTGATCTCTTGAAAATGTGGATCTGATTGTGAGTTCTCTGCTGCCCTGAAAATGTGGCCTTTAATGATATTATCTTGTTGGAAACCAGCAGTCCTTCATTTTGTAGCATGTACTCGGGAAGATGGGTTTGATAGTGTAATTTAATTCTTTTCCTAATAGTCATTTGCTATTCCACAGTCACATGCCATCTACATACAATATTTGAATGCTACCCAACCAGAATATGCATCTAGATGATTCTAGTATGCAAACTATCATGGTAACAAAGTGCTTGTGTTTAGTGTGTTGAACTGTAGCTGCAGGTAACAGGGCTGTTTTCAGGATGAAATAAAAGCCGAGGTAAATGTTGGGGAACAGTGTGAGTGAATATTTTAAAAAAGCCTGGGGTTAAAGGCAGTTTAGGGCTTCAGTCAAGGAAGGATTGAGGGTAATGAAACCATGGTGAGGTTGCAACCTTTCAGGACGTTGGCAGAAATCCTGGTTGGGGGACTGGTCCAGATATATTGAACACAATGGGAGTCTTGCCTGTGACCTCAGGTAGTAAGTGTAGGGTGGGGCTGTACATATGGGGAAAAACAAATATATTTATATGTTAAATGTATCAAAATGGAAAGTGCTGTTGGACTTTCTAAACTGGAGTTTGTCCCTCTCCTTTTCACACCCTTTGTTCAATGCTTATATAGCCTTCATAAAATACAAATATGTTAAATAGTGGTTCCTATGCTGTGGTCTGCAGACCACTTGCTGGTAGTTTGTGGCTGGTCACCTGGTGGTGGTTTTCCTGCATGGAGAAAAGTGATACATTGGATACTTCCCTTGTATCACTTTTTTTTCCATGCAGGCAAATTGCTGTCCTTGCCAAGGAATGTTATAGGATTGCAAAAGGAGAGTGGTCTGAAAAAACATCAATGAGAGGAAGCGTGTCATAGGAGACAATATCGCTGTTAAGATGTGGGTCAGACTAAGCAAAGTTTGAGAACGTTTACTTTAGAACTTGTCTGTTCAATACAGTACAATCCGATAAATACCTGCTTATACAGGACTTTATTGCAGTGATGTAAACATATCTGTAACTGCTTAGTGTATCTGTTTATAACAGAGTGCTAATTAGTGATGGCTGGAAAAAATGTTTTTGCAAAAAATTGGAGGGTTTCAAACTAGGTTTTAGTCTACACTGGAATGAAATGGAAACCTTTAGATTTTTTTCACACACACAAAAAAAAAAGACACTCACACTGCAGAATAGCCAGCGCACTCACCTGGGATGTGGAAAACTCAGGTTCAAGTCCCTGCTCTGCCACATCCAATGTGAGTGCCCTCACTATCAGGCTATTGGCTCTTGATCAGAAACTCCATCCTGAACCAGAGAAATCTTCCTGACAAATTTTTGTTGTTGTTGAAACTGATATTTTTCTGCAAAAGGTTTTGGTTTTGACAAATCAGCATTTTCAGACAAAATGTTTTGTCAAAATTCCCAACCAGCTCTAGTGCTAATAGCAGATTGCAGGCCTTGAGACATGTAAAAGGCTGCAACTTAACCAAAAGAATGGAGTAATTCTTTACTGTGTGGCAGTGTCTTTAGTCATTCATTATTGCACATAAACACACACACAGTCTGTCCATGAGGCTAATCAAATTATAACAGATATTGTGGACAAGCTAATGGGATCATTATATTAAACCAGTTTTGGAGGGGGGATTGTTCGTTTTGGGATTGGTTTGGGTTTTTGCATGTCTCAGCTGAACTACTGGGAATATAGCCTCCAGGCAGCAGATGGTTAGTGGGCGAATCAAGATTCGGATGGTGATCCTTTACTTATTTCACTAATCCTAGGTTTAAATTGTAGTTTTGTTGAATGATTCTCAACCCTTTGGTCATAGGAGAGAGTATACAGTGCTTCCTGTAAATGGATCCTTTTTGATCTTTCAATGAAAATTATTTGAATGATATTCTGTTTGCTATCTGGGCCAAAACCAAATACATATTTTGCCTTTTTTGGAAGGTCACTATGTGTCTGAACTTGTAGCTATTTCAAAACTAGTGGAGAACATGTGCCCTCTTTTTGTCCTATGTTTTTTTTAATTTTTAGTGACATCTTAAAGAGTTGTTCAACTATGAAATTCTTTGTTATAGGAACAGATTAGCAGGGCTCACTTTGACCTTGACTATCACTGTTCAATAGACTGCTAGTATCTATACACCTCTGAGATTATTTTTTAGTGGGGGATTGCTGCTCTTTTGGGCCTCTGTTACAATATTATTTCTCACAGGTTGAGAATACTAAGGATCTGATTCTGATCTCACAGACTTTATCCTAGTTTAATTCCATTAATTTCAGTGGAGCTAGTCCTGATTTATGCTGGTGAAAGGAGGAGAATTCAGCCATAAGTCTTTGTACTAGATGAATGGCACATTGCTGCATTAAAAGACCTGAAAGAGCACAGCTGATTAGGGGATATGGAGGTTTGGAATCTTGAAAATAAAAGAGGAAGAGAGAGATGCGGGGGAGGAGGGGTGCCTACTTTCAATCAGAAACAAAGTACTCTCCACTCTGGTTGGTACTGAGCAGAGTTTTTGAGCTAAACAGTATCTATCTTGTTCATGAAATCCCCATTAGAGCTGGGCAAAATTTTAGACAAATAGTTTATTTGCTGAAAAATGCAGTTTGAGATCAACAAAAACTATTAATGAATTCAAAAGGCAAAATATTTCAATTTGGTATTTTCTACATGAAACATTTTGACACTTTATTTTGAAATGACATTTCTTTTTTGAAATTTAGCTAGATGTATTTTAAAAACAAGAGGGTGGGGGGGGGGAATATCCAGAAATAAACAAAACAAAACAAAAACCTGAAAACAGTCATTTTCTGTTGAATGAAACTTTACATTGAACCCGAAATCAGTCTTTTGGGTTTTCATTTTGGTGACAAAAAATGTTTGAGGTTGACTTTTAACACCCCTTTCCCCCAGATTTTAGGTTCAGCTCTAATAACTGTATTTAGGACACAGTGTTAAATGCTTTCCTCCCAGAGAGGAACCTGTGGGCACCAAGACTGCTTTAAAACCCTGTGTTAAAGGTTTTGTGGAAAATCTGATGGATTCTCAATGCTACTATTGGTTCCTGGTCTGCAAATGTGACTTATGGTCTCATTCTTGCAAGGTGAGGAGGTTCCATATTCAAATCAAGCAAAACCACAAATCTGACAATTTTTGATGCGTAAAATCATTCAAATTGACTCAAACCTGGTCCTAGCTCAAAAGGGTTATAAACCACAGAGGACTTTTTATGAAACTCTGTCCAATTTAGGCAAAATTCCCCCTGACTACTTGGACCCTAGTGCCTGCCCATCTCAAGATCTGGGTGTAACAAGTTTGTATTTTAAGATGCACACCAGTAAATAAGCAGTTACATCATACTAGTCAGGTTCTGCTACTTTTCCTTTATATGGTACCTTAATATCTCTGGATACACATCCAGGTCTACAGTGTAACTTCATTGAAATTCCAGTAGTATAGCACCCATCTAAACCTTTACATTGGTGACAGAATACTTTGAATTTTAACAGAGATTTTTCTAACAAAAACTAATTTGTCCCTCCATTATACACATCATAAATATTCAGTGAGAAGTCCTAGCAATTATTAAACTCTTGAAAATAATTTCCGAACTCTTAGATTAGTTCATTCTTCAAATCAAAGATGGTTTCAACTGCAATTCAAAATTTGTCACTCTCAATTAAAAAAGAGATGTTAAACTATTTTCTTTTGGTAATATTAATTATAGCAACACATATTCATTATTATTTTCTCTTGACCATTAATGAGATGACAAACAACTTATCAAGTCGTAATAAAAATATGAAAAATATTTAGACACTGTCAAAATAAATGTCACTTTAAAAAAAAAAATCCTTCCATGTGGTGCTAACTAGGGCTAGTAGTGCCACCTATAGTTAAGATTGCCAGATCTTTCCCATTATAAGGTGCTGTTTTCAGTTGCTTTCAACTTTGCCAACCTCTCAAAATTCTGGATGAAAATTTTCATGCTGGGTGCCTGCCTTGGGGGGGAGGGGGGGGTTTTTTAAGTTTCAGCTAAAATTGTTCAGTCATTTCTCTGAACAATGTTAAAAAAATGTTTGCTTATGACTGTTAAAAATATTACAACTGTTTCATTGAGAAGTTCTCAATACTTTGAAGCAGGGATTTAAACGTTGCAGGGGGTTTAACTGTGTCAGATATGCCTCCTGCCATTCATGTGAAAATGTGGCCAAATTTGACTAGGTTATGAGCCTCCGAGAAATCTGTTCATGCTCAGACTCATTAGCATTGGGCAGCTAACATCTCTGACAATTCCATCTGCACTGAGCATGCTCCATCACCTCACAGCTCCTATATATGACTGCATATATGCCAACATTGCAGAGCAACTGAGCATGCTGTGTCCTGGGGTTGAGAAGGACTTCTCTTGCAATTGCACATCCTGCTTCTAGGGGCCACTGTAGTGCCAGGCACCAGAACTGACAGTAGGGAGACTGTTCTGTGCTCTCAATGTTGACCTCGCTGGTGCCCAGCCAGTGAGGAGGAAGCAGTGGAAGCACCTGTTCCAAATACAGAGGGATAAAAATGTGGGTTTGCAGGACCCTGAGGGTGGGAAAGAGGAGCCATGGTATGTGGGAGGTGAATGGGAGCAGAGGAAAAGGGAGGGAGGAGTTGGACTGTGTGGGGGGAGGTGGGGATTGAATAGGAGCAGTAAGGGACAGAGATGGGCTAGGAGCCCAGGGGGATAATGCCTTATAACCACTAGAACACATTCCCCTCCAAAACATGGAATGGAACCCAAAAGTCTTGAGTCTCTACATCCCCTGCTGTCAGCAAATAGCTGTCAAACTCACTGCAAAATGTCTCATTCTCCACTGCAGGCTGGTCCACATAGAGGATGACAACCTACTATTGCTACCACTTACTCCATAAACTCAAGTGGCAGAGATATTTGTGTTTTGAATCGAAGTCTGAACCCTACCAATGATCGAAGCTGATGATCAGTATAGGATCACATGATAGAATTAGTTTGGTTTTCTTTTTCAAGGTTTTTTAATTAAGAAAGTATGTGGAAAAATGTGATCATGTAATTAAAAACTGTCTCAATGAATACACAAAAGGAGGCCAAATTAAGGCTTCATGGGACTCTTTAATTCTGGAATTTCTTATCTTTTCAGTGCTTGACTTTGCCACCTTTGCATTTATTTAATATTATTTTATGTAACTGACTATACATTAGGTTTAAATAACCTAAAGTTCTTAAAAAAAAAATCACCATTTTCAATAAGCTGGCCATTAATGTCTTGCACTTCATACTGCTAGAAAAACATCAACGTCTTTCTCTTTGTAATTATTTGAACTTCGTTGTTCCCATGTGGTGAGGTGTGGCCCCCCTCAGAGGCAGCTCTGCAAGCCGCCTGATGGGTGGAGCTGAGAGGGCCATGCCCCGCATGCTGGAAGCAGAGGGGCGGGACAGGAAGAGGAAATATAAAAGACTGGCCCAGCAGATCAATTAGAAGGGAGCTGCTGGAGGAGACAGATGCTTCTTCCCCACCGCTGGAGTGGAGCGCCAGGAAAAACCTCTGTTGCCCGGGAGAGACTGAGCTTCCAGGGAGCCCTGACATTCCTGATGTGGAGGAACTGCCAGTGTACCCAGGGGGAGACTGAGGCCAACCTCTGGATACAGGTACGCCTGAGGGGGAGAGAAGGAAGCAACCGAGGGGAACCAGGCAGTAGTCTGGTGGAGAGCGAGCTTGAAACCAGGTCAGCATGTTGCAGGCGGATCCCCGCTGACCTAGTGACAGACTGCTCTGCCACTGATAGGGCCCTGGGTTGGGATGCAGTGGAGTTGGGTGGGCCCATGTCCCCCCTGTCACCGCACCCCTGGGGTGGCGGTACTCCTCCCTCTATAGGCCAGAAGGCCTGTGCTCCTCAGCTCAACCCCTTGCCTGAGCCCCTACACTGAGCTGGTATGACATCTCTGCCTGATTGCAGGCCAGAGCCCTGGCTGCCCTGCCCTGCTTAAAGGCGGGGAAATAAACTACAGCAGCTCTGCCTGATTGCAGGCCAGAGCCTTAACTGGTAGCGGCCCTGCCCTGCTTAAGGGCTGGGTGAATAGACAGCTGCAGCCCACCCAGGTCACCAGCCAGAGCCCAGACTGGGTATGGCCCGCCCTGCTTGAGGGATGGACCCCCTTGTGAATCGCTAATTTCCCCGCTCTTGGTCTGCTTCGAGAAGGTTGGAGCAGACCCAAACTGCGAGGAGGCGTGGCCCCTCCTCCCCAGACGCAGACACAAAGGAACGGCCCCACTAGCTTACACCATGTATTAATCTGAGGTTACAAAGTTTGGGATCCATACAGTATGGGAGGAAAGATTATCCTTTTTAATAAGTTCATTTCTTACTGAAATCAAGTAAAAAAACACTGAAATTTTTCCATGATTTTATTTTGTTTTCAAATCCCAAATTTTGGACATATAATGAGCTCACAATGTCCATTTAATACAAATTTAAACTACATAATGTTGTACAATTAAACCATAATCTGCCTTTTTGTAGTGGCAGGGAACATTTTTACCCACAGAATTTGAGACTGCGGCCTTTTAGACTTGAGAACCTCAATGAAAAGCAATTTACAAAGTATTTCTAATATAACCATTATTTAAAGGTTCCACCCTACAATTAAATTTTGTTCTCCATTGTCAAGGCAACAAGCACTCTTCCTGGAAAAGCTCATCATATGGTTGGCAATATACCGAGAATAATTAGAGTGAACAATTTTGTAAATGCCACACACAAATTCTCCCTTAATTAAGCAGTATTTGCTACAAATCCTGTTATTGTTACACAGCATGTAGAAGTGTTGAATTATTAAACTACAGCCTGATCTTGCATTCCTATTTTATCCAAACTTCTGCTCTAGGGTTGCTACTGCGTACCTGTCCAAAAAGGATGAGAGAAATATAGTTACTTTCAGGCTTTCAGGTAGCATGGAGCGTGTACACAATGGTGTAAAAACTGCCGCCTCCTGTGAATGAATAACTTTGATTTGTCCCAACATTGGTTATAAAACTATCAGTTAAATCCTAGGAACAGGCTCCCTGCCCAGAAAATTATGATATCCAGTCAAATTTCATCCTATTTCTCCTAGCTTATTGTACTAAGCAATTTCTCTCCCTCCTAGAACTTCTCCAAGTCCTTGTTCTCAGTCAGGCTCAGTGAAGCAAACTCCCAAGCATGGTTTTCTTTAAGTGAGAGCCTCAGATTGTCTTCACTGAACAAACAGATGGCTTTATCTTGAGGTAAAATACAAACCACTTGTTTGTTGGGGGGAAGGGGGGAGACATAGCCTCAGTCTAGACAAGGCCAAAGAAGCCAAGTAGCCTTAGTGAAGACTCACCCCACCCCCACTTCAAGAGCAGCACTTGTGGCCTAGCAAGGAAAAGCTGAGGCAGAGTAGAGGAGGGATTTCAAAGAGATAGCAGATGGGGAATCATGACCTGGTAAAAAGGGAGAGGAGAGGGGGGCCTCTCCCTTGATGAGAGGGTATAAGAGGGAGCAGGAGGATCCTGGGATCCTGGGGAGTTCAAAGGAGAGCAGAGGGAGCCTGTGGCCTGGTAAGGAAGGATGGGCAGTCACTGGAGTCAATAAAGTCAGTGGGGCATCATATGAGCACCAGGTTGCCTGCGTCCATCCCTTTGCAGGGCCTCAGTTGATAAGCTTCATTGGTGTAGTCTTCTGCATGCAATCCTGCCTTTTTTCTTCTAATTTTAAAAAACACTAAATTGTCTGACTGCTGTGCCTAAGAAGACAGGAACAATTTATGATCACAGGAATAACACTTAGTAGCGCATGTGCCTTACCACAGTGCCTGACTCTCACATCTGAACATTGGGAACAGTCTGTGTTGACCTGTGTACCTGGCTGTATACTTGTAATATTTTGGGAGAACTGTTTTAATATATTTAAGAGAAAAATACCAGTCAATTGAGGAATTAAATTACCCTTATGCATGCTTTACTAATGCGGATTTTTTTTAAATGTTTTCCCATAAAAATATTCAGAAACACTTCACAAAAATTAGATGTTCCACAATTGTCATGTATTGTATTTGAGGGGGATCTGATGATTTTTTTTCTAGTACTTTGCTAGTTTCTCTCTCTGAAATAATCAGCTAATAGTATATTACAAACATACTTGTCTCAAAACACTATAGAAAATGCATGTCAAAGTGGTCATTTCAGAGTCTCCCCATATTTGAAACCCTTTCATGGTATTTGTATGTTGCCTAGTAAATGGAGAGAAATCAGATGTGTGGGAAGAGGACTGTTGTGTAGGAGATCTAATTTCATTTTTGTAACTGATGGTATGGCCTTGAGCCTTGGAGAGGTTTCCTTTATATAAACGTTATACTAAAGCAGTAGATTTGAAGCCGCATATTTATATGAAAACAAACTAAAACTGAATGTTTGTTTGTCTTTTTAAAACTGTTTTCAAAACCAAAAATAATTCAAGCCATTTATGTACAAATGCTACAGTTCTTCATGTGAAATACCAAATTGAAAAGAATATTCACCAAATTCCTTTTTAGATAAGAGACTGCATTTAAAACAGGACCTTTTTTGTTCTATGTGCAGAAATGCAACAGGAATGGACATGGATGAAATGAGATGTATTTACTAACCTGAACTTTGAGTAGCCTCAATAAGGGGACATTTCACCTGGGTAGTGCTGTGTTAAGAGTCTAACTCCTGTTTAACTAGATGAAATCATTCTAAAGTGTTAGACATGGAATAAACAAACCTCCATTCTGTCCGCTAGAACTTATTATACTCTTTGTACCTGTCAAAACCAAGGTATACAACACTGGCTGCTAGCTTATGTTCAAGGTAGACTCTGAAATGGGTCACAAAGTCCTTGATATCACTTGCTGGCCAGTATACTACCCCCCAAAGAATTGTGGAACCATCTCTGACTGTACACGTGACTTCTTGTAAAGTAGGTCTAGTTGACACATCTGTCTACTGCATCTTCTTTAGGTTAGGCTATGTCTACACTACCGCTTATGTTGGTATAACTATGTCTCTCAGGGGTGTGAATATTCCACCCCCGTGAGTGACATAAGTTACACCAACATAAGCATTTGTGTGCAAAGCGCTAACTTTGTAGATGTAGAGCTTCTCGTGACGATACAGCTAATGCTGCTTGCGAAGATGGGTTTTTTTAATGCTGACAAGAGAGTTCTCTCCTGTCAGCATAGAGTGTCTCCACCAAACATGCTGCAGCAGCACAGCTGTACTGGTCCAGCACGGTACATATAGACATGGCCAGTCAGCAAAAGCGCTGCAGCAGGTGACGCCTTTTTTTTTTATGCTCCCCCTGTTCCCTCCACCTGCCTATGCCACTGCCTTAGACTTAGCTTCAGCAATTCGTTTGTCACCAGAATCAGTGAACGTTGAGGTTGGTACAAGAGTTAACTCAAGTAACAAAATATTTTTGATGCCAACCTCTCATGAACTTTTTCATAGGCCTGTCACTCTTGAATAGATAAGGTTAGTATCAAATATCTTTGGACCAACTTGTGCGTGCTGTTCTGTCACTGCCATTGTCTCTGCTATCCTTGGTATTGTCATAGAACCTTTGGGGGAGGCTCTTTTCAAGGGGCGGCACCCTGTTTTTTTGTGTTGGGGTGGCAAAAAACCTGGAGCTGGCCCTGCCACATTCAAATTCTTGTATTTTGTGAATTCCAATTGTAAATGTGTCATCTACGTTGACTGATGATGGTGCCCTCTACCACTGACAATGTTTACTAATGCCCCTGGGTGCTTAGTGGGGTCTAAGGAATCGATGCACAACTCTAGCTTCTTACTAATGTCTTCTGTCTACTGCTTCTGCAGCATTCCATTACTTCATTTCTTCTTTGTGGATCCCTTGTATTTATGCCTCATTGGTGTCATTTTTGTTTGCAATGTCTTCCCCCAGCCAGCTACCTATGTGGAGGCTAAGTGTTGAGGCTAAATGAAAAGTAAAGTCCTACAAACTGCAGCTAGGCACTGATAGCTAGCATGGAAAATAAACAATGAGAAGCATAAAAGAAAACAAATAGTGAATGAGGAAAACACCTGACTGTCTTTTGGTTTATAATCTGTTATTTGTCTAACTGTCCAATATCACAGAATATCAGGGTTGGAAGAGACCTCAGAAGGTTATCTAGTCCAACCCCCTGCTCAAAACTAACATATGAAAAGTAATTCTCATGGGTGAATATGTAAGAACTTAAGTGAGCATGCTCTGAGAGTACAAGAAGAAAATGACTTGTGTCTTGGTTCAGGGGAATGAAGGGGGGCATACTAGCAAGATACACTGCTAATACAGACATCACATATGTACTTCCTAGCTAATGTTCCATTACCAAATATTAGTGTGAAGTTTTCATTAAAAATAACTGACATTCAGTGAAAGTGGTTTCCCTGTGAACTGGCTTATGAATTCGGGAAGGGGGTGATGGTAATGCTCATATTTCAAAATGCTCAACAGTGACAATGTGTCATCAGGCAGTTTCTTTGAAATTAGGGTCTTGATACTGCCCCTCTCCCCAAAAAACAAACAACAACAACAACAACAACAAAAACTTGACTACTGGACTACTTCTCTTGAGTATTACTACCTAAAAGGAATGGAGAGAGCAAAAGCAGAGATGTAACTCCCCCGCCCCCCCCCCCCCTCACACTGCACTGCAAGCATGTATGAAAGTGTATTGTCATCGACTCAGAGCTTAAGAGCAGATGGGATCGTTAGTCTATCTAGTCTGATCTCTTATCAATCACAGGACATTATACTTTATCCAGTTACCACTATATTGAGCCCAATAACTTGGGACCAACTGGAGCATATCTTGCAGAAAGGCATCCAGATCTGAAGACATAAAGTGATGAAGAATCCACCACTTTCCTTGGTAGTTTTTTCTTGTTAATCACCCTCACTGTCTTTAAAATTTCTAATTTAAGCTTGTCTGGCTTCAGCTTCCCATCATTGGTTCTTCTTATGCCTTTCTCTGCTAGATTAATACCTGGTATTTTCGCCTCATGACGGTACTTAGACACTATAATCAAGTCACTTCTGTCTGCTTGCTGATAAGCTAAACAGATGGAGCTCTTTAAGTCTCTTGCTGTAAGACATTTTCTCCAGCCCTCAAGTCATTTTTGTGGCTCTATTCTGCATTTTCCACAATCTTTTAACATCCTTTTTAAAATGTGGACACCAGCACTGTATACAGAGATAAAATCACTTCACTACTCCTGCTCCCCTGTTTACACATTCAAGGATTGCACTAGCCCTTTCTACCACAGCATCAGGCTGGGCATGTTTTCCACTATGACTCCTAAATCCTTTTCAGAATCGCTGCTTTCCAGGATAGGTGTGGCTTGCCTATCTAGGAACAAGGAATGTAACCTTGCATTTGGCTGCATTAAAAACAGAGTTTGGTCAATGGCTGCAGGTTGCCAAATGATCCAGAATGCTCTGACTGCCCCATCCTCATTTTTTACCACTCTGCCAATCTTTGTATCTTCCGCAAACTTTATCAGGAATGATTTTTATATCTACTTCCTGATCATTGATGGAAATGTTGAATAGCATCAGAGCTACTATTGATTTCTGCAGAACTCCACGAGAAATACCCACCACACTTGTTGACAATTCTGGCTGGACAACTACCTTTTGAGGTCTGTCAGTTCACCAGTTCTTTCTTCATTTAATGTGTGCTCTATTAACCTTGTATAGTACTAATTTTAATCGGAATGTTGTTCAGTACTAAGTCAAACACCTTACAAAAGTCTAAATATATTATCTGTAATTTCAAGAAATAATGAAATCAGGCTTGTTTGACAATACCTGTTTTCCATAAACCATGTTGACTGGAGTTAATTATATCCCTATCCTTTAATTCTTTATCAATTGAATCTCATATCAGCTTTTCCATTATTTTGCCTAGGACTGACATCAGCCAAAACAGTGTACACTTATCAAGTCATATCACTTGTTTTTTTTTTAATATTGGCACAACACTGGCACTCAGACTTCTGGAGTTTCTCCAGTTTTCCACGATTTATTAAAAATTAACCTCTTGAACCAGAGATTTAGTTAGCCAACCCTTTTAGGATTCTTGGGTACAAACTATCTTGGCCTGCTGATTTAAAAATGTCTATCCCTAGGAGATACCTCCTTGGTTACTAATAGACTGAAAAGTACTTCATCTTCATGTGGTATGAGTATGCTTCTGCCTCTTCCACATTAATAACAACTTTACCATATCCATCTAGTAATGGGCCTATACCATTGCGAGGATTATTTTTGTTCCTAATATACTTAAAACTGTTCCTTATTGTCTTTAGTGCTGCCAGCCATGGATTTTTCTCTGATGTCTTTAGTTTCTCTGATCAGTTTTCAGCACGGCAAACTTTACTTTGATTGTTCTCTCCCTCTTTTCAGATATATTAGGTTATTGCTTTATTTCTAATTGCTGCCTTCACTTCACCACTATCCAGGACAGGCTTTTAGCCAAAGTTGTCCTCTTTTTTGATGTGCAAACTTGGCTTTTTGGCTATCAATTTTCATTCACATTTTTCTTTATAAATGTGTCCTCCCAATAAAGAGCTATTGCTTAGCCCTGCCTTGAGTTCAGGGGACTAGACTAGATGACCTATTGGGGTCCCTTCCAGCCCTACACTTCTATGACTGTGCTCATAATGTTCTTCAGCTTTGGGGAAATTACCCTTTTGAAGCACCAAATATATGTTTGTTTCCCCATACTGAATGTGATCAGGCAAGAATTACTCATCTTTCAGTAACCAACAATATGCATCCCCATAAGGTTGGCATACACTCCTTGCATCCATGCAAAAAAAAAAGCCTCCTGGAGTTTCCACTGGGGAGCTGGAGCGCTGCACTGCCCCTGACATAGCCGGTGCCTAAATAGCACAATTGAGCACTAACAGGGCAGTGGAATTTATGTCACTTTGATAGCTTGTGGGATGGATGGCAGCCTAAATAGCATGTCAACACTGGAAAGCCAATGCCATGACTTTGACTTAAATGACATGTATTCTATGTGCCACAAAACGCTGTATTTTCCACTGCAATCCTTCCATTTGTTTATAGAATCAAAATTCCCAAAGATTCTCAGCAGTCTATGCAAAATATCCCTCAGTGTTAGAGTTTACATCTGGATCTCTGACTAAACGCAATGTGTAACATTCGTTGTAGCCTGTGAAAGGAGACCTCACCATTCTGTGTATTGCACGTCTAAAAGCGGAGGTGTCTCCTTACCTGCTGCAAAGGCAAATATCGGGCAGACGTGATTCTGAGTTGCTATTCAGATGCCCAGTAGTACAGAGGTAAGTCACTACTTTCATGGAGAATGAAGAGTAGTCTCATCATGCACTATGAGTATTTCCCATTAAAATTAAACATGTGCTTAAGAGTTTGCGGGGTTGGGCCCTTAAACTGCAAGATCTTCAGGACAGGGGGTGTCTTCCTGTCTATACATGGATATCATCTAGCACACGGATTGCTACCATAATACAAATAATAAAACAATTATTTTCTATAGAGGCTCAGAAGTTCAGGTTATTCCAGTTGAAGTTGGCATTAAACTCAAAATAGTCCCTCCAGATCAGTGTGTTTCAAACAATAGCATATAACATAACAAAGCTGATTATCAAGTTCACTTGGGGAAAAAATGTTCCAGTGAGAAACAAAGACAATACAATAAATTCCATTTTTTGACCATTTACATTAGCCACAATGAGTAATTATTGAGGCTTTATCTTTTTAAATTAGCCCTACATTTGGTCAAACAATTCTCTATCATTGGAGAGTAGGAAAACACACAGACCTGGAGATTCACTGTAATGAATCCCAAAGTGCAGAGATTGTCACTCGCGTTAAAATAAGAAGAAATAAAGCAAGATCTGGGGATCCCAGTGTGGATTTGATGGTAGAATTCCGGCTAATATTTTAGATTGCATATTAACACATACTTTAAATATTTGTGTTTGTATGATCCTGCTCCTGTTTGTCAGTGGAAGAATTCCCATTGGCTTGAATAGTGTAGGATCAAACACCAAAAGCCAGATCAGAAACCCATTGAAGTTAGGCTTTCCATTGGATTTTGGATTAGGTTCAAAGTGTTGTTTACTAGTGCAATGTTAAATAGTTTTTGTAGAAAGACAGTTCTGTGAGGAACAACAGTAGTGCTTAACTTATTACATTGCATTTTCTTAAATATATGTAAATTAATATTGGGGAATATTCCATTGGGGGAAACAATAGTTATCTGAAGGGTATATGTACCATAGAACTCCTAGTCTGGGAAAGCATTTGCTGACATTTTTTTTCTTTCTAGTAAACAGAGCAAAACGAAGAGTCACTTTGTTTTGTGAAGGCTGCTTTAAAGGTAAGGCCAAGTCTATTGATTTTTTTTTTCCCCCTGAAATGATTTTATACTGCTTTGTAATGTCTTTCTAAAGGAGTGTCTTTTATCTCTTGGTCGATACTGGTGTCCCAGAGTTTTTAATTTACAGATGTAATCAATCATTCATGACCAGAAGCATTTGAAATATCTAGAATTTCTAACATTAAACTTTTGAAGCAGAATTTGGCTGTGAAAATCATACTGAAGCCTGAAAGAGCAGCTACTTAAACAGAAATAGCTGGGTTTCCATAAATTCACTTTTAATGGGTAGCTGACTGATAGTTTAAATTAATTTAGCCCTGTTGTTACCAAAGCGACTTCAGAACAGCCATTTAAAAAAGTTCTGCTCATTCTCAACCTTACCTCCAGTGTACTGGCGCTATATATAAATCAAAAACTCAGATTTGAATATGAACTAGGGATAGATGAACTAGGTTCAACAAGGACAATTGCAGAGTCCTGCACTTAGGACGGAAGAATCCCATGCACTGCTACAGACTAGGGACCGAATGGCTAGGTAGCAGTTCTGCAGAAAAGGACCTAGGGGTCACAGTGGACAAGAAGTTGGATATGAGTCAACAGTGTGCTCTTGTTGCCAAGAAGGCTAACGGCATTTTGGGCTGTATAAGTAGGGGCATTGCCAGCAGATCGAGGAACGTGATCGTTCCCCTTTATTCGACATTGGTGAGGCCTCATCTGGAATACTGTGTCCAGTTTTGGGCCCCACACTACAAGAAGGATGTGGAAAAATTGGAAAGAGTCCAACGGAGGGCAACAAAAATGATTAGGGGTCTGGAGCACATGACTTATGAGGAGAGGCTGAGGGAACTGGGATTGTTTAGTCTCCAGAAGAGAAGAATGAGGGGGGATTTGATAGCAGCCTTCAACTACCTGAAGGGGGGTTCCAAAGAGGATGGAGCTCGGCTGTTCTCAGTGGTGGCAGATGACAGAACCAGGAGCAATGGTCTCAAGTTGCAGTGGGGGAGGTCCAGGTTGGATATTAGGAAAAACTATTTCACTAGGAGGGTGGTGAAACGCTGGAATGCGTTACCTAGGGAGGTGGTGGAGTCTCCTTCCTTGGAGGTTTTTAAGGCCCGGCTTGACAAAGCCCTGGCTGGGATGATTTAGTTGGGAATTGGTCCTGCTTTGAGCAGGGGGTTGAACTAGATGACCCTTCCAACCCTGATATTCTATGATTCTATGATAGGTGGATAAAGTAAAAACTGACTTTAGTCCAAAGTTGAAACTAAATGTAGCGTTGGCAACTAGCAGCATGATTTTATTGCAAGTTTTGTGTTATTTGGTGGCCTTTTTTTTTTTTTCTGTTTTTTTTTAAAGGTCAGTCTCCTGATGTCCTGTTAACATTTGAGAATCTTAGCTTTCAAATTTTTCAAATATTCATAGTTAAGGAGAAAAGCTTGAAAACATAACCACTAAATACTCCTCCCGAAAGCAAATAAAAATAACATGCTCATTTGTGTTTAAAAACAACAACAAAAAACCCCACAACACCTTTAAGCAAACCTTTTTTTTTTTTCTTTTGTGCTAGACTCATGACTTCTGAATGCTTTGGTTTGGTAATACTATAAACCTTAATTTCTGGAAAAGGACTGGCTACTGCTTGTAGGGGAGGGATGAGGTTTATTCCCTGTTCTCACATGACTCTGAACTTCCTAGTTTGGGCTGGGATCAGAGGAAGTGAAATGCCATCACAGGGGCGATTCTCTTGATATTTCACCTACTTACACCCAGAAAGAAGACATTTCACAAAATTCTGATCTCAAAGAACATTTTGCATTTCTGTACTACCTTTCATATTAGGGCAGTGGTTCTCAAACTTCTCTACTGCTGACCCCTTTCACATAGCAAGCCTATGAGTGCAACCCCCCCTTATAAATTAAAAACACTTAAAAAATATATTTAACACCATTATACATGCTGGAGACAAAGCGGGGTTTGGGGTGGAGGCTAACCACTCATGATCCCCCCATGTAATAACCTCGTGACCCCTGAGGGGTCCCGACCCACAGTTTGAGAATCTTATGTTAGGGTTTCCAAGTCTCTTTACATAGAGCTACATTGGGGCATTCAGCCAAATCTGGCATTTCGGCAGGCCTGAGCTGCACCTCCCTACAGGGAAACATCTGGAGACGTTTTGTCTTAGGGAGGCACAGCACCTCCTAGAGCAGCCTGTTTATTCTGATATAATAAGTTCTAGCGGACAGAATGGAGGTTTGTTTATTCCATTAAAGGTTGATGACGTACTCCTTCCCTTCACCATCCAACTCCACTAGTGGTGCATGGAAAGGTGAAGGACAGAGCTATGTCTCAGCCTGTTCTCCCCATTTCCTGCCCTGCTGGAGCAACATGGTAGCAGTCCCAATGTGCTCATTCTAAAGACAAGCTGTTCTCTGATTGGTTAAAGCACTAGGCCGCTTCCTTAAGAAAAAACAGAATGTAGAAGTTCAATAATGGAACAGACAGTAACTTTCACTCTACTGCAGTCACATCCACCAACTATATGTAAATTATATAAATACGGCTAGTGGATTGCAATTCAGCCTCTTGCACAGAATGCAACACTTGTTTTATTATATATATATTTATTAGTGAACGTTATTTGTATTAACAATGGCATGTGGCATGTATGTCAAACTTCTTTTTTAGTTATCTTCTAAAATGAAGACAAAGTTTATAATTGTATCTTTCAGACTTTCATAGAATATGATGCTTAGTTTTGATTTAAAAGGCAGCTATAACCACACAGAATAGTTCCTTAAGCTTAACATCGGTGCTAATGTTCTTCTATTACTTCTCCGAGCTTTTGTTTGCCAACTATTTGAGGGTGGGCTTTTCTCTGATGTTTTATTGTCTTTACCTTCACCATCAGCAATTTTTAGAGGGTAGGGAGCAGGATAGGGACTCTGGTATAAAAGGGATGTAGTAATTATGAATGTATTTAGTTGGATAATAAAGTCTCTGAGCTCATTAAAAATGAGAAACCATGGCAACCTCAACAACACATCCCACACATTATACCTAACTATGTGCAAAGTACATTTATGAAAGAGAAATTAAACAAAAAGAAAGGGGTGGGGGAGCCCTTGCATTGCATTTTTATATTGCTATTTTTAATGCCAGAGTCCTGAACAATGACATACTTATTACTGCTTATGTAAGAAAATAGCTTATACTGGCAGTAATTCTAATTATCTTTAGTTAAAAAAATAGTTACTATCAGGCTTCTATATAAGCCCCTACCTCTCAGTCTTAGTTCTCAGCATCACTCTTTACTCTCCTGGGATTTTGTATCTTTAGTATAGGTCAGAACTCTTCCTCCTGCTTTGAAGCCCAGGGCAGGGTGGTGGAGGAGAGAGGAAACTTTGCAGAGTTTTCCTGGAGCTGCCTTCTCTTGAGAGAAAGGATTGTGGATTTAGGGGGACAGGCGAGGCCTCAATTCTTTGGATCCTAAGGATGTATGTGCTAAGGCAGCCCATACTGCCAGGATGGCTGCTGCTTCACTGGCTTCTAGCCCATGGACCTGGAAGCACAATTTCACCAGGAACTATGTGCATGGTGGGTCCCCTTGCACTGTAAGAGGCATGGAAAGGAACGAGAGGGAGATGAGAGCTCAGATTCGTGTTACCTCCCACCAGATTGCAGGGAATGGTGTTGTGAAAGATGGCACTTTCACTGGTAAAGCTCTTCTTGCCCCTCTTCCCCTCCCTTCAACTCTGGGAGGGTCCAGCAGATGGGCTTTCACATAGGGCAAAAAGAAACCATGGAGGGAGTGCGCTCCCTTCCATGTGTACAGAAAGCCTAGGGCATGAGCCAGACCACAGAGGGCAAACAGAAAAACAGCATTGCCTCCTAGAGGTGAAATTCTGGCTCCATTGAAGTCAATGGGAGTTTTGCCACTGACTTCAGAGGAGCCAGGATTTCATTCTTGGCTTTGTATTCTGTGCTTACCCAAAACTGACAAATAACTCAAATGCTACATCTTGCATCCGAAGAAGTGAGGTTCTTACCCACGAAAGCTTATGCTCCCAATACTTCTATTAGTCTTAAAGGTGCCACAGGACCCTCTGTTGCTTTTTACAGATTCAGACTAACACGGCTACCCCTCTGATACTCAAATGCTACAGTTTGTCGTGTGGCATATATCCCCTTATTTAACACACTGCGTACTTGCTTGCTTACTTACACACTCTCTCTCTCTCTCTCTCTCCGTACAGAATATTGCTGTAGCTTAATTAAAATTGCTATACCAGAAAATAAGCATCAGGAGGTTGTAGGCTGGAAGATTGATAGCTTTCTCCTAAAATACCCTTGCTATCGTAGGGATTAATGATGCAGATTCAGTATGAGGCTGTGCGTAGTAAGAACTAAAATCAGTTCTAGAGGCAGCAACAGTGATTGCTCGAGCAAAAGCGTTTTCATTCTCATTCCTTTTAAGGCAACTTTCTAGATGTTTCACCTTTTTGAGCTGAAATCCTCTGGGTCTGGCCTCTTCCCAAAGACCAGAACTTGTTCCAAAAATCTGAGCAAAAACATTTCAGTTACAAGGAGAAGGAAACAGAGGACCAAATTCTCATTGATTTCAATTATGCTGATTTACATAAGATGAAAATCTGGCCCTAAATATACCTTTTCCCCCCCCCCCCATGATAAAATAGTCCTGCAACATTTTTTGAACAGCTCTCGCACTAAAAGCACTCTGGGTAGAAAGCTGAAGTATGACTTGGGAATATCCATAACGAGAGCATGTGCTTGCATAGACTAATAGTGGGAATAATTTGGATGAGTTAAATGCTGTTTTAAATTAAATAAGTAAATATTTAAATATCAGCAGTGTCCCTCAGGCCCTAAGCCTACCCTGTTTGTTCTGCTCTGTATTCTGCACATCAGCTGTTCATATGCTGCAGGTGCAATGTGGCACAAATTCTACTCTTAGTATTTGCTGCCACTCTTGAGCAAGGAGGGGAGGAATTAGGACCCAGTGCAGTGGAAGGCAATACCTCTGCTATGAGCTTGAGAAGCTGGGAAGGTGAAGGTAATGGAAGCTGGAACTTAGAAAGAAAGCGGAAGGGAATTTCCTATTGCTTCTGGAGAGCCTATATTTTATTAAATCGGGGTGAAATTCTTGCCCCATTTACATCAATAGCAAAACTTCCACTGATTTCAGTGGACCAAGTATTTCACTCCTGAACTCTAACTGAAAAGCATTATTCTTGTATTCTTTGCATTTTGCAATCCTGGAAAAGGCTGGTACCTTAAGAGCAATGTCCTATCCGCTGTTGTTTCTTACATAACCCAAAGATAATGTCCCAAATTTGTTTCTTCCATAATAAAGTGGTGTCTACATGCCAGGGACTTTTTCCTGGTGACCATTGTATTATGCTGCCTCCAGATTATGTTTCTTTTCTGTGACATTTTTGTGTACACCAATCTGCTATCTTGTTGCCTACCAATGTGCCATTGATTTCTGTAGGGCATAAAATGCACATCTTTAAAAAAAAAATGCCAAAAAAACCCAAACAAACCCTTGCGTACAACTCCTTACCACCACAGTTTGGAAAATAAATGCATACATGCATGCTAATGATATCAATTGCTCAATTTATCACGATTTATGTCCTGTGAGACGTTGTCCTAAATGATAACTTATTGATGGATAGTTAAACCTAATACTTGTTAACACTAAATATCTGTATTTCCTTTTCATTGTGTACAATTTTTGTAATAGAATGAAATATTTGCCACTTGTGAGACAGAAGTGACAAAGGAGAAAAGAAAGGGCACAACACTCCAGCCAACAACTAAGTCTCCTCCAAGACTATACCTGTCACTTCTGTGGGAAAATCTGCAGGGCACGAATTGGGCTCCTCAGCCACCTAAAAACCCACCAATGACCCCCCTTGGCAGACATCCTCCTCACATTGAGGGCTAGCCAACGTAGTAGTATTCCAGTGACCTGATGAACTAGTTTAGTTAGTGGTATAAAGTGTAGCTTGTAGATCCACTACTGACAATCATATTGGGATTGGGAGAAATATGGTCATAATGCTTTTATATACCTAGTGATGTTTTGGGAAATTAAAAAGAAAAATGTAATCTATAACTAATGGCTTTTGTAAAGAATGTTGTAAAGTTCAAAGCAGAAAACCAACTAGGCAAATGTATTGTTTGTTAATAAGCATTTCTGTAATAAAACAGTTCATTGCTGTAATATTTTAGCCTCTCTCCTGCTATAGTGGTTTAAGTTATAGATGTATCCTAAGTTACTTACCCAAGGTCATATGTTCTGCATGCAGAATTTGTTTTCTTTATGAAAGAAATTGCATGCCGAGATCGTATGTGATCGAGACCAACAGTAGAGGATTGGAGTTGTCCATCCATTTTTTCCATCCAGTTGGACATGAACATGGTCACCAGGTCTGAATGATGTCTGATTTAAAAGTGTTCTTAAGCTCTTTTAACCCTTTTAGCTGATTTGGCTACTCCCTCCATGTAGGGCTACTTTGGAAATAGATTCTTTTCCAAAGTTGGAACACTAGTTCTGAATTGTTTTCCAATCAGTTGTGCTGGACTATATACAGTAGCCACTATTGGTGCTGATCTGTAAGTCAGAAGAGCAAGAAATAGACCTTCCTGCTGTAGGGTTTTCTTGGCTGTTTGTATAGGTCTCTCTGCTACTCCATTTGCTTGTGGGTAGTGTGGACTGCTAGTAATATGATCAAAATCCTATTTTGTTCAGAAGATCTTAAATTTTGCTGCAGTGAATTGTGATCCATTGTCCACTACTAGCTGTACTGAAATACTGAAGTAAGCAAAAGTGCACTTCAGTTTCTTGATAATGCTGCAACATGTTATGTCTTTCCAGTACAATATTTCTATATAACTGGAAAAACAGTCCACAATGACGAGTTAATGGTGTCTTCAGAATTTGCATAAATCTGCAGCTAGTCTCTTCCAAGGTCTGTCTGAGAGGTGGTGGTGATACTAAAGGTTCTTCGTGTTGTGTTGGTATGTGAAATCTGCAATGTTCACATACAGATACGTTGTCCTTGCTAATGCCCAGCCACCACAGGGACTGGTTGGCCCATTCATAGCATTTAGTTAATCCTTGATGTCCTTCATGGATGAGGTTTAGGATTTCTCCTCTTATTTCATTTGGAATTACAATAAAATTGCCTCTAATCATGAGTCCCTTTGAGTCACTTAACTTTGCGGTGTGTAGACAATTATCTCTTGTCGTTTTAGTGTCCTTTAGATACTTGAGCCAGCTGTTCCCTAATGTTAATTAGAATTTCCTGAAGTTGTGTGTCTGAGATTGTTTTTGTAGCTGGAGTCATCTTTTCTGACATTGATCTGTATGTGTCCAAAGCATCCATCGTCTTTGAGATCACATGGTCTCCATGACAGTGTGTGCGTTACTACCAGATTTTCTCCTGGAAAATATTTAGCAATTGGGTTAAATTGCATTACCTTATAATCTACCTTAGCAATAGATGTTAGCATTTCAGTGCTGCATGATTTAGGTCTTGTCTATTGATGAGGGTTGCCAGGGGGTTATGGTTTGTTTCAGATCTCTGTGTGGACTGAATTTGTTACACAGATAAAAGTACTCACATGGCCATAAGCTTGCCAGGCATTCCACTTCAATCTGTGCTTATTGTCTTTCTGCTTTTTGTGAATGTGCGAGAACAAAATGCAACTGGCTTCCACTCAGACACATTTTGTTGCAGCAATATACCACCTAGGCCATAGCAGCTTGCATCTGCACTGACCATTGTGGGTTTATTGACATCATAGAACTTGAGAACTGGAGCTGTTGAGATTAGGGTTGCCAGACGTCCAGTTTTCGACCGGAACACCTGGTCGAAAAGGGACCCTGGTGGCTCTGGTCAGCACAGCTGACCGGGCCACTAAAGGTCCATTTGGCTGCAGTGGCTGGCTCAGCACAGCTCCTGGAAGTGGCCAGCATATCCCTCTGGCTCCTAGGCTCAAGGGCAGCCAGGGGGGCTCTGAGCGCTGCCCCTGCCCGTCGCACAGGTGATGACACCGCAGCTCACAATGGCCAGGATCCGCAGCCAGTGAGAGCTGTGCGGGTGGCACCTGCAGACAGGGGCAGTGCACAGAGCCCCTGGCTGCCCCTGCACATAGGAACCAGAGGGACATGCCAGCTGCTTCCGGGAGCTGCCCGAGGTAAACTCCACCCAGAGCCTGCACCCCAGCCCCTGCCCCAGCCCTGAGCCCACTCTCACACTATGAACCCCTCAGCTCCACCCCCACCCTAGAGCCCCCTCCTGCACCCCAAGCCCCTCATTCCTGGCCCCACCCCAGAGCCCACACGCCCAGGCAGAGCCCTCACCTCCTTCTGCACTCCAACCCCCTTACCCCAGCCCTGTGAAAATGAGCAAGTGAGCAAGGTGGGGGGAGAGCGAGCGATGGAGGGAGGGGGATAGAGTGAGTGAGGCAGGGCCTCAGAAGTGGCAGGGGTGGGGTCTTGGGGAAGGAGCAGTGTAGGGGGCGGGGCAAGGATATTCAGTTTTCTGCAATCAGAAAGTTGACAATCCTAGTTGCGATCATTTCTCTTACCTTTTTGAAGGCAATTTCTTGATTTTTGCCCACATTGCCAAGATGTGTTGGACTTACTGTTCATTCAGTGGTTTTGTCACTGTAGAAAGGTCTTGTAGGTATTGACCAAGGTAACTTACCATCCCCAATATATGTATCAGTTCTGGTAAATGAGTTGGTGCATTCAATTGTCTAATTCTCTTTACTGTCTCGGACTAGGACTGATTCCATTTTTTCCCTCTGTCCCAAAAACTCGATTTGGAGTAGGTGGTATATGACATAACTGGAATATGTCTTATGCTAGATATGCCATGTAACATATCTCTGCAAACATTTTTCCTTGTTTACCTTCAGTCCAGACTGGTTGATTAGGCTTAGGACTTCATTGACAATCTTGTCGTGTTCCTCCATTGAAGATCCATATACTAGAATATTGTCCGTGAAAACTACAACTGTGTTCATTAACAGTTCTGCCTTCTTTCAGCTCTAGGAAAGGTTTGTGGTGATTGTCAGTCATCTCAGAAGCAACTTACATCAGCTCCTGAGTCAATTTAAAAATCAATAGTCTTGCTATGAATATTCATTTTCACTCTCCAGGCAGACTCTGTCATCACAAGTGATAGATCCCAGAATCAATGGCTCTTGATTGTCCATAATATGAATCATCTCCCTGACTGCTTTGGTGCAGCAAACATATGCAACATGTCCATATTTCATGCATTTATTACATCATGTGCCTCTAGCGGAACGTGCATATCTCTTGGGATATGACTTTCCACACCTTGTATACATAGGCTGGAATTTGTCCCTCTTAGCCTGGGATTTCACTCTTCTTGCCTTGGGTTTTATGATAATGACTTTTAACACTCAAGTGTCTGTTTAGTTTCTGAGCTAATTTCAGGTTTTTCAGGTTTGTCAAGTTTCTGTAGGTTTTGCTATCTCACCTGCTCAAAATGTTTTGTTTTCTGTATAGCTGTGGCTAGGGTTAAATCTCTCTCTAGTTGTAGCTCCTGTGAAATGTTTTAATCTGTTATCCCAATAACCAGCCTGTCGCTGATATTTTTGTGTTTTGTATTCCCAAAATTACAGTTTTCAGCCAATGTATGCAGTGTTCTTATAAAACATTCAACATTTTCCCCTGGTTCTTTAATTCTCTGGTGAAAACACATTCTTTCATATACCTCAGAGAAATGTGGTTTAAGGTATGCATCAAACATACCCAGTGTGATGTTGCACCCCATAATACTTTATAGAAATATGCTTATGAATGTAAATATGACATAACTGGAATATGTTTTATGCTAGATATGCCATGTAACATATCTCTGCAAAGGTTATGATTTACTGGATATATTCATCCCATTTGAATTTATGTATCATTTTTGTATTCAAAGTTATGAATATTGGTTATGTACTTGTTTAATTTTAAGTAGCCTCAGTGAAGCAGTTGGTCAGCTTCCTGAGAAAAGACTATTCTCAGTAAGTGCCCAATCAAGAAACACTTAAGCTAACCATGAACTTGGAGATGTTAATCTACATCTGAGCTTTCCTGGGAATGTGGCCTGGCTGGTAAGGAAGTGAGTCATGCATGGACATGTGACTTGCCCATGTGACTCCAAAACTCCACCTTGGAGCTGGATTCTGCATAGGAGAGAGGAGGAGGTCTCCACCTACAAGAGAGAGTCTATTTAAGCCCCTGGGAGGCCCCTTCATTTTGTCTTCAGCTGGCTTAAGAAAGAGCCTCTCCACCCACAAAGGATACCTGAAAGAAACTGGAACAAAGGACAGTAACCACAGGGGTGTGATTGATTGCTGGACCCAGATTAGAAGGAGGCTAGTCTGTAAAATAAACTTATTGGAACATCTCTGAGGGTGAGATTTCATCTGTAATCACTTTCTTACTGTATTAGGTTTAGACTTGCGTGTTTTAGTTTGTTAATTTACTTTCTGTCTGTTATTACTTGGAACCACTTAAATCGTACTTTTTGTATTTATTAAAATCACTTTTTACTTATTAATTAACCCAGAGTATGTACTAATACCTGGGGTGGGGGAGGGAACAGCTGTGCATATCTCTCTATCAGTGTTATAGAGGGCGAACAATTTATTAGTTTACCCCATATAAGCTTTATACAGGGTAAAATGGATTTATTTGGGGTTTGGACCCCATTGGGAGCTGGGTACCTGAGTGTTGGAGACAGGAGCACTTCCTAAGCTGTTTTCAGTTAAGTCTGCAGCTTTGGGGGATGTGGTTCAGACCTGGGTCTGTGTTTGTAGCAGGCTAGCCTGTCTGGCTCAAACAAGGCAAGGTTCTGAAGTCCCAAGCTGCCAGGGAAAACGGGTTCAGAGGTAGTCTCAGCACATCAGCTGTCAGTCCCAAAGGGGTTTCTGAGATATAACCCGTCACACCCAGAATCCTTTCATAGTCCTCTTTGTGACTGCCTTAAACATGCTCTGCTTGCTTCCTCATAGCATAAATTGAAAAATGAAAACCCTGTATATTATCAGTTCCTTGTGGAACTAGGTAGCAATGCAAAATCTTGTTTCCACTTTATCCATTCTGAAGGTTTGTCAAAGCTGAAATTCTCTGGGGCATTGAAGAATGTCATGTTGAGATCCTGCAACCTGTGTTGCTTTGTTCCTTTTGTCGGCAATCTTTGCTGTTTGTTGCTATTTTCCTTCTGTTTCTGATCTTAATTTACTTCTGACACCATGTCATGTTCCTGTACCGGATATGGATTGGCTACAGAGCCTGCTTAAACATGCCAGATGTGTTCATCCTAAGATTCTTTAATGCTCTGTCAGCTATAGCGGAGGTTGGTTTCAGTAAAGTATTTTATACACAATGCCACCTAGTGGCTGAACAGTATGATACCGTGTGGCATTCCATTGCAGTCAGAGCTGCTCTAATAGAGAATTCTCATCTAAAAATGCTGTTTAACACCTAGTCCTGACTCTTAGGTTTGATTTGTCCTTTGTGTTAGAGTCTGCTTGATTTAGTATTATCTTTCTAAAGACTAACTCACCCATGAATTTTCATAAAGGCTGTCCACTTCACATTTACTTTAGCTCCTTCACTCAGGGAAACCTGGAAATTGCCACTCCTCGAGCTGAAATGCTGGTTCCTATCCAGTTTTATTCCACTAATGCATCTATAAAACAGTAATAAGCAATTTCTCAGTCCTGATGAGTGTCTATAGTCCTGATTTATTTTCTTTGAATTGATGTTGATTTAAAGCCAACAACTTTTCAGAACACACAGGGGTTCTACACATTTTTTCCCCTCCCCTTCAAATATCATGAACTTGGAGTCCACCCACATTTCTTCTTTTAAGGATGCAGTGAATAAGACTAATTGAAGGAAATTTATTTTTCCATGCAAGTAATTTTTTTTATTTATGATTTTTGAGTTTGTACCATGCTTGGAGATGCTTCTTTCTGTGTTGAAATATTGCTGCTACAAACATTATTGGAATTATTACATTAGTCTGTTTCTGCCAGGATGCCAGGTGAGAACTAACTTTGCCAGAGTATCCCAAGAAGAGCTAATAGAGCATGGCCACAGCAATTTTTTTTTATTAGAGAATATTGGCAGTTGAAGATGGAAATGTTGTCTTATTATCTCATTCCACTACTTGATGATACAAGAAGTTAAACTTCAGCGTTTTGCCCAATCTATTTTTAAATGACTCAGGTGGTGGGGCTTCCACCACTTCACTTTGGAGACTATTCCAAAGCTGAATGGGCCTTACTTTTGTCATTTCCCCAGGCTCTCAAACAGTCCACTCACTGATATTCAGCCTAAATTTTTCCCTTGCTTACTTCATCTACTTACCTCTAGTTTTGTCCTGTTGGACCATCCATCTTATGTGTGAATGAAAATGTTCTTTCATATATTATATATGCCTGTCTGGCCCAATGCAAAATGTCTGTCACTATCCTATCTCCGACCAACTCCAGCAGAAAACCCATGGAAGATCTGGCATTTATGAAACTTGTTGTTCCAGCCCCATTGCAAAAATTAAAAACCAGAAGTTTTTCTACGGTGCTTCTCTCATGCCTTTGCAGGTCCTACCTTCCTCCCAACTCCCTGGTATGGGGTGTGTGTGTGTGTGTGTGTGTGTGTGTGTGTTTGTTTGTTTTTCTTTTTTGAGGCTGTAGGAAACACTTGGATCTTGAGAAAACTAGTTAAGCTTCGTCCTAGACAAACCAATCTGAAAGAAACTGAGACTCCCATTAAACAACACAAGTGTTACAGGCTGGCAAGGTATCAAAGTAGGAATCAGAGAGTTTGAAAAGTAATAGCCTAGGAGATATAAGCCCCCGCCAAAATCCCTGAGAAGTAATTTTATCTTTGGATGTGGGCCTCCCGTTATGAAAAAAATCCTACAGAATTGAATAGAAAATTATGTCCCTGCTGAAGGAGGATTCAAAAGCTCCATTGAAAGAATATTATTCTCTATAAAAATCCTTACATATTTCTTTGAAACTACTTGGTTTCACTCCTAATAAATTCTATATGGCTTTTCCATTGGGATAATCTCTTTTTTCCTCTGGTAGGTAGAGGCAGTGGGAGGGGGTTCACAAGTGGAAAAGTCAAAAGACATTGGGTGAAATTCTGGCCTCAGTGAAGTCAATGGTAATTTGGCTTTGTCTTCAATGGGGCCAGGATTTCACCTGTTGCCCCTTTTGACCCAAGCAGCTAATCAAACTTTAGGACCCTGTGGGTGGTCCGGTCGGGAGTAAAAATTGCTGGTAGTCAAGTATTACTTTGATGCAGTTTTGTTTTACAAATAATGTACAAAGTCCTGCGACTCTGAACACCGAATGAAGCAAGTAGCAGGAAACGCATAAGAACAGCCATACTGGGGCAGATCAAAGGTCCATCTAGCTCCGTATCCTGTCTTCTGACAGTAGCCAATACCAGGTGCCTCAGAGAGAATGAACTGAACAGGTAATCATCAAGTGATCCATCACCTGTTGCCCATTCCCAGCTTCTGGCACAGAGGCTAGGGACACCATTGCTGCCCATCCTGGCTAATAGCCATTGATGGACCTATTCTCCATGAATTTATCTAGTTCTTTTTTGAACCCTGTTATAGTCTTGGCTTTCACAACATCTTCTGGCAAGGAGTTCCACAGGTTGACTATGCGTTGTGTGAAAAAATACTTCCTTTTGTTTTAAACCTGCTGCCTATTATTTTTATTTGGTGACCCTTAGTTCTTGTGTTATGAGAAGAAGTAAATAACGCTTCCTTATTTGCTTTCTCCACACCAGTCATGAAAAGTCATTCTTTTGCTCTAAGCACTGTTCCAAAAACCTCTCCCCAGTTTTCTTCCAGGGTCACTCACCCTGCCTTCAGCTACTCCTTTTAGGCGGTCTCTCTCTCCCAGTCTCTCTTGTCTGTACTCAGTTTCTTTGTGTTCTGCTTCCTTACCCCCACACAAAACCATACTCAGCAAAAACTCCTGGGTGGGTTCACACACTCCTTTTGTTTGAGGTGGGGTTCATGCTTACAGTGATACTAACTTGAAGGGTCAGTTCACACTATCGACCTTAATTCCATACCAAGGTTTCGCCTAGCTCATAATAACCTACATTTAGTGCTCAAGACCCTCTTGAGTTGTTCCACTTCATAACATAACGATGTTAGCAATATGTAGCAGAGTATTTTTATAGAGGGCAGCTGCCACATATTCCCTTGTATACCTCGACTTCTTAAATATTTTTCAACATACACACAAGGGTGTATGATGGGCTGATACATAAGTACTGACTGACTCCCATTGCAGTTGATAGAAATTACATTATTTTCTTCAATGGAGTAGGATCAGGCCCAATATGAGGAGGATTGTTATCCCAGATTCTGGAGTTTGTAGAGCAGGAGTGGACATGGTGTTCTGTTTCTACAGAATATCATTACAGCTAACCTCTAAGAAGCTATCACTATAGTCAGCCCATCTGTCTGAAGAGCTAGAAAATTGGAGATGATAATTTAACACTGTGAAGTGAAATAACACAATCCTTCCAGTCATGGACCTTTTACTGACCAACTAATGCTAATGAGAGCACTTGGAGTGAATGTTTACCAGTGACCTAGTACCACTGAGTGATGCAATACTAATTAGAGGATCCAGTGTGATTCTATACTAATGTAGCCCCAAGAGGGCAAGCAATTAATGGATTTTTCATTGCTGTTCAATGTAGTGGAAATAAATTGAGTAGATATACAGTAAGTGTAAAACATTATTTTGTGCTGAATTTACCATGAATGCATCCGCTTCAATGGCACTTTTATTCTGAAACATTTTTGACTGGCTGAAACACTTAAACCTACAGGCTGAGTCATACATCACTTTGTATAAAAATAATGGCAAAAAGGGCGACTGCAACAACTACAGGGGTATCTTGCTATAAGCGTAGCAAGAAAAGCTTTCGCAAAAGTCATCTTAGTGCGCCTACAATAGCTGGCGAATCGTGTCTACCCTGCATCACAGTGCGGATTCAGGGCTGGAAGATCAACTATAGACATATTTTCTCTGCGTCAACTCCAAAAAAAGTGCAGAGAGCAAAACCGACTATTGTACATCGCCTTTGTGGACCTAACCAAAGCATTCGACACAGTCAGCAGAGCAGGGCTATTTGCAATACTAGAAAAGATAGGATATCTACCAACCCTGTCAAGTCTTATACATTCATTCCACAACAACATGAGAGCAACTGTCCAGTTTGACGGGTCCACTTTGGATAGCTTTGAGATGAAAAGCAGAGTGATGCAAGGATGTGTTCTTGCCCCTACACTCTTTGGAATCTTCTTCCCAGTACTCTTGAACTGTGCGTTTAAGGACATGAAAGATGGAGTATCTTCACACAAGATCAGATGGGAAACTCTTCAGCCTGTCCTGACTTAAGTCAAAGACCAAATTAAAAAAAAAAGGTGCTAATCAGGGAACTTCTATTCACTGATGCTGCTGCCCTCGTAGCCCTCAATGAAGAACTATTAAAAGAACTCATGGACCGCCTTTCAAGTACCTGTCAGGAATTTGCTCTCTCCATCAGCATCAAGAAAACAGTTGTATTAGGACAGGGGGTTCCACAAGATCTTTCAATTATCTTAAATGCAAACCAGGTAGAAGTAGTCCAAAAGTTCAGCTATTTAGGTTCTACACTGACCACCAACCTCTCACTGGATGAAGAACTAAATGTTCGCATTGGAAAGGCTGCCACCACCTTTAGCAGACTAAGAGTGTGGAACAACTCAAAGCTCAAAATGCTAGTGTACCAAGCTTGTGTCCTCAGCACACTCATGTATGGTGGGGAAACATTGGCAACTTATGCTCATCAGGAGAAGAGGTTTCCACCTATGTTGTTTACACTGTATACTCAACAGCAAATGGCAAGATAAAGTCACCAATGCAGAGGTTGTTCTAAGGGCAAATTTACCAGCTGTGACAGCCCTGCTCAAGCAAAGATGACTGTACTTTCTGGGCCATCTGAGTAGGTTGGAAGACGGACGCATACCGAAGGACATGCTATATGGGGAGCTATCAGAAGGAATCCTATCTTATCTCCTAGAACTGGAAGGGACCTTGAAAGGTCATCGAGTCCAGCCCCCTGTTTTCACTAGCAGGACCAAGTACTGATTTTGCCCCAGATCCCTAAGTGGCCCCCTCAAGGATTGAGCTCACAACCCTGGGTTTAACAGGCCAATACTCAAACCACTGAGCTATGATGGTCCCGAGCTTTGCTATAAAGACACATGCAAGTGAGAGATGAAGGAATTTGGAATTGATCCTGACCAATGGGAAATCTTGGCAAGTGATCATAACAAGTCTCCCTTAGAGTATGACAGGGGTTGGCACCAATAGCTTGAGGAGAAAAGAGCCCATAGGAAGCAAGCAGCTCACAACCAAGATGCATGAACTTTGGCAGTTATTGCAAATGCATGCAAATCTTGGATTGGCCTATTCAGTCATGTGAGACATTGCAAACCATCTACATCATAGGCTGCAATTCCCACCGTCTCTCACAGATGAAAGGATGCCAACGGAATCATACAGATGGGAAACAGAAAAACAATCGGAGGCTTCCCCCTAAAAGATGGTCTCAAAGTATCCATACAAGTCAAGCACGCTGTCTTTACTGATTAGGAAACATTGAACAATTACATTGTGGCAAACCACTTCATAACAATAGCAACTATTTTAAATGTCTTTGAGCTAAACCTTCAGAATAAGCCACTTCTATTGGCAATTCATAGGACTGGCATTTTAAAAGGCAAACGTTCTTCTGCTTAAAGGTAAAAATACTTTTAAATTACAAAGAAGACAACTTCAAGACAGAAGGTGATAGGGTCTCCAGCCAAAGGACATTCCAGACCAATATTCAGGGCTTCCTGCTTATTAATAGGAAGGAAATAATGCAATAATAGGAAAGCCTGGAAACAGCAACCACAAGCTTATTGGATTTAGCATAGTGAGGAATATTTTAAAAGAATGTCGCTGTCAAGGTTATTATATTTTGGGAAAGTGAATTGTAGAGAATTAGGAAATCTAAGTCAATGGAAGGAAGCATTAAAATCCACCAGTATGAAAGAAGGCAAGGAAATTCTCTGTTGCCAACTTTTGCCATTTTTATTGTCTCTTTCTTAATATTTGTTGTATTTCTCAAAGCCCTTGCTTCTGGAGGCATGTGATTAGGTGACAATTTCAGCTTTAACTGAAAAGTTTTTGTTTGATTGTAGACAAAAGCTTGAAAATACAACCTGAGTGAAACCTAATGGCTCAAACAAGAAGGCAAGTAGAAATCATAAGATGCAACAGAGACTGTAGCTCCTGTGATAAGGAACAGGACAAGGAATAAAAGCAAAAGTGTGCCATGCTCTTATAGGGCCTGATTTAACAAGGTGCTTAAGTATGTGCCTGATTTTAAGAACAAGTCGTTCTTGGTCAATGGGACAGCTCAGATGCTTAAAAGTATTCATGCTAAATACCTTGCTGAATCAGGGCAATACAAAAATGTCTCCCTGCAAAGCTGATTCACACTCTGCTTTTTGTATTTTGGCATGAGGTTTGCATGGCTTCTAGTTGACTCCCTTCATTGTTCTATAGGTAGAATAATTATTTCAATGGGGAAAAGATGATATTAATATAGTTGGAATAACAAGTGAGCAGAGGAGACTTTGAAATTAAGTTACCTTATCTCTACACAGCAATGGCTTCAAAATTGAAACTAGGTTTGGTGTGGGTTTTATGCTTGCAAACCAGAAATATAAGTGAGGTTTTGTGAAAGAAAATTAAACCCATGCCAACATGTCCCATTTCTAATATAAACTAAAATTACTGGAAAGCAATTTAAAAAAAAAACTCCATTAAGTAGCCTTTTCTACTCAGTTGTAGGGGAAATAATATTGTCACAGCTTTTGTTAAAATGCAATTTGTATTATGCTGAAACAAGTTGCCAGACAAGAATACAACCCCTAGTGGGAAGAGCCTCACTGATCTCAGTGTTAACGTGAGGGACACCGTAGTTTAAAACAAAAGCTCTGAGGCAAGAACCTTGACAGCTAGAATGAAATGAATCAGGCTGACAGAAGGCCATTTTCTATGACAAGGAAGCTGGATTTCTCATGGAAATGTGTGTGAATGCACAGCTGGTATTTTGTGTGGCAGTGTTTATAAGGTAGTTTATGTTGCACATACATAAAGGGGAGAAGGATTAAGATTTATTGAATTGAAGAAACTGTAACACTGTGGCCAAGAAACAGTGGCAGATTTAGAGTTAGTGGGGCCCTGTGCTCAGCTTCATTTTTTGAGGTCCCCCATGGGACCCAGGCAAGAAAATTAACATTCTCTTATTTCCCCCACCTCCCGTTCTTCATTCTTTTTTTCTTCGATCTTCCTCCTATATTATAAGTAATACAAAGTAAATGAAAATAAAGGGAGGTACCTTGGTTGTTTTTGTAGTCTAACTTTTTTTTTCCACAGACCACTTGAAAAGTGCTGAGGGTCTCAGCGGACCACTTAATCTTTCCAAATATTATTTGTACTGTTAGCTAACTATTGTAAAGTGCTTTAGATAAGAGCACTTTATAAAAAAAAAAAATCATAACCTTTCCTCGGTCCACCTGAATGGAGTTCTCGGACCACAGTTTGAGAACTTCTGGTCTAGATGGAAGCTTGTATTTGCATTACACTATCATGAAAAATTTGTAAAAATAAAAAGTATAGATGATGAATTAATTGAAAAATAAACTCTACTTTCTTTGAAGAAACTTATTCAATTTGGGGAAAAAAAAATTCAGATAGATTTTTTTCCTAAACTTTTTCTTTACAAAATCATCAATTAAGTCATCATAAGTAATATTTTGTAAAGAGGCACTTTCAGTTGTCAATATTGCTGAACTTGTCAAATGTTCCTGTCTCCTCATATTTTGCAAATAATTTTTAACTCGTTTCAATACAGAAAAAGAACGTTCACCAGAAGCATTTGTCACAGGTATTGTTAAAAATATTTTCAGAATGGTTCCTACATTTGGAAAGGTTGCCTGATTTGTCTATACAAATCAACTGGTGATCTCGAAGCACAAACCTCATCATTTTCGTTAAAATGAATGAATGTTTCACTTAATCTTCAAAAAGATTTGTCTATGTCCTCTCGGTAGAATTCACTTAATTTCTTACTCCAGTGGCTTTTAGCATTTTCGTCCATACTTCTGTCAAAAAACACGCGAAATAAATCAACTGTTTTCTTTAGAGATTCACCTCTACTCTGCAATTGCACTATTGTGTCACAAATAACATTGACTGTCTCAATGATAATCTTTCCCTTTAAAACTGTATTCATTGTCTCTAGTTTCATCGAAAAATAACTTCCTGTTTTTTTATGCTTCTCATCAGATATATCAGAGGAACCTATATTTCCTGTTAATGTTAGTGCCTCTGCTTCTACCGAGCTATAGCCATTTCAAACTTCCATGACAACTTGTAACTGAGGCTAACAATTGTACAGCATTCAGTAAATTTGTATTAACCTTTTGCAGCAATTTGCTGACCGCTTTAATTCTTTGACGTAAACGGTTCCACAGAAGAGTAAAAACAGCAATATAGTACTTTTCTGCTAAGGATTTTGCTTCAGTTTTCGCATGTGGTTTTTCAGAATTTGATGTGGCTATGTCTAATAAGAAGCGACAAAGAGTCCTGTGGCACCTTCTACACTAACAGACGTATTGGCGCATATTCACCCACGAAAGCTTATGCTCCAATACGTCTGTTAGTGTAGAAGGTGCCACAGGACTCTTTGTCGCTTCTTATTAGACATAGCCACATCAAATTCTGAAAAACCACAAAGTGGATCTTCAGCCACAAAAGCTTATGCTCCAATACATCTGTTAGTCTAGAAGTTGCCTCAGGACTCTGTCGCTTTTTACAGATCCAGACTAACACGGCTACCCCTCTGATACATGTCTAATAAGGTTTTCTTTATAACATCATAGCTCATTTTCAAAGCCAAAACAGCATCTGCACAAGCAGACCACCTGGTGTCACAAATTCTTTTGACTATCACAAGTTTTCCATTTGCCTGCTCCAAGCGTGATTGTAATATACTCCACCGATGTGTGTTTTGAACGAAATCAAAAAAATGTTTAGCTCCCTCACAAGATTCGACTGCAGCATTGCAGATTAAATTTTAGGAATGGCTGAAATATGGTATGAATAAAGCAGAGGGATTTGCATGTTCAGTCTTGCCTGAAGACCTGAATATTTTCCTGCCATATTTGCGGCATTATTAAAGCTCTGCCCACGACAATTTTTGATGTCCAAACCTAAATTTGCAATGATTTTCAAAACACTTGTCTTTAGATATTCAGAAGTGTGGGATTTTAGCAGGACAAAACAAAGAAATCACTCCACAGCTTCACCATGGTCGGTCACATGTCTTAAAATGAATGTTAATTGGTCTACATGACTCACATCTGGTGTTGAATCGACTATTATGGACTAGTACTTGGCATCCTTTGCTTCATCAGTGAATTGGTTTCTGAGCTGCTCTGCCATTATAGTGATGAATTCATTGTAGGTTTGGTGCATTAAAAAGTTGGTCTTCCCTGAACCACAATACCGACGATTTTTCAAATGTTTATTGAGAAAATTGTCAAATGCACTAAGCTATTCAAGGCAGGTTTAAAAAATTGCCTTTTCGGTTTGACAATGACTCATCATGTCCTGTTAGAGCTAGTTCCAAAGAAGACAGCAGTTTGACCATGGCAACACGTGTCAGCACTTTCCTCCAATAAGAACACTCCTTTTCAAACTGAGCCGATAACACAGAATCAATTCTTCCAGATACTTTACACCTTTGAACGAACTTACACATAGCATTAATATGAGCTTTGGAAGTTTCACGATCAGCAATATGTCTTGCAATGTTTCTCCAATTACAGTGCCCGTCGACAAATGTTTGTTTTCTTTTACTATGGTCAGGGAATAATTTGCCGGGGGCGTGGGGCTGGCCTTGGTGGTTTCTGAAAAAATCAACCAATTTCTGATTTCTGTCATCCCATTTTTCTTCATCCTCAGAAAATGGGACTCATGAAGACCTCTAAATTGCTTTCATCCTCCAACCTCATACTCTTTTATAAATTTTTCCATATTACCTATGTTTTTCTGTTTTATTAAGAAAAATTCTATCATATCCAATAAAATAGATTTTGGCCATAATGCAATGTCTTCAGGGTAGGTTTCTTCCCTTACTTCAAAAAAATTACCAGTATTTTGTAATTCCATTGACACTTCAGAGTCCACTTGTTCAACTTTTGCAGTTGTTGTGGTATCCCCACAGCTCTGCAAGTGATCAGATAATTCAGATGTTTCCTCGCCCACACTGTTTGATGAATGTCCACTATTTAATACTTCAAGCTGTTTAAAATAAGATGACAAACTGTCTTTTTGCTTAGCTTCCTGTTCTTGCCTCGCCTTCATTTTTTTGTGTTTTTGACTGCCAGACTCATAGTGTCGCTTCATTATTGCTGAAAAACTGACCCTGATTTTACGCAGATTGAAAATGAAAGAGCAGGGCCGTAGCCATGGCTGGCCTGGGTGGGCCATGGACCACACAATTAGGTTTAATGCCAGTGGCACTGGAACGTTTTTAATAGTGGGGTGCTGAGAGTCAGCCCCTGTTCCTCCCAGGCGCTGGCCCACACCTGGGCGTGGGTCGCAGGGCGGGACCATAGGCACAGGAACTAGGGGTGCAGGGCAGGGCTGCTGACAGAATTACTAGGCCCCTAGGGGGTGCCTCTGTGCCCCCAGAAGGGGCGGGGCCTCAGGTGGAAGGTGCGGGGCTAAGGGGCCCAGCATGTGAGCAGAGCCGCCATGGAGCTGGAGAAGGAGATCAGAGAGGAGACACCAAGATCTCCATGGCCATGGAGGACAGCTTCAGGTGCCCCGGGGGCCCCACGCTGGCTGACCTGGAGAAGCGAGCAGAACACCCACCTGAAGGTGAGGGGGGAGCACGGTTCCATCGGCAGCCACCTGAGTGCCCTGCTGCCTCCGCGCGCTCATCTCTGCTTGCCTCCCCTTGCGGGCTCTGCGCCGGCTCCTTTGGCCAGCCCCATCCCCCATCTGCCACCCCCCTGAGCCGCCGCTCACCAGACAGTGGCAAGTGGTGCGAATGCGGGCAGGAGGAGCAGGGGGAAGCCATGCAGCCGGTGGCCAAAGAGAAGTGTCAGTTTCCCTTGCAAAGCGCCGCTTCTCTCCGGCTGGATGCGCGGCCGTCCTGTGCTGCTCCTGCATCCTCCAGCCTGTGTTCGTGGTGCTCACCACACCCGTACCTCCTGCCTGCTTCCCTGAGGCTGCAGGTGAGTCTCCCTCTCTGCTCTCCTGTTCTCCACAGCTTCTGCCCCAGCGGTCCCCCACTCCGTGGAGCAGGCTGCCTGACTGCCCGGCCCTGGGGGCCCCATGCCAGGGCATGGTATGTTTCATGGTAAATACGCCTCTACCAAGAAACGTATTTTAAGAATTATCTGAGGAAAATATACCATCTTGGAAGGAAGTTGAAAAATATCAAAGATGAGAAGTACAACATTTTCATTACAGAATCTGAAACCACATGAAATGCACATGGCTTTGAGTTTCAAAGCTTTGTTCAAGTTTGCTGAAAGATGTGGCGGTGAATTGAGTTACTCCTGGTTGCTGAAAATTTATACAAGTCACATGGATTTGACGTGAACCTAAGGGAAATCTGATTATTTTAAGAGAGGGTTTGGGTTCTCAAATTGGAGGGGAGGGTGAGTATATGCCACTCATCAGAAGAGAAGATCAATACAAAAACTGAGAATTCTGTAACAGAATTAATTTAAAATAATATATATAGGTTGTCATGTTTGAAGATGGGCCTGGATTGAATATTGTAGTTGAACTTTCATCTCCACATATTAACGTGTCTGAAATCTTAATATGTTTATAAAATCTAAGATGTGCATGGGATGGGGATAGACATTTACATTTTCATATGGATCTTGGCTAAGACTTTAACATTCGTGTTTTGTCTGCTCTACATGGGTACTAAGGAGATTGTGGTGGTACTTGCGAGATTTGGTGTTTATCCAGCATCCTTGTCTATGACTCTCTTTCCCCTAGTGTCATGATATGTACTGGGAGAAAGTCACCCTTTACACCAGAGATGACTGTGTATCTTCAGTGGGTTGTGTTGTGAAGTGCTAATAGATCCTTCAGGATTGAAAGAATTATGTAAATTGGAGGTAAAATGAGGAGACGACCAGGTTGTAATTGGGATGCAGATTAGATTTAAACTCTATTCTGGGATTTGGGTTGCCATAGTTTGGATTTCATGGCATCAAAGTTTCTTGAGATGTTTTGTGAGCTGTTATCTCCAAATGGGCATTATGCCATCTTTGACCAAAGTATCATTTGAATGGCAGCTTTCATGAGAGTTCAAACCCATCTGAATCAGGAATGAAACACCTCTCCCAATGTTGGATCCTAACATTCTAGTTCAGGGTTTCAAATACAAATGCTACCTTTTTCTTCCAAAACTCAAAGGGGTCTGGATTTGAGATTCCAGTGTTTGGTCTAGCTGTAATCTATTCTTATCATTATTGACTTTTTTATGTTAATGTGATTTTTTTTGGTCCTAATGCAATGTGTTGTTACATGCTTTAGTAATACACTAGTGCTGACTAGTAGCATCCTCATATAATAACTTTAGGCAACATCCAAACCTGTTTCTATCATTTTACCAAAAATCCCAGTTCTGATACCAGTAGAAGGAGAGAAAAGGAAACAGAATTAAAATGAAAGCACTGAGAAGTAACAAAAATTAAAGTAATGTCACTGTAAGCCTTATCTCTGGTGAAGTTCCTTTTTCAAAAGCACTGTGACTCAAGCAATTATTGTGTGGTGCTAATTTCATAATGTTCACCAAAGGTGCACAGATGCACACAAGCATGCATGTGTGCATACATGCAAAGGCATTTGACAGATACATGCATGGAAATAAGCAGCAGACTACAACTTTTATTAAACTTTAACACAAGGAAGGGGCACTACCCGCCCAGCACCAATACTCTCCTATACCAGACACTTAATTGGTTCCAGTGTGGAGTTTAAAGGCTCTTCACCATACGTCTGTCTAGCACTGAGTTAGCAGTGGTTGCCAAAGCAAGAAAAAACCAAACTTCACTAAAACTTTCTTCTTTCTTTAGCAACTAACCACACACAATGTGAGATGTATTGTTTTTCTGGGTGTTGCCCCAGTGACCCAGACATGGCAGTGATAGCAGCAGAGGTAGTCACAGCAACAGCTCTAGGAGCCAAAACATAACTCCCTCCAATGTCAGTTGTGACCAAATCTGCAGAGCCTGTTAATTAAATTATTGGAGATACCCTATCTCCTAGAGCTGGAAGGGACCTTGAAAGGTCATCGAGTCCAGCCCCCTGCCTTCGCTAGCAGGGCCAAGTACTGATTTTGCCCCAGATCCTTAAGTGGCCCCCTCAAGGATTGAACTCACAAGCCTGGGTTTAGCAGGCCAATGCTCAAACTACTGAGCTGTAGCCTTCAGCTTTGCATTGTGATTTTTATTTATGTATTTGTTTGTTTTCACTGTTTGACCCAGAAGTTTACTGTATTTTTTTCATTTGGCACTGAGGAAGTGAGATACACATGGGAATGTGTGTCTGATTGCAAAGACACAGCCTCACTGACAGCATCTGATGTGTGAGGGGGAAAAAATCCCTTGTTCAGACAATACAAGGATGCCACTGACAGGCACCCATGTTGGTTTTATTGAGGGCACAACAAGAAAAGCCCACCTTCTCCTCAAATGCTTTTGACAGAGGATACTGCAACAAGGGAAATGCCTTTAAAGGGTAGCCACCAACAAAAGCGACAGAAGCACTTTAAGTGTGAATAGTGGTGTATACTAAAATCCCATTTTGGCTTAATTATTTAATTGACTTTAATTTTAGACTGCATTTGTTGTCTAGAATGGCTGAGTCATGTTGTCATCTGGCAGAGGCTGAGTGCGCTGCTCCGACATTCCTGAGAGGCAGAATCCATCAGAGCAGCATCAGGGAATGGGCAGACACAGCCTGAAGGCTTGAGTCTGATCTCAAACTAATGTAACTTCAGAGTGACTCCTGATTTTTTTTTCCACAGGTGTGAGTGAGATTAGAATTGGACCTTCAGCCTCTGACTTTCAAGGGGGAGCCTTTCGACCTCTGCCTCCCTTTCTATGACTAACGCATGGGAAACAGCATCTGGTTGCCCAGAAATCCACTTGCGGGGAGGTGGATTCTTGAGCCAAGAGAGGGAGGTGTGTTGACACAGGCTGGCCCTGACTTTTATAAAAGCATCAGCAGGAGTCATTTATTCCCTGGCTCCTTTCCCATCTTCCTCTTGCTCTGCAGCAGCAGCATAGTTCTCTCCCCGGATGGCTCTGCATCATGCTTCCTCCCCCGTTCTACTCCCACTCCCTTTGAGACATTTGATTAGATCTGGTGACATCAGGAAATCCTTGAAAAATTACTCCTCCCCCCCACCACCACTTGAGTTGAGAAATAATGCACTTGTGAGGCAGGGAGATATAATATAATATAATATAATATAATATATTAATTTATATTTATTACTATATAATATATTTATTAATTTATAATATATATTACTTTATATATAATAAAAATAGCACATGCTGATTTTCCTCCTTCTGTGTATCTATAAATAAACGTGCCTACCACCCTTTCCAGCTGCATGTGCAATATAAAAACATACATGCAGTGTTTTCTAAGATTTTTTTAAGTCCCCCTTCCTCCCACCCCCCAAAGGAAAATGAAAACAATCCCACACTTATTTCAATCTCTTGGTGTGGTGTTAGAGATCTACCCAAAAAGAGTGGTCACTCTGTGTTGACAGTACAGATCTTCACAATATGATCCTCCCTCTCCTATCTTATGTGCTTTAAGTAGTTCAAAAGTTAACAGCATTATTGTGAACAGCGCTGGCATTTACACTACCATCACTGGCATCAAAGGGTATGTCTACACGAGTCGGCTAGCACGAGCCAGCCGTGGTTATCTAGTTGCTGGGTAGACATAGCCTGAGTTATCATTCCTTGGAATGAATGGGGCATTTCCCATCTCAAAACCACCGTTCTAGGCTTTCTGCAGACTCAAGCAGATGTCACTACATCAGTTATACTTGGGTCACATTTTGAAGGGTTTTTTCCTCAATCATAACAGCTTGAGAATTACTTAAAAAAAACAGAAGAAGAAAGCTGAGACTCTGGAGAATAACTGAGAGGCCTGGTCACAGATAGCTGGCTAGCCCTTTATGTGCGCCACCCTCCTCCTGCAGTCATGACCCACGTTTTGAGGAACATTGTATTAACGTACAGCCAAATGTCAATTACATTACCTTAATTTCTTCCCCATCTCAAATATCAGTACCCCCTAAACCATCCGCCCAGGGGAGGACTGAATAAATAGGCCTTGCAGAGTGTCCTGAATGTCAACAATCTCCCAAAGGAAAGATGGGTCTTTTTTCCAGTAACTTGCTCTAATTCAAAAGAATTCACATAGGAGGAATGGAAATCTTCTGCAGGACAGATGGGATTTTAAAGACCCAAGACACTATGGGTGTGTACGTGTGTGAACATGTACATCTCATCCATGCATATTATACCTATCAGAATAACTTGCATTTGAACTGGTAATGATGAGCTGGCTCTTGAGACTTAATAGCAAGAAAAAAGTTCCTAGAGAAATCTTTAACAGTGAGTGTATTAAATAGATATGTGCGTAGGTGTACTGAGCTTGTCAATGCTACAGTACATGCAGTACAATACAGAAAAAGTAAATTAATCGTGCCAGGTACTGTGTATTGGTATTGTTAGTTTCTATGTCCCCTTTGCATTAAGTACTAAAATAACCTTCTGCAACACAAGTGTCTTTTGCAGTGAGGAGGTATAAAAACCTCAGACAAAAGGGATATGAAAAATTTCTGCATAAATGCACTTAAATGAGACACGGAGCAAAGCTCTGAAAGCATGTAAAATGTGATTTTAGAGAGAATTTCTAGAAGTAAGCTGTACATAAAATGTTAAGAATTATAGAGCCTGATTTAATTAACTTGACTTAACAAACTGTACACATGCTGTGCTAAGGGTAACGTCTAATATAATCTGAAATCTGGGGGTCCTTTTAACAAGATGTTTAGATACAGGTAGCTAAGCATTAATGACCGTTTTATCCAATTCAGCCCTTTAACAGTACATGTGCTCTGAATGGCTTTGTAGTGTGTACAAAGTACAAAGAATATAGGGTTTTATAATGATTAGAAACTAAAGAGATTTTCTCTGCATGAATTCATAAAATGTGATGACTATGAATTTTTTAATGATTTCTTTTCAGCAAGAGTTGGAGTGTGTCTCTTTGTAGGGAAGGGAGGAATTTTGCCTGTTTTATTGCCAGCGGTTGATAGTTTCATATGAAATGACAAGGTCTCCATTTCTGCATGAATAACACAGTTCTTTAATTATAAGGGTGGGCAGTGACTACACAATGAATGAAGGGGACTGGATAGTTCAGAGGGTATTCAAGGGTACATGGGAATTGGTATACTACCTCAGATCTCTGGTCCATCTAGACCAGTATTCTGTCTGTGACAGTGGCCAGCACCAGATGCTTCAGAAGAAGGTGGGAGAAATGCCACTGTAGGCAGATGTGGAATCATCTACCCCTATGAAGGTCACATCCTGAACTCTAATAGTAGCCTTAAACCCTGAAGCATGATGTTTAATTTCCCATCCAAATTGCTTGTTAATATTAAGAGTTATAACTCTGGGTATTCTTGTTTATCCATTTAATTTGCTAAATTCTTGGCCTCTGTAACATCCGGTGGCAATAAATTCCACAGTCTAATTATGCATTTTATGAGGAAATATTTCCTTTTATCAGTTTTGAATTTGCAGCCTTTCAGTTTCATTGAATGCGCTCTTGTCCTTGTATTATGAGACAGGGGAACAGAAGCTCCCAATCTACCTTCTCTGGACCACTCATTATTTTATATACTTTGATCATGTCCCCTCTTATTCATCTCTTTTTCTAATGTAAACAAGCCCAGTCTTTTCCATCTTTTTCTGTGAGAGCTTTTCCATGTCCTTACTCCAAACTTGTATCCATCTCAGAGCCCCCTCTAACTCTTCAATATACCTATTTTAAGATGTCACCAGCACTTCACCACACTTCCAGAGAACTACTGATTTATACAATAGCATGAGAATATTTTCTGTATTACTCTCCATCCTGTTCCTTATAAATCTTAACATCTTGTTTACTTTTATGATTGCAGTTGCCCATTAAGCAGAGCTCTTTTCCACAGTAATGCAAAGTTCCCTTTCCAGAGTTGTTACAGTTAATTTAGAACCCTGAAAGGGTAAGGATGGTCTTGCTGTTAAATTGCAGGAACAAGAGTCACGCTACCCGGTAGTTCGGCAGCAAGCAAATCGAACTTCTTGGTTCGACTTATCACGTCTTGTCTGGACGAGATAAGTCGAACCCGGAAGTGCTCGCCGTCGACTGCGGTACTCCAGCTCGGCGAGAGGAGTACCGCGAAGTCGACGGGGGAGCCTGCCTGCCGCGTCTGGACCGAGATAAGTTCGAACTAAGGTACTTCGAACTTCAGCTACGTTATTCATGTAGCTGAAGTTGCGTACCTTAGTTCGAATTGGGGGGTTAGTGTAGACCAGTGTAGTGTTATTCTGTTTTGCCACTTTATGCATGGCCTTTGCAAGTCAATTAGTTGAAATGTGTATGTTTAAAGTTAGGCAACGAAATATATCTGTAGTTATCTAAGTTGCTACCTTGGCTGGATTCTGAGCTATGGATTTAGCTTCATGATCAGTCAGGTCAGCAAAACAGGGAAAGATTTATCCCAGGAGAGGATTTTCAGTCAGTGCAACCCCAGGGAACATAACCAACCTTTGGCTAAGTGGAGTTTGGTATATTAGGGATGCACTGTATCATGTGTGTATGTGTGTGAGTCAGTGCATATATATATTAATCTTTTGTTTTATTTCCCTGGACATCTGTAGTTTCACTTGCCTGTCTTCAGTGTGTGTCACTGAAAAAGCACAATAGGCATTTCCTTTACTTTATAGACTGTTTTAGACCGCTGCTGACTATTAGACCCCAAAAGCTAAGATTTGACACACAAACTAGCTGTCAGAACTGTACAAAGAAATGGGTATGGAGAGGGTGAGCAATGTATAATAGATTCCTTTTTAATAGACTTTTTCATTGATTATATATATATTCTGTGTGTGTATATCTGTATATGTAAATATAAAACCCCAAAAAGTAGCAAAATAGAATAATCCAAGTGTGTAAACCTGTTTAAGAGTGTCCACATAAGAGTTTATGCACTAGCTTAACTAAACAGATTTCAAAACTATTTTTTATAGATTTTTAAGGCCAGATGGACCATTATGATAACTCTATCTGACTTTCTGTATAAGCCAGTGAACATCACTCAGTAACTTGTGTTCACTCCTAGTTTAAACAGATCTTTTAGGAAGACCTCCAATTTGATTTTAAAACTTCAAGAGATGGCGAACCCACCACATCCTTGGTATGTGACTGTAATGGTTAATTAGCCGCACAGTTAAAAATTTCCATTTGAATTTGTCTAGATTCATCTTCCAGCTATTGGATGTTTGCATGCCTTATGCTAGATTAAATAGTCCTATACTATCAGAAATTTTGTCCCTGGACACATACCTAATCATCTCTTTGATAAACTAGATTGCTAAAGTGTTGGTTTGCTACAGATTCCCAACAAACCTAGTGGTGAATCACTTGCTATATTTTTATTAACCATTGAACAGAATATGGCCCAGACTAAGAGACATTTCCAAGATCACACAGCAAGTTGGAAGCAAAAACAGGAGTAGAACCCACCACCCAGTCCTTTGCTTAAACATCTATTTCAAACATTAAACATTTTAATAATATATAAAATTCATTATATGACTTGAAATTGTTGACCATTCAGTCTTTGTATAGTTGTTTTAACACAATAGGTCTGATTCTGATTTTACCCCTGTTTTACACCAGTCTAACTTCATTGGCTTCAAAGAAGTTACCCCGATTGACTCCTGTACATGAGATTTAGAACCAGTGCCAGACAGATGATGATATACAAAGGCAATTAAAATTAGTGATCTGATCTTAAATCTTTTCTATGATCCGGGTGACCACCTTTTGTGTACACAGGCCTATGCTGTGGTTTTTAAGCCATAGCCTTGATTTAGGGATAGGGCAAAGAAGGTACAATCTCTACGAGGTTGCCCCTTGAGCAATCCCAGTGTGCTACTCCACCTCTTTTTCTGCTTGTTGCCTAGAGAGCACAGAAGTCTCCATTATGATATGTCCATGTGCAATCTCACAAGATGATGGGGGATCTTGCACTCACTGCCATCCCTGCACAAAGATATCTCATGGCCTAGCCCCCGGTATCTACTTCCCAAAGCACATATTTCGGGGGAGGGAGGACGATGACTAAAAAGAAGAATGCCAGATAAATAGCAGTTTCCAAAAAAAAATATAGGATTTGGTTCTTTAGCATAAAGGATACTTTTGGTAACCTTGTGCTCATGATTTGGCCTTTCTGATGTTATAGTCCATGCAATGAAGTAGAACCTCGCTAATACACATTTCATTACTCCATATACCTTGTGCAAAAATATTGGCAGCCTTTCCCCACATTTGAATGAATATTTGATATCAAAAGCTATATGGATATCTTGTAGAAATAACCAAGTCTAAATAATACAAGGTAAACTGCAACACACTCGTTAGTATGTTATGAAGTGTTAGCATAATTAATTGAAACTCTACTGGGGTTGTCAAAATAAATGAACAAAATACATTTTAGGTGTGTTATCCTTGCCTTTTTAGATTTAGGTTTACTCACTAATTCACAAAATTCAGTTATGCATAATGGGTCTCCTGTATGTATAATACAGATTATTTTTTCCAATATGCATTACTTTGCACTTATCTACATTGAATTTCATCTGCCATTTTATTGACCATCACTCAGTTCTGAGAGGCCCCTTTGCAATTCTTCACAGTTTTGGATTTAAGTATCTTGAGCAATTTAGTATGGTGTGCGAATTTTGACATCTCACTGTTTACCCCTTTTTTCAGATCATTTCTGAATATGCTGAAGAACTCTGGCCTCTATTTGTCTTTTCATTGGCTTTTAATCTGAATCACCAATAATGCCAGGCGGGAAAAAACGCAGAGAGATGTGGAAGTCATTTTCCACACAATGTTAGTTTCATGTGTAAATGTACTAATAGCTACACTGAAAGCCTAGATTTCAATGTTTTATTATAAAGAAACTCAAATCTATATAAACAAAGATTCTTTTAAAGTTTCTAGTGCTGACACTTTTGATGGGATACTTGTGCTTTAAATCAGTAGTCTATGCAAATGAAGGCCAATTATTGTAAGATACACATATGTAATCATCTTTAAGTTGAAAATGGAATCCTTTTGAATTATTGCAAGATCAAATTTCTGGTTATTTCAATTGACAAAAATTTGTTTTGAATGAATCTCATTGGGGTGTTCTAATCAAGCACAGGTAAACTTTGTAAATAAGTAATTGAGAAGTATGTATTTTTCCATAAATAAAATAAAAATTGGACTGCCCTCTATTAATTACCTCAATGCCTGTTTTTTATTGTCATAAAAGAAATTGTTTTTAACTGACCACATTTGTTGTATAAGTGAGATTTCAGTGTTGTCATGGATGATTCCAATGCATACAGGAAAAGTATCTGAGGGCTTGTCTACACTGGCACTTTACAGTGCTGCAACTTTCTCACTCAGAGGGGTGAAAAAACACACCCCTGAGCGCAGCAGGTTACAGGGCTGTAAAGCGCCAGTGTAGACAGTGCAGGGAGCTGTGCCCCAGCGCTCTGCCTTGACTACACAAGCCACGTTAAAGCGCTGTCGCAGCAGTACGGCCGCAGCAGCGCTTTAACGTTGCCAGTGTAGATTAGCCCTAATACATTGAGCATCATGTTTCATGAAAGTGGTACTTATACATGGTTCTTTCATTAGGAGAAGCAAATAGGGGCACTGCATTATGATTATTTGTAGAAAGTATATGAGGCATCATGCTAAACAAAAGGACAGCTTTATGGTGCATAAAAAACACATACATTTAATCATCATTTTGTTGGGAAAATGGCAAAAATAACATATTCCTAAAAAAGAAATACATATGGATTGAAAATCCAGGTACTCCAGACACTTTCTTGACAAGATCAAGACACGTGCTAGATATCATCATTTGCCCAAGCACTTGCTTTTGTTGCATGGAAAATGCTATCCCTTGTTTGTAAAATGTAGCTGGTGCCATATAGTTATGCCCCTTTGTATGCTGGCTATGGGTTGTGGCACTGCCTTCTGTGCATCCCCACTTAAGGCACTGACTACCCCCAGAGAGTAGGCATAGAGCACCTTTAACCCAGTATCTTGAATTCTGCCTGGCAAGGTTCCTCATGCCCCCATTTCCAAACTTCATACTAGTGTAAGAAACGGACAGAATCTAGCCCTTAGATTTTAAGCTCCTCAGAGCTGGGACCCTTATCTCCTTGTTTGCTTAAGGGACATTAGATAAATAATAGAAATAATCTTTCTTAAACACAAATTAGGTAGCTGGTGGGGTTCTATATTTCCTCTGTTTTGTCTAATTCCTGTTTGCCGCCTCTAACAAGATCTGCTCCCATTCAGGTTAGCTCCATACACTGAACTGCTTGCTGTTTTAGGTAGGGTTGCCAGGCATCCAGTTTTTGACTGGCATGCCCGGTTCAAAAGGGACCCTGGTGGCTCCGGTCAGCATTGCTGACCGAGTCTCAAAAAGTCAGGGTGGCAGCACAACGAGGCTAAGGCAGGTTTCCTGTGGCTCCCATAAGCGGCCGTCATATCTGGCCCTTAGGCACAAGGGCGGCCAGAGAGGCTGCATGTGCTGCCCCCATCCTGAGCACCAGCTCTGCAGCTCCCATTGGCCAGGAACCACGACCAGTGGGAGCTGTAGGGGTGGTGCCTGCAGCTGTGAGCAGAGCTGGACATGCTGGCCGCTTCCAGGAGCTGCCTGAGGTAAGTGCTGCCTGGAGTCCACACCCCGAACACGCTCCCACACTCCAACCCAGGTCAGAACCCCTTCCTGCACCCTCACTCCCTCCCAGAGCCACACCCTGAACCAGCTCCAGAACCCCTTCCCCAGTCATGAGCCCCCTCCCTGCACTCCTCCCGCACCCCAATCTCCTGCGACAGCCGTCCCTCCTGCATTCCAACCCCCTGCCCCAGCCCAGAGCCCCCCTCCTGCACCCCAAACCCAGTGTCCCCCCAGCTGGAGCCTGCACCCCCTCCTGCACCTGAGCCCCCCCCTGCAATGAAAAGCCTTCAGCCCTAGCCCAGAGTCCCCTCCTGCACCCCAAACCCCTCATCCCCAGCCCCCCACATCCCCAGCTGGAGCCCTCACCTCAATCCCCTGCCCCAGCCTGGTGAAAGTGAGTAAAAGTGGGAGAGAGTGAGACTGAGGGAGGGGAGATGGAGTGAGCAGGGGGCGAGGGGCCTCGGACAAGGGGGGAAGGGGTGGGGTGGGTAGGGCAGGGGTGTTTGGTTTTTGTGTGATTAGGAATCTGGCAAGCCTAGTTGTAGGAAAATAATTACACAGGAGCAGCAGATCCAGTCGTTCAATATGTGTTTCAGATAAGTCATTTGGTAACTATGATACAAAAATGATGTTTTTGGAGACTTAAACTAAATTGCAAACTTCAGGTAAAAAGACAGCTTCTATCATTTTTGAAAATTGTCCTGCCACTCTCTCACAGATTCAGCTTGGGTGTGTGTGACCTAAATCTTTGTGAGTAATTAGGGTAAAGAATTATCACTGAAGAGCATGTACTTTTCCACTACCTGCAACTAGAAGTGGGTAGCAGCCAATACAGATTGAGCACATCCCTAATTATAATTTCATGATCCTCCCACAATGCCACTTGAAGAGCTTCATTATATTTCATAGCCTGTTATGCTATGAGAGAACAGCTTTATAAATGCATATTTCAAATTATCCATATAGCTGAACCAGCTGATAAATATCTACATGAAACACCGATTTTTCTCATGGAGGCCTGGATATACATCTCTACCCCGATATAACGTGACCCAATATAACACGAATTCGGATATAATGCAGTAAAGCAGTGCTCCGGGGGGAGGAGGGGTAGGGCAGGGCTGCGCCCTCCGGTGGATCAAAGCAAGTTCAATATAATGTGGTTTCACCTATAACGCGGTAAGATTTTTTGACTCTCGAGGACAGCGTTATATCGGGATAGAGGTGTATCAAGATCAGCTGAATGCACTTGAAACCTTATTGTTTTGTAAATATTTACAATGTGGCTCATGGCCATTTGAGAATTCTTTATTTTCAGCAATACAAGGGAGGGAACACCCAAATTTGGGTAGAAGGTTAGTTAACGTTGGGACTAAAATGAGTGAAGTCCCTCAGGGAGGGATATTTGAGTGATGAATATGAAGCCCAGTCCTGCTCCCATTGAAGTATGTGGGCGTTTCACATCTGATCTCAGTGGAAGCAGGCTTGGGTCATTAAATTAATAGCAAAAAAGCACCTCTAACTCCAGCTGACCTCACTTACTAAAATTGGGCACAATGAGAATAATGAGTCTGTATTTTCATTTAATCAGAATTGGTTTCAATTTTAATTGACTCCTGTATTGAACCATTTTCCTCTTTTTCATTAATCTAAGGCTACATCTACACTACAGGGGGGAGTCGATTTAAGATACGCAAATTCAGCTACGTGAATAGCGTAGCTGAATTCGACGTATCGCAGCCGACTTACCCCGCTGTGAGGACGGCAGCAAAATCGACCTCTGCGGCTTCCTGTCGACGGCGCTTACTCCCACCTCCGCTGGTGGAGTAAGAGCGTCGATTCGGGGATCGATTGTCGCGTCCCAACGGGACGCGATAAATCGATCCCCGAGAGGTCGATTTCTACCCGCCAATTCAGGCGGGTAGTGTAGACCTAGCCCTAGATTTATTTGAATTTTTGTGTTTTAATACTGTCAGTGTATGATGTTTTTAAATAAAAATTTTAAACACCATAAACATGGCGCTGGAACAATTTTAATAGTGGGGGTGCTGAAGCCATGTATTTGGGTTGTTGTTACTTCATCTTTGGGTTGCGGCACCTACGATCACAAACTGACAATATATAGCTGTGCAGTTTCCCAATTGCTGCTGTGGCATGATTTTAAGTGGCTATTAACGTCAATATAATATTTTTACTTCATTTCAATAACATTTGTGTGAGCTAATTTTGGTACTAACTCTCATCAGTGTATTTTTTTTTAAGGACATAAATCATGTATGGTATACAAAGGCCACCAAATAAACCTGTGTAGTGAATTATCTTCCAACTTGATCCAGATTCAATCACATAATAAGTGTGAAGCATTGTGACCTTCCCCAGTATTAGTATCCTGACTCTATAGACTTTCTTGCATGAACAGGACTGAAAGATCCTACAGCAGTGATTTGAACTGTAGCTATGGCCTAACTGGAAGTTATTTCTAAAAACTATTTGCTTGTAGCCAAATTAAATTTAATTGGGATTAAATCAACAGGGTTCTATAGATATATAAATGGGTATTAACAAACTATTCTAAAAATGACACCGTTTAAAAATTTCTATTAATGCTAGCTTTTTTTTTAAAGCAGCCAATAAAATTCTATAGCAGGGATATAACTTTCTATCCAAAAAAGCAGATTACTAAGCAAATAAAACAAAATACTCAAACTAAGCTTGATTCACTAAAGAAATTGGCTACAAATAATAATTTCTCACCATAAATGTTCTTTCCGGCAGATTACAGAGTTTCTTGAAAGCTAGCTCCATTGGCCTGCAGCTTGAAACTTCAGGTATTATTACTCACAGGCTAGATAACCTTCCAGCCTGGGCTCAACTCTTCTCCCCTCAGTTCAGTTCTTCTTTTCAGGTGTTTCCCAGTGTGTCTTTGGGTGGGGAGGCAGAGGAGAACCATGATGATGTCACTCCCCTGCCTTATATAGCTTTTGTGTATGGCGGGGACCCTTTGTCTTCCAGTGGAAAAACACTGGCATTCCAAGGGGAGGGGGACCAGTACCAGGTGACTCAGACCCATGTCTCTGCAGGGTTGTAGCAGCCATTACTCACAGACTGTCAGGGAAGTCTAAGGAAGTCTAGGAAGACTAAGCTCTTTCACCGTCCATTGTCTTTGCTGATGGGCCATCAGCCCTGTCTGGCTTTTCATTGTTGTATCTGAAGGGCTAGTTGTGGGTGTCACCCAAAGTAGCACATTTGAAATACAGATCATCATCATGTTTACGCCTCTGGTGTGTAGGGCAGTGACGAAGCTCCTCAACTCATGTCTGTTTCTGGCAAATCTTTCAATGGTTCCCCAGTTGTGCCCCAGGTTTTTCAGCTCAGCTTCCACTGCTCTTTGCCATGTTGTTTTCCGGCGTCTTCGTTTTCATTTGCCTTGGGTGTCCATCTTATTGCTACTATGGTGATGGAATCAGTTTCCATCCGAAGCACATGGCCAATCCATCTCCAACGTGTCCTGGCAATGATGGTGCTCCTATCCTCTTGGCTGCACTGTGTCAATAGATCTCCATTTGAGATTGTTCTGGACCAAAAGACACAGAGGATTTTTCTGAGGCAGGTTGTATGGAATGAAGACAGTTTGGACATGTCATATTTTCTCATTCCTAAGCATTCTGCACTATAAAGTAATGTTGAAAGTACTCAGCACTGATAAATCTTGAGTTTGGTTTTGGTGTTGTATTTTGATGATTTCCAGACTGTATTTAAGCTCCTGAAGGTGTCCCTCTATTGGTTTTGTTCCGGATGTCCTGGCTTGTTCCACCATCCTGACTGATGCTGCTGCCCAAGTATGTGAATGTTTCTACATTGGTGAGAACATAATCCTCTATCCAACAGGTGATGGTGAGGCAATATTAAAGGTCATGATATCTGTCTTATTGTGGTTTATTTTCAGTCCAATTTGCTGGCTGAATACATTGAGTCGAGTTGTTGTTTTTTCTTGTATATGGTGTTGGGTATGGGATGGGAGAGTGAGATCATCTGCAAAGTCCAGGTCTTCAAGGGATGAGAAGGGTGCCCATTTAATGCCTCTTGGCATGTCTTCTGCTGTATGCTGCATTATCCAGGCAATCCCGAAGAGGACTGCAGACATGACACACTTCTGACATACTCCTGTTTTGACTTCAAAACTGAGCTCACTGTAATCAACACTGCATGTAAAGTTGAAATAAAAGCTCTTGATTATGTTGATTATACAGCGAGGGATTCCATATGCCCACAAAACGTGCCATAGGCTGGTCCTATGAATGCTATCAAAAGCCTTCTCAAAGTCTATGACGTTTATGTAGAGCTGCTGTTGCCATTTTAAGTATTGTTCTATTATGTTTCAGAGAGTGCATCTGAAGATTTTGTCTGTGTATCCACGCCCTTTCCAAAAACTGGCTTGCTCTTTTCTGAGAACGCTATCAACTGTCTCTGATATACACTGGACTATGATCTTATACAATACTTTGCTTGGCACACAGATAAGTGTGATACCACACCAGTTATTACACTCACTAAGAGTTCCTTTCTTTGGTATCTTCACTATAACCCCATTGGTCCACTCATCTGGCACTTTTCCCCTTTCTGAGACTGATGTAAATAGAGGGGCCAGGATAGATGCTGCTAACTCAGGATTTACCTTGAACTATTCTGCATTCAAGTTATCCTGACCAAGAGCTTTCCCATTTTTAAAGGATTTGATGGCTTGAATGATCTCTTCCTTAGTTGGGGTGTCTGTGTTGATATCAATATCATCTTCTGCCTCCTGGATGTTTGCTTCCTCTTTAGATGGCTCCCTGTTCAGCAAGTCTTTGAAATGCTCTGTCCTGTGCATTTCTTGTTCTTTTTCTGTTGTTAGTAGCTGGCCTTGTTTGTCCCTGATGAAAGTGTTTGTTGGTGTCTGCCGTTTACCATTGATAAACTGAGTCATTTTGTAGATGGTTCCTTGTTCACCACAAGCAGCTGCATCTTTTGCTTGTGTTGCCTGATTATCACTATAATGTCATTTTCCCCCCTCACAAGGTGTTTGACCTCCCGATGTGCCTTGCTATTCTGCTCGTGGTATTTGTACATTAGCTTCTGGGATTTTGTGTCTAAAACTTTTTTCTTCAGGGCTCGTCTTTGTTTCTATGGCGTTCAATATGTTGGGTGTAATCCACTCCTTCCTTCGCTTCTGCCTGTAGCCTAGACAGGCTTCACTGCTCTGTTTATAAATTGCTGTTACTTTGTCCCATTTCTTGTTGATCTCCTCATCTGCATTCCCCGCCTCTTCATCAAGGTCTGCAAGTGCCTGAAACCTGTTCTTTAACTGCAGAACGAAGGCTTTCTGTATTTCAGGGGACTTTAGCTTGTCAACATCATAACGTCTATGTCCCTTGTTTGGTGGACCCACACCTCTCAGTTTTAGCTTGATGGAAGGTGGTGTCAAAAGGTGATGGTCACTGCCAATATCTGCACCTCTTCTCGCTTTCACATCTGTCAGTGAGCGTCGCCATTTGCCATCATATGGTCAATCTGGTTCTTATCTCTGCCATTTGGAGAACACCATGTCAGCTTGTGGATTTCACGATATTGAAATATGGTTTTGCCAATGACTAGGACATTTATATTACAGAAATCAACAAGCCTCTCTCCATTTTCATTCATGGCGCCACACTCGTGTCTTCCCATTGCTCTGTCATTGTTTGTTTTGTCCTTATCAACCTCGGCATTCAGGTTTCCCATGACGATAGTTAGATCGTGGCATGGTACTCTCTCTAACTCCGCCTGTAGTGAAAGGTAGAATTTGTCCTTTACTACTTCATCACTGTCATTTGTCAGAGCATAGCACTGAATCAGGGGGATATTATTTTATTTCCCTTTGTCTGACTCTCATAAGTCTGCTGCTTATGGACTTCCATTCAAGCAGGGAATGCTCCACTCCCTTCTTCAAAAGGATGGCAACACCCTCATGGTGTTATCCATCATCCCGTCCAGAATACAGTAGAGTTTCTCCTGAGGCTGCTGTTAATCTTCCTGATCCTGTCCATCTGCTGTTGTGGACACCCAGGATGTGTAAGCTGTAGCATCTCATCTCTGCTGTGACCTGAGCTAGCTTCCCTGTTTCGTACATTGTCCGTACCTTGCAAAAACCAAGTTTGTTTTTTGTCTAGGTATTGAGCACTTCAGTATTCATGCAAGTGGCTTCCTTTCGGCTTTCGCCACTGGCAGTCACACGGGTCATTGACTTCTGAAGGCCGTCACATACAGTAATGGCCAATTTCTCTATCGCCGTTTCTGTAACATATTTTGTTTTTTATGGGACAGGGTTGCTGTGCCTAACCCCCAACCTAGAGGACCAGGGTGTCTGGTCTGCGGGGGAGGTGCCAGACAAAAACAATCTGGCATGGTTGAACCTGCTAGGAGCAAAAAGCTCCCGCTGACACAGACTCTGGGGATTGCTAGAGCACGCAAGCTGTCCCGCCATGACAAGGCACGGACACCAGAGGACAGATGCATGCTCAATATTCCTGACTTTAGATACACGAATGATACATGCATACAAATTGGATAATCACATTCAGTAAATCATAACCTTTCCAATGATATCTCACATGAACCATCTTGCATAAAGTATATCTCAGTTATGGCATATCCATATCATAAGCATATTTCCATAAAGAATATGGAGTGTAACGTCACAGGGGGATTCTAGGATTCAGGAATTTGGGACTCCTGATAGGCTGGCTGCACTGTTGCTTCAAGGAGGACTAATTAACCAGCAGAAATCACCATCAAAATATTTGAATCATATTTGAATCATAGAATATCAGGGTTGGAAGGGACCTCAGGAGATCATCTAGTCCAACACCCTGCTCAAAGCAGGACTAATCCCCAACTAGATTTCTGCCTCATATCCCTAAATGGCCCCCTCAAGGATTGAACTCACAACCCTGGGTTTAGCAGGCCAATGCTCAAACCACTGAGCTATCCCTCCCCCCAATTATATTAACAATAGAGGTTAACATGGAAAAGATGGCTGGCTACCAAGTTCAAGTAACACTTCTCTCATGTTTGAGGACAAATGGAAGAGAAAATAAACACAAAAGACAAGCACAAACAGGATTTGCACTATACCTTAAGAAGCAGGAGATGCTGCTTTCAAGGTATGGGTAGATCATCTTCAAGAAACATTCCAAGCCACTAGTGTGTAATGAACCCAATGCAGTCACCATAAAGTGAAGAGCTGATCAGAGAGGGCAGTGCAATGAGCCCTGTCATACAATTGACAGCATTTCCTGGCACTCACGTCTCATTTGGTAAGTATATTTACAAAGTAGCCATAAAAGTTTATGTGCAATGTAGTATTCAATGGTCACAGGTATCAGCTGCTGAAATATTATTTCTCATTAAAACTCTTATTGTTACTTAAGTTGCAAATATACAAAAATCCTGTGTGCCAGAAGTGCATTTGATTACTAAGCAGAGTCTGCACTTTCCCCTAATTCTCTCTTCACCAGCTGAATGGTGGGATGTCTCCCTGATGTTCTGTGGCAGCCACTCAAATATGCCTATGAAAGAATTATCTTGCCTTTAGTTGTGTAATGCTCCACTTATGCCATACTCCAACTCTGAATATGTACTTCAATACTGGTCACCTTTTTGGACTGAAATAAAATTAGTGTGTTCCTACTGAGAAGTATACTGAATTTTCATTAGCTGAGTGCAGAAATATGCTCCCTTTATACAGAGCACTAATGAGGGGACAGTATTTAAAACTAAACAACTTTACAGAATGTGTGTAAATGTATCTTTTTGTATGTTTTGTTACACACAATAAAAATTAGATGATCCACAATAGGAGACAAAAATAGGCTTTGCCATTTTCTGCACGTTTCTGATGTATAAAAATCTATAAAGCTTTTGTGCACCCCAGCTCCACTTTTTCTGCTTGTTTTTTACAGTAGAAATTCTTCAACTCTTCTCAACATTGAAAAAATATATGATGCCTGGAGAACTAGTGAAATTATGCCCTCACAAGACTCAGAGACCAAAAGCCGAGAAATTGAGAGGAAAAAGTAGAACTGCTCAAAATATGGAATTTCCGTTCCATGGAAAATTGTGAGATTTTTAAAATTTGGATTTGACCTAAATCAAGATAAAATGTCAATCTCAGAATTTTTCACAAGATTAAATATTACCTTTTTTCACCTCATTGAAACATTTTGATAGTCAAAATATTTTGTTGTGACTTTGACATTATTGAAATGAAACATTCAGTAACACAAATTTCCCATCAAATATTTCAACAAAATCAATACATTCTGCAGAAAGTTCCAATTTAATCAAATCAGCATTTTCCAACCGAAAACTGTTGTATCAGAATTTTTTTGACCAGCTGTAAGAAAAAAGTTTTTGTCTTTAAAACTCTAACATAAGAGGAACCCAAAGGGATAAGGACAATACTGGGCCTAGGTATCTCTGCCCCTCCAGACCTGCAGAGCATGCTCCAACAGGAGAAAGGTTTGAAAAGGGAGTAACTGAGCTCAGAAGAGGGAAGGCTCGGGAGGGAGGACATACATACCCTGAAGGTTCCTGACAAGGACATCAGAGAAGCCTCCTTGAGGTAATAAGACTATGCTGGGCCCAGTTGGGGCTGGTGGGTTGGTTTCCTTTTCTTTTTCTTTTTTACTTATAATGGAGTGAAGTCTGGTGGAGAAAAGCAGGCTGTAGGAAGTGACCCGGGGAGGGTACCTTCTGGGGGCCAGAAACTGTTGACCCTCCTAGGATCCTGGGTTGGAGACCAGTGGAGGGGGCAGGCCCTGGTTCCCATACAAACTGCACCTACTCATCTCACTGCACCTCTGATTAAAAGAGGGACTGGACTGCAAGACCTACCCACGGAGGTGGCACTCAGGACGCTAACCACTAGGCCATGTGATCCAGTGAGGACTCTGTTACAAGGGGCCTTCAGTGGAGGACTTTCCAGGAGCCAAGTTCCTCTCTGAGGCAGCTAGAAGGACCTGTGAATACATTGTGTAGGCTTCTCTACAGGCAAATCAGCATCAAACGGTGGAGATGATGTAATGGAACTGTTGAGGTTAGTGCTACAGCAACATTCAGGATAGGGTGGTGGGGAAACATTGACTGTTGAGGAGTGACTATTTTATGCTTTGCACCATGCAGGAGTGAGGCATAAGCCCCTGTTTAAACAGATTACATAGATGTAGGTATCTGCTTGTGCATTATATTGGTGCTGAATTAGGTTTTGGGTGGCCATTTCTGTGGTGCTTGGTTCCCCAGTTGTCCTACAATTGCCCTGTAGCATTGTCCTATCAGGTCTGATACCTGCAGTTCCCCCTGGGGCTGCCATACATTTTGTCATCTCCTTTTTGGTTCGGCTGTGTAGTTCTCTCAATTTTTCTTTGTCCTCTGGCTTCCTGCCACTGACTGGGCCCTGACTGCATTGACTTTATTTATTATCTAGCTCCACAGCTGCTATTTTTGTGCTGCAGGTGCATTGCAGGACTGTGGATGCAGCCGAAAGTCATAATGGGCATCTACCTCCAGGAATGGGTGCAACTATCCCACCCATCTCCTGTGAAACTGGGTTTTCACAATGTGCCTTTTTGCTATTAATCTCACTGTACACGCTGACACCTGCTCCACACCCTGGCCATGTCTAGGTCCCTGCTCCTCCTGTGGCAGTTTCAGCCCTGCCTTGCTCAGGATGTTCAGTTTGTCATTGAAAAAATCACTCCTATTCAGAGTACTGTTGCATATGCAGAGATCATTAGCATATGCAAATATGATGTTTACATATGCACAGGGGGGTGTTTGGGGGTAGGGAGCCCACGCTAGGCTACAGACAGGGATATTTTCATATCTGGGTTTGAAAACTTGGCACCATATGAGTGTTCCAACCCCCAGTAAAGCCCTGCCTGCTCTTGGTAACTATTAACAAATTTGCTTCATTCAGCGCAGTAAATGGAGCTGTTTTCTGCCAGTGGCAGCCAGGCATTAGGGAGTGTGCAAAAGAGCCACCAGTTAGTTTCTCAGAAAGTTATTTCTGTTCAGTTTGATCTTTCCACAGTCTTTGACTCTGAGATAGGCAGATTTCTGGAACATCCAGGTAGCCCAGACACGGTATGTTGGGTAAATTCCTCCTTTCCCTGCTCCTTTTGAAGTTGGCATTCAGCTAGAAATCTTCCATGAGGCACCAGGTTTTTGAACAATAGGAGAGCAAATATGGCTGGTAAGTTGTTGGACGTGGTACATGGTTGATTTTAGGTGGCCAGGATAGTTATTGTTTTGAGCACAGGTTATTGTTTTGAGTACCTGAAAAATTAGTTAAGTGTCCTCAGTTCTTGGCCAGTACACAACCAGCTCCCATCTTGTAGCCCATTAAGAGTTCAGAGTACAACCTAGTGTATTGTGGTGACTCAGCCCCTTGATCAGTGTGATGTTGTCTCCCAACGTGCTGCTGTCAGAAGATGTTTCCTGACATTGTCTTGCATTTCTACAAGAAACATGGATTTTGGGTGAAACTATGTTGCAGTAGCTCCTTATCTGGAGCATGTTCCTTCTCTGCACCATTTTGCCTGCAGTCAGCTTAGGCAAGTAAACTAAAATGAAGAAAGAGGTTGACCACATCCTCTAGGAGCACCTTGTGTGCTTCCTGGCTCTCTGTGGGTTCTTCCTATAACCTAGTGTGCACCCATAGGACCAAATATGGCTTCCTGCTTAGTGCCGGTGGTCCTGGGGAAGTTGAGGAAACCTGCCTTCTGTAAAACCTGATGACTGAGCACAGAGATGGAGCCAGAGCACCAAGACAGCCTAAAAGGGCAGAGAGGTAGCATAGTTTTTTTTTTTTTTTAATTGAAAAACTCCCACTATCAGTTTTGAAAATGCCTCCAATTTACAGAGTGGTCGTAAGAGAGGACATGACTTTCCTGCCGTCCATCCCAAATGGTCCCTTGAGTCCCCTGGTGCTTAACAAAATTCAGGTCGACAGTATTTCTATATATAAATGTAAAGCCAGACACGTAATTAGAAAACTTCATGTACCTTTAAAATCTTAACACGTCCATTACTAAACAAGGCCATCATTGCTCCACACATCATCCCATCACCTCTCCAAATAACATAGAGACAAAAGGTCTTGGACCTAGATGAAGATCTTCAGACTCTTTTCACATAGGCTATGGAATAACTGTTTGATGGTGATTATTTCTGGTCACAAAGCCTGGGCCAGATTTCAGCTGATCCTTAGGGAGGAAAGTCTCCATAACACATTAGCAGTCCCCAGAAGTATACAGCCCCCAAACAGATCCTTTTTGAAATGACAGCTTGATGAGTAACTTGTTTTAAATCTAGGGTGTCAGCAGCACTTACAACGGGAGGATTTATTTTTTAGTTTTTTTCAGCAGTGGATTGGCATGAGCTATTGGAGTACAGGTGGGCTTTGTTCATGTCACAGAATGTGTTTCATTAATTGCACAGCACACTGGCAGACTCCTGCAATGTCTTTCACATTCACTTTTGACAAATGTATGACGTTCAGCAGGCATAAGGTGAAGGGCCAAATCGTGGTGGTTGTTATTCTCATTATACTAGCAGTTTTCCTCCTCGTATCACTGAAAATGTCCCTTACCGATAATGATGACATTGATAACAAAGCTAGAATTGGAGGTGGGGAGAGGGGGATTATAGGACATCTGGTTCCAAATGACTAGCCTTCTATATGAATACAGCACTGTAGCCAAAATACTTTTTGTCTGCAGAGGAGGTACTGTATGTACAGTGGCAATGAGAGCTCTCTTGCACTGTGAGCCTCAATCCTGACAGGTGTGAGTGCAAGTGTGAAGGCAGTTTCTGAGATATGGATACCCGTTCACTAGGAACTTGATTCCAGACCTACCAGTTTATTTCACATTGGTCACTGAGGAACAGCCATCCAATGGTCATACTTTTTATTCAATACTCCTCTGGGCTACTACTGATCTCATGACCTGACCCAGAAGTAAAAAGTGTTTCCATCCTTTTACCAATCTCCTGAGCCATCCAGTCTCTCTCAAAAGCATATATTTTTAATTTATGACACCAATTAACTCTCTATCCTGAGTGACATAGGTGCTCCGATATTGTGGTGATGAAGACCATAAGATACCTAGATAAACAGTCATAAGTAATTAGAGAAATATGAAATAGAATCATAGAATATCAGGGTTGGAAGGGACCTCAGGAGGTCCTCTAGTCCAACCCCCTGCTCAAAGCAGGACCAATTCCCAACTAAATCATCCCAGCCAGGGCTTTGTCAAGCCTGACCTTAAAAACCTCTAAGGAAGGAGATTCCACCACCCACAATAATGGGTATTGTATTTCTTTTGACTATAAAGGGATTTAAGAATTCCCCAAATAATCAAAAAAAGCCAAACCCCACAAACAATGGCAAATACCAGAAACAAATACAAGGCCTACACACTCCTGTATAACTTAGAACTCCCAGGCTTTCAACAATGGTTGTTTGTTATGCATTCGGCATAAACTTAATGCCCTTGGAATCTGAAGGACTGACCAAAATGGCAAGAGACCTCAATGTCATGAATGTGTGTGTGTTTGGGGGGAAGAGTCACCCTCCCCTTAGACAAGTTAATCTTCCAGAGAGAAGAGTTTTCATGAATGTGGGAAGTAGAGGGCATGTTGGGAAGGGGGCTTACATAGCGTCTGCTGAGCAGAAGGATTAATTGCTAGTTTTCATGCTTAATGCTTTGAAGATGCTGGAACAAGAATAGCGTTGTCTGCAATGCCACACTTTGAGACCTCTCCATCCCCCACAGTGAAGCATCACCCTTGAACTTCCATTCTTAATATCAAAGTATAGTAACTGGTGCATAACTAATACAGAAAACATTGTTTATTATTTTTGCTTTGACTTAATTTATTTTAAAAAATGTAGACAGTGCATTAGCACTATTACTGAGTGATGCTACGATGCTTGAAAACTATTATGAGGAGAAGCTAAGATTCTATTCAGATTTAAATTGCCAGCATGTTTATATCTTGGAGGATTTTTAGAAGCTGCTTGTTTTTTGTTTGCCGAGCAAGCTTGTTGTGGGGACCTAATGCACTGCTGTATATACTGCTACCCCCTGAGAAAAATACAGAAATGAAACAGCTGTAAGCAACCCCACAGCTCAGCTGTCATTGTCCTTTCCTAGGCCTGTGCTATGTTACGTTCCCCCCCTGGGAATCATGTCAGAGGGAAAGGTTTTCATTCTCTCCCTAAGGCAACACTCTCCCCCCTCCCCTCAGGACATGGTTACAACCAGTCTCTCTCTAAAATTACCCCCTTAGACTTGTAAACAAACTGTTTTAGGCCCGCTATTTTGATTATTTCTAAATATATGGAACTTTTCTGACACTGAATAATTATTATGACACACAATTATGACTAGATGTCTTCATTATATAATTGCATGATATATAAAGAGCTGCAAAAGTCTATTTCCTCAGCTCTTTGAATACTCAACTTCTGAGATTAATTATGTTGATACTAAAGACACTTTTAATTACATATACTGTGTAAACGTCACTGTTGAGATTAGATGAGAATATCATTGCCTGAGCAGTTTCTTAAATCTTTCAAAATCCCTATTGTCTTTGTTTGTTCTAGATCAAAGTCTAAAGAAGTATGGTTTTACTTTTCCTTGGAAAATCTCCCCCAATGATGGATGCAATGATGAGGGAGTATTAGAATGATTCGTGAAGCGTAGCTGAACTGCCTTGGTCTAATTGTGATGCAAGAACAAGTTATTGTAAAAATGGAACCATTTTATTTTAATACATGAATCTAAATGTTTAATCCCATCTAATGTATTTTAGTAGATATAAAATGGATTAAATACATTTTTCCGCCTGAAACTGCAGTTAACCCCAACAATTACCCTAATAGCAATGGCAGCTACAGTACAATCTATAGCATATCATCCAGCCTTGTGATTATTCTTATTGATCTCCCTATGCTGTACTTCATATGCACCAGTGTGTAATTCTAATCTAGTGTCATGCAAAGTCACTACCCATTTGTTTTAGTTCAGTGGGAGTGATAAACTAATGTAACTAGGCACAATGCCCACTCTGAGAAACCACTAATTGTCAGCATGAAGACAGCTATCAGCATGACTGACATAATGACAGTTGGCTTGTGGGCACACTCATCACCTGTGCCTTCCATGATTCTATTTAAAGAAGCAGTTATGGAAGCTTGGGAAGTAACAAAAATTTGTGTTCTTTATCTATAATTGGATGCATTGCATATGCTTGCTTTGCTGGTGGCAACCTTTTGTGAAGAGAATTATAGCTGTTGTTTTTGGGTTGAGTTTGCATGAGAAATTTTAGTTCACTGGCAAAGATAGACAGAACACAAACATCTCCCCTGCTGAAATCATTCTAATGGAAGAGGGAACAGTCTGAATTACTTTATATGCTAAAATAATGGGATAGACGGCTTTTTAAAATTTGACTTTTAAATTTTTTGTTTTTTTTAAAATGCTGGCTCATGTTTTCAAACAATGTAAAAGGGCAGGGGGAGCTACAATGAAATTAGCATGCATGTTGCATTTGTTAAAATGTGGTCTAAATATTGTGCTTCAACAATTGTGATTTGCGGCTGTAATGGGCCACAGAAAGCTAGCCCCGTGCTATTCCCACACGCAGATCATTGCCAGTTACAGTGTTTGATACATTAACATACAGTGTTTGCATGTATAAAATCTTTGTTTCACCACAGTGGCTGATGGGATGGTAAACAGGGGCAATGGTAATTTTTTTCTAGCCAATTGCACGAAATATCCACAGCAACCCACCTTCAATCCCCTTTTTCTTTGCCATGGCCAAATCATTGTGCATTTAGCTTGCTCACGCTCTGAGGCCCTTCCTCTTGATTGACACGCTCAGAGGGAAATCCTGCTCCTGCCTCAATGGCTTCAGATGACTATTCTGCAGTCTCTCACAGCAAGGCGAGTAGTGGTGTTCATGCATTATACAGTAAAACAGTACATGCTTGTATACTGTATATATCCTTTCCCTCTTCGCAGTTCATAGAGTTACTATGGGACTAAGAAATGAGCTATGACATATGTAGGTTTGGAATTTGTAATCGAATGCCTAAAAGCACAGATTCTTTATGTAGTTCATGTACCTAGTTCTTCATTGTATAAGGGAACTGGACTTATTTAGTCTGCAGAAGAGAAGAGTGAGGGAGGATTTGTTATGTAGCCTTCAACTACCTAAAGGGGGGTTCCAAAGAGGATGGAGCTAGTCTGTTCTCAATGGTGGCAGATGACCGAACAAGGAGCAATGGTCTCAAGTTGCAGTGGGGGAGGTCTAGGTTGGATATTAGGAAAAATTATTTCACTAGGAGGGTGGTGAAGCACTGGAATGGGTTACCCAGGGAAGTGGTGGAATCTCTATCCTTAGAGGTTTTTAAGGTCCAGCTTGACAAAGCCCTGCTTGGGATGATATAGTTGGGTTTGGTCCTGCTTTGAGCAGGGGGTTGGAGTAGATGACCTCCTGAGGTCTCTTCCAACCCTAATTTTCTATGAGTCTATGATTCTAAAGAATATTTTACAATATTTAAGGATTGTAAGATTATCAACCTGAAAGGCTAATGTGTACACAAAAATGAGTCAAAACCAGGAAATATTAATGAAATGTAAAACAACAAAGTTTTCACAACTTTTATTGGGCATAATTTGTCTTTCCTTTTCTAGTGGTTATCATACAGGCCTAGAGGAATAAAATAAAATAAGAAACACACTAAAGAAATATGACATCATTTTTTCCATAACAGTCATAGTCTTCATTGAGATAACAGTAGCAGACAAGCTGTGGTGAGCAGGATGTTGTAAAGATTTGACAGCTCTCCGGTCGGCATAATAAATCCACCTCCATGAGAGCTGGTAGCTATGTTGGCAGGAGAAGCTCTCCCATTGAAATAGCACTGTCTGCACCAATGCTTAGGTCAGTGTAGCTTACGTCGTTCACGGGGGTGGCCTGTGGCTTATTCACACCACTGAGCGACATAAGTTATATCAACGTAAGTGGTAGAGTAGACCAAGTCTTGAACTTGGGGTGACCACAGTATTGGCAGCTGAATATACAGGCAAATTCCACCCCTCACCACCTTCCTGTTACAAAATGCATCATCAAAATGTTAGGAAGAAAGAGCAAATCAAGTAAGACAGGAAATAACTGCTGGCATTGCCAGCGTTCTGCTTCAGTGAAGTTTGGTTTGGGCATCTGCTGAAATTAGCAAATATGCAATCCTTACATAGTCCGTCAGTTCAACAATGATGTTTTCATGCTCTCTTTTTATGGATCCTGGAGTGACTCTGTAGTCCAAAGCATGACGCACATTCTCATGAGCAGATCAGGCAGACAAAGTCATTGGTGAGCATCTTGGTAGCTATAGCAGTGATATGACACTTTTCTCTTGCAGCTAACAGTTGATTATTTCTGTCCTCTTCAAAGGCTTGGAAAGTTCTGAGTGTCTCACCATGCTGCTCTATTTGACACAGCCTTCTCAACATAATCGGTTTTATTGCTTCAACGTGTGTGCTGTTCTTGATGCTGTCCTTGTAGCGCTTTCTGGGGTGGCCTTAATTACAGTGTCCTTGTGTCAATTCTCCATAGAAATTTTTTCTGGGGAGTCGATATTCAGGCATCCTATGATATGTCTAACCCAGCATAGTTGGGCTTTTATCAGCATAGCCTTGTTTCTTATGGTATTTGACTTTTGGAGATCCTCCAGGTTGGTAATTTTGTCTTGCCAGCGGATCCCCATAATGACTCATAGATGGAAGGTCTCTAGCTGTTTGATACTCCATTTGTATGGTGTCTAGGTCTCAGAGCCGTAAAGGAGAGATGTGAGCACAAAAGCATGATAAAGTTTTATTTTTGTTGAGAGGGTTATGTTGTGAGATTTCAGGACTTTGCTACATAGCTTTCCTAATGACTGAGAAGCTTTCTGTATCCTGTTCGTGATCCCTTTGTCAAAAGATCCATCACTGGAGATGTTGCTGCTGAGATAGGTAAAACTGCCAACTTGCTTTAGTTGAATTCCACTAATGGATATGCTAGGGGATATTGCATGGATTGGTGAAGATGATTGGTACAAAACCACAGTTTTCTCTAGGTTTATTGTGAGGCCAAACAATTTTGATACTTCAGCAAAGCGATGTATGATGCATTGGAGATCTCCCTCTGTGTGTGCTAGGAGGGCACAATCATCCGCAAAGAATGCTTCTCTTATTAGTAATTCTATTACTTTTGTTTTTGCTTTAAGCCTTGTGAGATTGAAGACTGAGCCATCGTGTCTGTATCTGATGTATATGCCGATGTTGAGCTCATTTGTAGCATGGTTGAGAATTTGGGTGAAGAAAAGGTTGAACAGTATAGGGGCAAGAACACAGCCTTGTTTGACTCCATTTGAAATGGGAAAGGAGTCAGTGAGATCTTGACCTTGCATCCCCTCATGGAATAAACGAATGATCTTTACCAGTTTTGGCGGGCAACCAAGTTTGCTGAGGATCATCAAATATGCAATAGGCAAAAAGTAAAGCATCATCTTTTAGGAAATGAAAATTTTACTATTTTCACTCAATGAGTAAAATTGACTGTAGCAAAACTTTGGCCACCCTGTACTGTGCCCACACATCATGGCCCTCAGAACTTCCTGACAACAGGGGATTTAAAAATACTCTCCTCCCCCGGAACCATGTAAAAGGGAATGGTAGAAGCTGTTAGCAGCATAGGACAGTTACCTAGACCTGGGCAAATAATTGAAAAAGAACTTGAGTATTTTAATGGTTAATGGCCTGATCCAACTCACAGGTTAATGAGAATCTCTCCATTAATATCTATGGATGTGGATAGAGGACCTTGAACCGATGACTGATCTATTCACTTGTATTCCGCCCCCCTTTTTTGAGTATTGGAATGACTGCCACAAATTTCACAGATAGCAGAAATTTGGAGTATTTTGCTGCAAATGATCATTTGCCTGAAAACTCATCCTAGACATGGAAAGGGAAGGAGAGAGGTTTGTCAGAAGGAAAAGAAGGTATGGAACAATGAAAAATAAAAAAAGAAATCATGCAATTAACACAATAAGATTGTTTCCCCTGATGCCATGCCCAAGGCCAATAAATAATACAGCAAGGACATAGGAACACCATTCACAAAGACACAAGTGGTGTGGTGAATGGCTTGTGACTGACAATATAATATAAAATGGAGACCAGCTCATTCATTCCATGCATATGACAGATATATATGATTATGTAGAGGACAGGAGGAATACACAGTAGCTCATTGATCAGAGCCCTATCTCTCAAGCAGTTAGGACTACACAGATTCCAGGCCTGAATGTGACAAGAGAAAATTAAATGTAAAGTCTGCTAAATTGTAAATATAGCACTTAAGACTTCCTCTTGCTTCAGCCAGGAAGGAAGTAGCTTAGCTATTTCAAGTCCTGTGGCCCAGGACATAGATCTGTATATAATGTTCATTCTGATGCAAAAGAGAATAGAAAAAAAATTCAAATGTTCTAAAGTTTGCCAGGTCTGTCTGTCTGTTAAGTCTTAAAGTGTACCCTTTCCCAAGAGCATTAATTCCCCTGTTTATTTCCTCATGACCTAACCTCTTGTTTGTGACGATTAGGCACGCAGTCAAGGAATATAAACATCACGTGTGACTTGTGTCCAGTCACAAAGTTATTGCTGAATTGTGAACACTGCATTCTGCATACACAATGAAATACAGTTCACTAAGCCTCCGTCGGGTGGAATATACTGATTTAAAATGACTGAAGAATTATGAATAATGGATGATTGAGACAATAATACTCCTAATTTAATAAACAGCTCACAAAGAAAATAAAAGGTCAAATTTGATGAACAAATTGTTTCTAAGATACTTTGACTAGCTCAGACTATTTTGGGCAAATAAGCAAGTCTGTTTCCTTTCAGTACAATATAGTAGTACACACACACACACACACCACTGAGCAAATATATTGATTTTTTTTCTCACCATTTTTTAACATCATTTTTGAGCTGCACAAAATGTTTTGTTTGACCCAAAATATTCCCCCCCCCCCAGTTTTTCATTTTAGATCATTTTTCAGTGTTTTTCACCATTTGTTTGTTTTTAACAAACAAACAAAAAAAAAGAAAGAAAGACGTAAATTTCAAAACAAAACACTGTTTCAAAATTAAAAGTCTAAATATGTGGATTTTCCACACTCCTGAGCAATGTAGTTATACCAACATAAGTTGGTAGTGTAGACCAAAATTTCTGAGGGGTAGGTCTACATCTAAAACAGTGCATCGGCGTAGCTGCGCCACTGTAGCACTTGAGTGAAGACACTTCTATGGCAATGGAAGAGCTGCTCCCATCACCATAGTTAATCCACTTCCACAAGAAGTGACAGCTGTGTTGATAGGAGAAGCTCTTTTGACTACATAGAGCTGTATACAGTGTCTCTAATCAGTCCATGATTTTAATGTCTAGCAAAGTTATGAATTTAAGTTCCCAGGCTCATCTCTTGAAAGTATTGTGCAGGTTTCCTTTGAGAATGAGAACTGATAGGTCAGATATAGAGTCATTGCTTTGTGAGAAGTGTTTACCTACAGGTGATATAGCATTATGTCTTTTTTCATTTTCCTGTGAGTTCATTCAAGAGTGTAGTGATTGTCTGGTTTCACCCACATAGTTGCTATTGGGGCATTTAGGCTATATTTACATTGCAGTTTCATCAGTCGTGGTTCCCAGCCAATGGGAGCTGTGGAGCCAGTGCTCGGGGCTGGGGCAGCACTCAGAGCTGTCTAGCCATGCCTGTGCCTAGGAGCAGCAGGGACATGTCACCGCTTGCAGGGAGCCACCCAAGGTGAGCACCGCCCGCATTCAGCACCCCAAACTCCCGCCCATACACCAACTCCCTACCCCACGCCCCCTCCAACATCCAAATTCCCTCCCAGAGCCCATGCCCCTGCACCCCCCGCCTGTGCCCCAACCCTCAGCCCCTCATCCCACCCCCCTCCCGCACTCTGAACCCCTCATGGCCATTCCCCCACCTAGGAGCAGCAGGGACATGTTGCCGCTTCTAGGGAGCCACACAGAACCAGGTAGGAAGCCTGCCGGCCCCGTGCCAACCAGACTATAAACTTTATAGGATCTGATGGGCTGTCAATGCCTAATCCCTCACTTCTTCCTGGTCTTTGCTCTGCTGAGCCTTCAGCCAGCCCACAAAGGCCTTACCTCTGTCTTCTTCTAGCTGTGAGGCATTATATTAAAACTTAGAATCATTTAATGTGCTAATAAAAATATTTCTTAACATCTCTTTAAGTCCCACTTAACCAATAGAACAAGAGGGTTTCTGCCCACGCCCAGCATTCAATAACTGTCTTCCAGAGGACAAAAAGCAGCCTTCACCTTTGACCCCGGAAGACAGCAGGAGTGCAGAAGCTCCTTTGGCAGCTGGCTGCTATACTGAGCACCCCAAAAAGACTGAACCCTGATCTACACTGCAGTATTACTTTGGTATGACTGTTGCTCGGGTGTGAATAATGGTTTATTACAACAATCTATAACCCACTAACAACCCCCCTCAACAGCTGCTTCTCTCCTCCCCTCTCTTCATTTCCTCCATATGACTGGAGGGGTGTTAATGGGCCAGTCCACCTTGAATGGTGCCTTGAAATGTGTGTTAACTGCTTAGGCTAAACAATCTTATCCACATTGTATTTAGCTGTGACACTCTGATTCAGTTTCCCAGACCTGAAAAAGAGCTCTGTGTAAGCTCGAAAACGTGACTCTCTCACCAACAGAAGTTGGTCCAATAAAAGATATTACCACACCTACCGGTTTCTCTGAGACAAGTGAGAATGGCTTCTGCTGACATTTTTTAGCAAATGGGCAGCCTCAGCCAATTAGGGGGCCATAAGAGATAATGTTTTACTTCAGCCATTCAATTTTTTGCATCACATAGCCAATCCCTGATCAAAATTTGAATATCCCATGGAAACCTGCCTTCAAGTGTTCATGGAAAACTAAATAGTGCCCAAAATGTTGTGTGCAACTTGAACAAGTTTCATTGATGCATAAAACGTGTTAATGAACCTGCTGGGCCCAATTCTTTGCAGGTATGTATCAAAAGAGCTACTCCGATTTACATTGGCTGAGGATCTGGCCTGGCATGTTTGTGGAAGCTCTGAACTTTAGAGAAGCAAATTTTATTGTTTTTTAATTTTGCATTTACTGTCTTGTCCACTTCCTTTGGAAACCATGTGCTTTATTGGGGAAGGCTACTTAATGAAATTTAGTGGCAACACTCACAAGAAGCCACTCAGAAAAGCCTAAAACTTTCATCTAGTTTTATAAACTCCATTTTTCTGATGTTAGAAATGAGACAATTTAAGATTTATTAAAAGAATTATAAAGCCCAAACTTTCATAAACCAGCAGCTGCCTTTGCAGGAAAAACCCAGCAGTGCCCATTATTCACTCGGGGCTGAACTGTCACAGCTTTTACTCAGCCATACAGGGGAGTTAGGGATGTAAGGCCTCCCTTTGCTCTTCTGTTTAGCTCTGTTCAGATTATGGCTGACTGTGGTCGGAGGTAGGTGAGGAGCTATTCACCTGATACTTCCCACCTCAGAGAGGGAACAGAGAGGAATGGGAGGAACTTTCCCTACTCGCCAGCCAGAGCAGCTGGCTAGGTGCATGGTGCAGACTAAGCCTTGGTCTACACTATGAGTTTAGGTCGAATTTAGCAGCGTTAGGTCGATTTAACCCTGCACCCGTCCACACGACCAAGCCTGTTTCGTCGACTTAAAGGGCTCTTAAAATCAATTTCTGTACTCCTTGCCGGCGAGGGGTTTAGCGCTAAAATCCATCTTGTTGGGTCGAATTTGGGGTACTGGGGGCGCAATTCAATGGTATTGGCCTCCGGGAGCTATCCCAGAGTGCTCCATTGTGACCACCCCGGACAGGACTCTCAACTCAGATGCACTGGCCAGGTAGACAGGAAAAGCCCCAGGGAACTTTTGAATTTCATTTCTTGTTTGGCCAGCGTGGCGAGCTGATCAGCACAGGTGACCATGCAGAGCTCATCAGCACAGGTGACCATGGAGTCCCAGAATCGCGAGAGAGCTCCAGCGTGGACCGAATGGAAGGTACTGGATCTGATCGCTGTATGGGGAGAAGAATCCGAGCAGGCAGAACTCCGTTCCAAAAGACGAAATGCCAATATATTTGCCAAAATCTCCAAGGGCATGATGGACAGAGGCTACAACAGGGACACAAGCAGTGCAGCATGAAAGTTAAGGAGCTGAGGCAAGCCTACCAAAAAACAAAGGCTGCAAATGGTCGCTCCGGGTCAGAGCCCCATACATGCCAGTTTATGACGAACTGCATGCAATTCTGGGGGTGGCCCCTACCACTACCCAACCACTGTCCGTGGACACGTGCAAAGGGGGGAGTCTCACGCAACAGAGATGAGGAGATTGAAGATGATGAGGAGGAGGAGGTTGAGGATAGTGCACAGCAGGCAAGCAGAGAATCCCTTCTCCCCGGCAGCCAGGAACTGTTTATCACCCTGGAGCCAATACCCTCCCAACCCTCCCAAGGCGGGATCCCGGACCATGAAACCGGAGAAGGAACCTCTGGTGAGTGTACCTTTGTAAATATAATACAGGGTTTAAAAGCAAGCGTGTTTAATGATTAATTTACCATGCCAAGCCAGCGGCAAATAGTCTGGAATCATTGCAGAACAAAACCTTTCAGTGAATGGGCCCTGGCTTTGTCTGTTTGCCTTTAGCTGAAAATAAATCATCCCGCTGTTAGCCACGTGGTGGGGGAGGCCTGTTCATGGCTGACCGGGATCTTCCCTGATACTAGCCACGCAGTTGGGGGGCGTGTGTGTGTGAAGCGATCATCCCAGAGAATTGGGGAGGAGGGGTGGATTGTGCTGCACATTCACCCTAAAACCGCAGCCCTTCTTTTTAAATGGCCAACCCAACGGGCTTTGCTTGGTATGGGAAAGGAGGGCGCTGCTGTTTGAAACCGTTCCCACATGTTCTGAAGGTTGAAGAAGCCAAAACCCTTTGCCTTACCATGGCTGCCTGCAAGCCGAATTCTGTTGCCCAGCCGAGCGTGTGTGATGTCTCACACCAAACCAGCAGGCACTCAATATGAGGCAAAATGCGACCTTGTACCAAAAGCACATGTGCTATGTAATGTGAATCACTGGATTCAGTGTGAAATAGTCTTCCCTTTGTTCTCTAAAATGTATCTTTTTAAATACTATGCTCCCTTTTTTAACTCCTGCAGCTGCAAATGTTTCTACACTCCCCCTATCATCTCTGTCCCAGAGGCTAGCGCAGATTAGAAGGTGAAAAAAACGCACTCGCGATGACATGTTCTCAGAGCTCATGCAGTCCTCCCGCACTGAAAGAGCTCAGCAGAATGTGTAGAGGCAAACAATGGCAGAGTCCAGGAAAGCGTTAAATGAACGCAATGAGAGGAGGGAGGAACACGCTGAGAGGAGGCAGGATGCAATGCTGAGGCTAATGGGGGAGCAAACTGACATGCTCAGGCGTCTGGTGGAGCTGCAGAAAAGGCAGCAGGAGCACAGACCGCCATTGCAGCCCCTGTATAACTGCCTGCCCTCCTCCCCAAGTTCCATATCCTCCTCACCCAGATGCCCAAGAACGTGGGGGGTGGAGGCTACAGGCACCCAGCCAGTAGCCTCCCCCATGGGATGGCCCAAGCAACAGAATGCTGGCATTCAATAAGTTTTGAACTGTAATGTGGCCTTGTCCTTCCCTCCTCCCGTGATCCACCACCCCACCCGGTGCTTCCCTCCTCACCCACCCCTCCCGGGCTACCTTGCGAGTTTTTCCCCCTATTTTTGTGATGAATTAATAAAGAATGCATGATTTGGAAACAAGGACGACTTTATTGCTTCTGAAAGCGGTGATCGAAGGGGGGAGGTCGATTGGCTTACAGGGAGGTAGAGTCAACCAAGGGAGTGGGTTTTCATCAAGAAGAAACAAAGAGAACTGTCACACCGTAGCCTGGCCAGTCATGAAACTGGTTTTCAAAGCTTCTCTGATGCGCAGGGCGCCCAGCTGTGCTCTTCTAATCGCCCTGGTGTCTGGCTGCGCGTAATCGGCCGCCAGGTGATTTGCCTCAACCTCCCACCCTGCCATAAACGTTGTGACGGTGCCACCCATAAGGCTTTATGGAAATATGCTTGTGTGTGTGTGTGTGTGTGTATAGATAGATAGATAGAGATATAACATAACTAGAATGTGTTTTATGCTACATATGCCATGTAACATATTTCTGTAAAGGTCATGATCTACTGAATCTATTAATCCTATTTGTATGCATGTATCATTTTTGTATTCGAAGTTATAAATATTGGCTGCATACTTGTTTGATTCTAAGTAGGCTGTAGTGAAGCAGTTGGTCAGCTTCCTGAGAAAAGACTATTCTCAGTAAGTGCCCAATCAAGAAACACTTAAGCCAACAATGAACTTGGAGACACCAATCCACATCTGAGCTTTCTCAGGAATGTGGCTTGGCTGGTAAGGAACTCAGTCATGCATGCCCAGGTGACTCCAAAACTCCATTTTGTAGCTGGACTTTGCATAGGAGAGAGGAGGGGGTCTCCACTCACGAGAGAGTCTATTTAAGCCAAGGGGAGACCCCTCCATTTGGTCTTCAGCTGGCTAAAGAGAGAGCCTCTCCACCCCCAAAGATACCTGAAAGAAACTGGAACCAAGGACAGTGACTGCAAGGGGTGTAAGTGATTGCTGGACCCAAACTAAAAAAAGATTAGTCTGTAAAAGGAAGCATTCTGGAACTGGTGAGGATCTTACCTGTATTCAGTTTCTTACTGTATTAGACATAGATTCATGTGTTTTATTTTATTTTGTTTGGTAATTCACTTTGTTCTGTCTGTTACTACTTGGAAGCACTTAAATCCTGCTTTCTGTATTTAATAAAATCACTTTTTACTTATTAATATATACTCTGGATTAATTAATACCTGGGGGGGGGGGCAAACAGCCGTGCATATCTCTCTATCACTGTTATAGAGGGCGAACAATTTATGAGTTTACCTTGTATAAGCTTTATACAGGGTAAAACCGATTTATTTGGGTTTTAGACCCCATTGGGAGTTGGTCATCTGAGTGTTAAGGACAAGAACACTTCTGTAAGCTGCTTTCAGTTAAGTCTGCAGCTGTGGTGCAAGTAATTCAGACCCTGGGTCTGTGTTGGAGCAATCAGGCCTGTCTGGCTCAGCAAGACGGGGGTGCTGGGGTCCCGAGCTGGCAGGGAAAGCAAGGGCAGAAGTAGTCTTGGCACATCACTTAGCAGTTCCCAAGGGGGTTTCTGTGATCCAACCCATCACAAATGTCTCCCCCTTACACTCACAGATATTGTGGAGCACAAAGCAAGCAGCAATAACAATGGGAATATTGGTTTCACTGAGATCTAACCTAGTCAGTAAACTGTGCCAGTGAGCTTTAAACGTCCAAATGCACATTCTACCACCATTCTGCACTTGCTCAGCCTATAGTTGAACTGCTCCTTACTACTGTCTAGGGTGCCTGTGTATGGCTTCATGAGCCATGGAATTAAGGGGTAGGCTGGGTCCCCAAGGATAACTATAGGCATTTCAACATCCCCAACGATAATTTTCTGGTCTGGGAAGTAAGTTCCTTCCTGCAGCTGTTCAAACAGACCAGAGTTCCTGAAGATGCGAGCGTCATGAACCTTTCCCGGCCATCCCACGTTGATGTTGGTGGAACGTGCCTTGTGATCCACCAGTGCTTGCAGCACCATTGAAAAGTACCCCTTGCGGTTTACAAACTGGCTGCCAAGGTGGTCCAGTCCCAAGATAGGGATATGCATTCCATCTATCGCCCTACCACAGTTAGTGGATGGCTTTGCTGCAATGGGGTTCCCTATGACCTACACATTTCCCAGAGTCACTACCCTTGATAGCAGCAGCTCAGTGATTTGCTTTGGCTACTTGGATCACAGCAGCCTCCACAGTAGATTTACCCACTCCAAATTGATTCCTGACTGACCGGTAGCTGTCTGGCGTTGCAAGCTTCAGAGAGTTATCGCCACTCACTTCTCAACTATGAGGGCTGCTCTCATCTTGGTATTCTTGTGCTTCAGGGCAGGGGAAATCAAGTCACAAAGTTCCATGAAAGTGCCCTTATCATGCGAAAGTTTCGCAGTCACTGGGAATCACAGCAGCAGCGGTAAGCTGAGTAGGCTCCATGCTTGCCGTGGTGTGGCATCTGCAGGGGAGCAGAGTTGCAGCGGAAGCGGTGGAGGATGACAGTTAGCACCGCGCACATTTCCTGAGGAAGAACACATGTACCCAGGAGCCCATGACAGACAACGTGGAAAATTCGCTATCAAGGCAAGAGCAGGAGAGCAGAGTTGCAGCGAAAGTGGTGTATGATGATGGTTTGCAGACCTACTGCACTGTCTGCTGCCAGCAGCACCCAGGACACAACAGCGGCGATGTCGGTGAGCTGAGCTGAGTGGGCTGCATGCTTGCCATGGTATGGCGTCTGTGCGGAAAAAAGACGTGAAACAATTGTCTGCCGTTGCTTTCACGGAGCGAGGGGAGACTGACGACATGTACCCAAAATCACCCGCGGCAATGTTTTTGTCCCATCAGGCATTGGGAGCTTAACCCAGAATTCCAATGGGTGGCGGAGACTGTGGGAACTCTGGGATAGCTACCCACAGTGCACCGTTCTGTAAGTCGATGCTAGCCACGGTAGTGAGGACGCACTCCGCCGACTTAATGCGCTTAGTGTGGACATATGCAATCGACTGTATAAAATCGACTTCTATAAAATTGACCTAATTTCATAGTAGACATACCCTTAGAGTGTAGCATGGAAGGAAATGTGTAAAGAAGTCATGCAGCCTGTGTCGGGCTTGTAATTGAATTGGTATAGCTTACTCCTGTTAGTTGTTGTGCACCAGCTACATAAGAACTGAGCAAGAGCCAGTTTGTGTCTGCTCAACACAACGGCTGCCTGGGTCCTTCCCCACTATGTGCTATGTTGTGTTCTCAGAATACAGCCTGATCCTGCTTCAGCGGAATCTGAGTGTGTTGTGAAAGTTGTCTTGTTCCAAGGCAAAATGTGACTCAGAGTCATTATTGGTTCTCTGTTCCATTCCTGGGGATGTGCCACTGCATGCCGCCCCTGAGAGTAAAGTCTCAGTCTCGCTCTGAATAATGAAAACACAAATTGTGCCTGACTTCTTCCACTTTGAAAGGGTTTCAAGATAATTTGAAGCAATCTACTGGTGACACTGAATAGCTTCACTTCTGACATTTGTTCAAGGAATAGAAAAGAATGAGGTGGGAGTAAAGAGTTGTGATGTCCTCCTTTATTCAGGAAAGCACTTAAGCACATGCCTAACAGAAGTCTGAAAGACCATGGTTTTCACTGTGTTATTTGAAGCTAACACTTTGGACTTGACTCCCTGCTATTTAGGCCTTTGAGTGAAATGCATTCATGTAAGTAATGGTGGTTATAAAAGTGCGTGGAGTGAAAAATTATTTAATAAAGAAAAAGGTGAATAAAAGTTTATTCTGTCAGCTTTACAAGTAGAGGAGAAGGGTTCACAAAATGCTGCTTTCTATTGGTGCTATATCTGCCCTGTGAGATACTGAAGGTGGTCAGTACTCTAGTGTCTTTCTTAGGAACAGTTAAATACGAGCATGGTCTGACAATATTTTCATACATCAAAATTGAATAGAAGAGGTTGCTTAGTTCAATTATGTATGGAATGCCAAATACATAAATAAATAAACTAGAAAATCCAAATCACTGTAGTTAAATGCCTGCTATTCTCAATATGTCAGTATGTTATTTTGTGGGAGTTAATTTGTATATTTTCTGCTGACTCACAAAATATTTTGTTGCTCAAGATCTCCATCTCCAGCTGATATGAAAGAATGTGTACGTTTAAGATTGGTGACCCAATACTTTGGCAGCACCACGCTACCCCGTTTGATATCTGAGCAACCTGGAGTCTTGTCTACCCTGGGGAGAATTCCCCATCATTGCTAACACTGATTTAGCTCCACTGGCATCAGCTGCATTGAGAGCCCTTTTGCAGGCCTAAAAATAGTCTGATCATGTCAAGAGAGGATGAGGACTCATTGGTGCCAGAGCTGCCTTGTCTAAACCTTATCAGTAATCTTCCCAAACCAATGAAGGTTAGGAACAGGAGGCTAAGCTAAGCTCAGTACAAGCATACACAATTGTGGGTGCTTATTAGAACAAAAGTGAAGCTCTGAACTCTTGACATTCATCTATTCCCTCATATCTCCTGCTTTTGTGGAGTACTAGCAAAGGCAGTAGCAGAGAAAATACAATAGGCCATTGAACCCTAGTATAACATCAGAGCAGGCTCCACGATGTTTCTAGGCAACCAAGTGCTGGTATAGCTGGTAGGCTGGTAAATTCCTTTAGCTGTGCCTGCAAAGCTAGTTTTCTCCTGTTTGAACGCATGTACCTCTCTCTCCACTGGCCACCGTATGTGGAGTACAGCGTATTAGATTCACATGTGAGAACAGACAAGGACACAGTGCCCCTGCAGCCTGTTGCTCCCGGCAAATTAAGATGATCAGTCACATAATGACAGTTATAAGTTCTATTCTCATACTCTATAAAGCCAGCCAGCTTGAGGCCAAGGCCACACTGTGTTTCAGAGCCTCTGAGCTCCTGCTGTGTTCTGAGCTACCCCTCACCTGCTATACACACTTCCTTTGAGTTGGTGTTTCCTGGTCTCTGAGCTTGGAGAGGTTGGGTAGGTGTTTGAAGGTCAGAAGAGGGGGTTCAGGAAAGATTTTTCAGGATGGGATCCCTGCTGAGTATGAGTTGTGGTTGATTGGTACCCCATATGGGCTCCAGTGTGGGGTGGCAGGTGACAACTAGGGGTGTGTGGTCAGAGGGGGTTTCATTTCTGTATTGAAGCAGGTTCTCTCAGGGTGGCTCTTCCGTGATGTGATCTACTTCTCTGGAAAAGCCGATTTTGAGTGTTTTAAGTCTGCCTTAGCCCTGCTGCGCCGCTGACCAGGAGCTGCCTGAAGTAAGCACCACCCAGCCGGAGCCCAAACCCCATCCTGCACCCCTGCCCCATGTCGGAACCCCCTTCCGCACCCTAACTCCCTCCCAGACCCCACACCTCCACCCGGACCCTAACCTCCTGTCCCAGCCCTGAGCCCCCTCCCACACCCAAACTCCCTACCCAGACCCCGCACCACAAACGTCCTCCCGTGCCCCAACCCCCTGTCCCATCCCAGGCCCCACCCCAGAGCCCACACCCCCTGCCGCACCCCAACCCCCTGCCCCAGCCCTGAGCTTGCTCCCGCATTCCAACCCCCTTGGCCCCAGCCTGGAGCCCTCTCCTGCTCCCCAAACCTCTCATCCCCAGCCTCACCCCAGAGCCCTCACCCCCAGCCGAAGTCCTCAACTCCTCCACCCCAATCTCCTGCCCCAGCCCAGAGACCGCTCCTGCACGCTGAACCCCTCATTTCTGGCCTCACACCAGAGCCTAGGGGAAGCCCCAAGCCTCTGTCCCCACCCCCACCCTCACCCCCGCAGTGCTGTGTGTGGCCCCTGACTGATTTTTTCTGTGGGTCAGTGGTCCTTGATAGAAAAAAGGTTCCCCCCCCCCACCCCAATCTAGAGGATGAAAATCTCAAAGTATCTCAGGTATATCGTTGGTTTTGTGGTGCATTTGTCCAAAAATTCTTTTTCAAGTGGCCATGAAGAGGTTGGCACAGTGGGGAGCCATTCTAGTACCCCTGGCTGTTCCCATGGTTTGGACAAAATATTTGTTGTTGAATGTAAAATTGTAATGGGTGAGGATAAAATGGGTGTATTTGGGGTGGATATCTGAGGGTTGACTTGTAAATATCTATGCTGTCATTGTGAGAGATGTTGGTGTTAGGGAGATGACATCAGTGGCGGAAAGGATGGTGTTCTGAGGGAGGTTGTTAATGTTGCAGAGTTTGTGGAGGAAGTCGGTTGTGTCCTGGAGAAAACAGCCCTTTTGTGGGGGTGAGTAGTTTAAAGCGGGTTTATGAGTCTTGATATTCCTTGAGTAAGAGTGCCAGGAACAGATATGATGGGTGTGCTTGGGTTCCCTTGCTTGTGTATCTTGGGAAAGTCCCTGGAGTGGGTTCATGGGGGATAAGTTTGTAGAATTTCTCTTGGATTTGTTTGGCGAAGGATTTGACGATATCCTTAAATTTCTGGGTAAATTGTGGTATGGGGTCTTCTACCGTCTCAGAGAGAGCAGCAGAAAACTCTATGCTTTCTGAGGGAGTCTGAAAAAACCAAGGGCCTATTTATTCCATTCAGGCATCAAAATTTGAAAGCACAATATTGCACCCACAATTCATTCAGCTCTTTTCTGGCAATTTACTGTGGGAATAAAATTGGGGGAGTCATTCACTGTGACTGTAAAACTATGCCTGCAAAAACTTAAGGAGGGGGGTCAGTTTGAAAATTAAATTCTAGTTTATCTGCTGGTTTGTTGTAGCACACTGGGCCTGGGTAGGAACCATTCCCAAGGGTTTTGAGTCATGTTTCTACTATGGGTACACAGTTGGTAATCCTCCAGAAGCAGGTTGCTGCTGCTCCTGCTCTCAGCTGCAAGGTGGTGGGCAGGGCCAATCCAAAAGACCATCCTGGGACAGAGTGAGTTTGCACAAACTATTCATCCTGCTGAATAGTTCCTTAGTAGACAAATCAAGTGAGTCTGTTATCTATCAAAGATACCAGAACACGGCAGCAGGCAATAGGTCCACCTCACCAGACACTGCAGGGGGAGAAAAAGGGGGGTGGAATTTTTTCAGAGAAAAAGGAGTAGAGAAAGGTGGTATTGACTAGCTCAGATATTCTTCCAGATGCATGACCCATTACTTTAGAAGTTAACCCATCTGTTCTGGTGAAATATAGGTGCAATAATTGGCACGATGAACAGTTCAATCCCAAGTAATGTTAATGGGAGCATCAAGGCTACTTTTCTACATATCAGGCCTGGTCTACACTACGAGTTTAGGTCGACTTTAGCAGCGTTAAATCGAATTAAGCCTGGACACGTTCACACGACGAAGCCCTTTCTTTCGACTTAAAGGGCCCTTTAAACCGGTTTCTTTACACCACCTTCGACGAGGGGATTAGCGATAAAATCGGCCTTTGTGGGTCGGAATTGGGGTAGTGTAGACGGAATTCGACGTTATTGGCCTCTGGGAGCTATCCCACAGTGCTTCATTGTGACCGCTCTGGACAGCACTCTCAACTCAGATGCACTGACCAGGTAGACAGGAAAAGACCCGCGAACGTTTGAATTTCATTTCCTGTTTGCCCAGCATGGAGAGCACAGGTAACCACGCAGAGCTCATCAGCACAGGTAACCGTGATGGAGTCCCAGGATCGCAAAAGAGCTCCAGCATGGACCGAACGGGAGGTACGGGAGCTGCTCGCCATATGGGGAGATGAATCAGTGCTAGCTGAACTCCGTAGCAGTAAAAGAAATGGCAAAGTATTAGAAAAGGTCTCCAAGGCCATGAAGGACCGAGGCCATAACAGGGACACACAGCAATGCCGCGTGAAAATTAAGGAGCTACGGCAAGCCTACCACAAAGCCAGAGAAGCAAACGGAAGGTCCGGGGCAGAGCCGCAAACTTGCCGCTTCTATGCGGAGCTGCATGCCATTCTAGGGGGTGCAGCCACCACTACCCCAACCGTGTGCTATGACTCCGTCAATGGAGAAACACACAGGGAAGAGGGTTCGGGGAACGAGGAAGATGAGGATGGAGGTAATGTAGGTAGCTCACAGCAGCAAGGAAGCGGAGAAACCGGTTTCCCCAACAGCCAGGATATGTTTGTCACCCTGGACCTGGAACCAGTAACCCCCGAACTCACCCAAGACCCTGAGGGCACACAGGGGACCTCTGGTGAGTGTACCTTTGTAAATATTACACATGGTTTAAAAGCAAGAGTGTTTAATGATTAATTTGCCCTGGCAATCGCGGCCAGTACAGCTACTGGAAAAGTCTGTTAACGTGCATGGGGATGGAGCGGAAATCCTCCAGGGACATCTCCAGAAAGCTCTCCTTCATGTACTCCCAAAGCCTTTGCAAAAGGTTTCTGGGGACGGCTGCCTTATCCCGTCCGCCATGGTAGGACACTTTACTACGCCAGGCCAGTAGCACGTAGTCTGGAATCATTGCATAACAAAGCATGGCAGCGTATGGACCCGGTGTTTGCTGGCATGCAAACAACATCCATTCCTTATCTCTCTTTGTTATCCTCAGGAGAGTGATATCATTCACGCTCACCTGGTTGAAATGGGGTGATTTTATTAAGGGGACATTCAGAGGTCCCCGTTCCTGCTCTTCTGAACAGAAATGTTCCCCGCTGTTAGCCACGCAGTGGGGGGAGGGGTGAAGTGATCATCCCAGAGAATTGGGTGTGTGTGTGTGGGGGTGGTTTAGTTGGGTTTGTGCTGCCTGTTAACCCGGAAACCGCAGCCCCTCCTTTTACATTGAAAACCCATTTTAAATGGCCAACCCAATTCATCCTTGATATGTGAAATGAGGGCGCTGCTGTTTGAAACCATTCCCACATGTTACCATGGCTGCCTGCAAGCCGAAATCTGTTGTCTGGCACTGCGTGAGTGATCTCTCATACCAAACCGGCAGGCCCTCACTATAAGAGGAAAAATGCGACCTTGTAATGAAAGAGTGTACCCATTGTTCTCTAAAATGTGTCTTTTTTAACCACCTCTCCCTTCTCCTCCACCAGCTGCAAATGTTTCTCCTTCACAGAGGCTAGTGAACATTAGAAAGAGAAAACGGAGGACGCGGGACGATATGTTCACGGAGCTCCAGATGTCCTCCCACACTGATAGAGCACAGCAGAATGTGTGGAGGCAGTCAATGTTAGACATGAGAAAAGCACAATATAAACAAGAGGAGAGGTGGCGGGCTGAATCGTGGGATGAAAAGAGCAAGTGGCGGTCTGAAGAGGATAGGTGGCGTCAGCTTGCAGACAGAAGGCAAGAGTCAATGCTCCATCTGCTGGAGCATCAAACTGATATGCTCCAGCGTATGGTTGAGCTGCAGGAAAGGCAGCAGGAGCAGAGACCTCCGCTACAGCCCCTGTGTAACCAACAGCCCTCCTCCCCAAGTCCCATAGCCTCCTCACCCAGACACCCAAGAACACGGTGGGGGGGCCTCCGGCCCCCCAGTCACTCCACCCCAGATGATTGCCCAAGCATCAGAAGGCTGGCCTTCAATAAGAGTTAAAGTTTAAAAATGCAGTGTGTCCTTTTCCATCCCTCCTCCCGCACCCATCCCAGGCTACCTTGGCAATTATCCCCCTACTTGTGTGAGGAATTAATAAAGAATGCATGAATCTGAAATAACAATGACTTTATTGCCTCTGCAAGCGGTGCTCGAAGTGGGGAGGGGAGGGTGGGGTAGTTGGTTTACAGGGAAGTAGAGTGAACCGGGTGGGGGGGGGCGGAGGGTTCATCAAGGAGAAACAAACAGAAGTTTCACACCGTAGCCTGGCCAGTCACAAAACTCGTTTTCAAAGCTTCTCTGATGCGCACCACGCCCTGCTGTGCTCCTCTAACCGCCCTGGTGTCTGGCTGCGCGTAATCAGCGGCCAGGTGAGTTGCCTCAACCTCCCACACCGCCATAAATGTCTCCCCCTTACTCTCACAGATATTGTGGAGCGCACAGCAAGCAGCAATAACAATGGGGATATTCTTTTCGCTGAGGTCTGAGCGAGTCAGTAAGCTGCGCCAGCGCGCTTTTAAACGTCCAAATGCACATTCCACCACCATTCGGCACTTGCTCAGCCTATAATTGAACAGGTCCTGACTCCTGTCCAGGCTGCCTGTGTACGGCTTCATGAGCCATGGCATTAAGGGGTAGACTGGGTCCCCAAGGATCACGATAGGCATTTCAACATCCCCAATGGTTACTTTCTGGTCCGGGAAGAAAGTCCCTTCCTCCAGTTTTCGAAACAGACCAGAGTGCCTGAAGACGTGAGCATCATGTACCTTTCCTGGCCATCCCACGTTGATGTTGGTGAAACGTCCCTTGTGATCCACCAGGGCTTGCAGCAGCATTGAAAAGTACCCCTTGCGGTTTATGTACTCGGTGGCTTGGTGCTCCGGTGCCAAGATAGGGATATGGGTTCCGTCTATGGCCCCACCACAGTTTGGGAATCCCATTTCAGCAAAACCATCCACTATTGCCTGCATGTTGCCCAGAGTCACTACCCTTGATATCACCAGGTCTTTCATTGCCCTGGCAACTTGGATCACAGCAGCCCCCACAGTACATTTGCCCACTCCAAATTGATTCCTGACTGACCGGTAGCTGTCTGGCGTTGCAAACTTCCACAGGGCTATCGCCACTCGCTTCTCAACTGTGAGGGCTGCTCTCATCCTGGTATTCTGGCGCTTCAGGGCAGGGGAAAGTAAGTCACAAAGTTCCATGAAAGTGCCCTTACGCATGCGAAAGTTTCGCAGCCACTGGGAATCGTCCCACACCTGCAGCACGATGCGGTCCCACCAGTCTGTGCTGGTTTCCCGGGCCCAAAATCGGCGTTCCATGCCATGAACCTGCCCCAGTATTACCATGACTTCCACATTGCTGGGGCCTGTGCCTTGTGAGAGGTCTATGTCCGTGTCAATTTCCTCATCACTCTCTTCGCCGCGCTGCAATCGCCTCCTCGGCTGGTCCGGGTTTTGCCTTGGCATGTCCTGGCTCTGCATATACTCCAGGACAATGCGTGTGGTGTTCATAGTGCTCATAATTGCCGCGGTGATCTGAGCGGGCTCCATGATCCCAGTGCTAGCTATGGCGCCTGGTCTGAAAAAAGGCGCGAAACTAGTATCTGACGGACCAGGGGAAGGAGGGAGGGCGGGAGGGAGGGCGGGCCGAGTGACGACATGACGTACAGGTACAGGGAATTAAAATCAGGAAAGGTGGCTGTGCATCAGGGAGAAACACAAACAACTGTCACACAGAGTGGTCCCCCCAAAGATTAAACTGAAAACCCTGGGTTTAGCAGGCCGTTGATTTGACGGAGGGAGGGGGAAGCAAATGAATACAGAACAAATCTATTTTTTACATCTCAAGACGACGGTGCAGCATGACTGATAGCCCTCGGCATCTTCTGGGTGCTTGGCAGCAAATACTGGGCGCTTGGCAGTTAGTGTACTAAGACTGATAGCCACATTTTTCCTGTATGATGACGATGGCCTTCAGGCCTATTGCACGATCTGCTGCTCAGGGAAGACTCTGCTAATGTGCGATGATCCAACTTGTAATAGGACGGTTACCAGTCGTGATACACCATCTACTGCCAAAAGGCAAAAGGCAAGGGGCTAGTGCAATGCAGCCCTACGGCTGCCAGCCCCACAGCTGCCAGCACCCAGATCGCCGATGAAGGCTACCAGTCATGCTGCACCGTCTACCGCCAAAAGGCAGTTAGCTGCTGCTGCTGTGTAGCAATGCAGTCCCACGTCTGCCGGCACCCAGAGGACATATGGTGACGGTGAGCTGAGCTGAGCGGGCTCCATGCTTGCCGTGGTATGTTGTCTGCACAGGTAACCCAGGTAAAAAGGCGCGAATCTATTGTCTGCCGTTGCTCTGACGGAGGGGGAGGGGCCTGACGACATGTACCCAGAACCTCCCACAACACTGTTTTGTTTTGCATCATTCGGGCATTGGGATCTCAACCCAGAATTCCAATGGGCGGTGGAGTCTGCGGGAACTGTGGGATAGCTACCCATAGTGCAATGCTCCGGAAGTTGACGCTAGCCTCGGTACTGTGGACGCGGTCCGCCGACTAGAGCACTTAGAGCATTTTATGTGGACACACACACACAATCGGCTGTATACAACCGATTTCTATAAAACCGGCTTCTATTCATTCGACCTAATTTCGTAGTGTAGACATACCCTCAGTCTAGGTAAGTCACCCTTTTGTGGCCACAAGAAGCCACAACCTCAGAAATGCTGGTTTGGTTGGCAGTGAAATGTCATTTCCATAATTACTCTTTTTGGAGTCAAGAATTCATGGCAAAAGCCTGCAGTCCATGGCTTGCAGTAGAGCTGTTTGACACATGCATAAGGAAATCCCAAACCAGAATGAAACTTGCCTTTTATGGGGTTTTATTCCAAATCTGAAACTCAGGCTTGGTTTACGTAAAGATTTGCCCAGGCCCTCAGCCCTATCTTCAAACCTGGAATGATTTATGGTTTCTGATATAACACGTACATTGCTGTGGTTTCTCATTCCTACCCAAAAATAAGCAAAAGAGGATACACTTGGCTTGCATTTTCTATTTGAATCTGAATCTTTGAAGCAAATCTCAAAGGGCACTTCGTGCATGTGAACCAAATTCTGAGGGAGAAATAATAATTAATAATAAATATTTGCACAACTCCCTGAGTGGAGAAGTAGGACACTTTTCCCCAGGGAACTGCAGACCTTGTGAACCAAAACCTCTGAGATCTATGCAATTCCACTTTAGCAAGAGGTATGGTTTAAAGAACAAAAGAGGATTCTAAGCAGAGAATATATGTAGGTAGTACTGTTCTTACCTACCGGGCTGTAAGGTATTGTTCAATACAATTAAAATAAGTCTGGGTGAAATTCTAGCCCCACTGAAATAAATGGCAAACTCTTATTATCGTCATTGGGTCAGAATTTCTCCCAAGATTCCAATGGGAAATGGATCTCATCTCTGACTAAACCTTATTTCTAAAATTATAAAATAGTGGGCTAGACACTGAGTCTAGCTAGGCAAAAGCCTGTCTGCAAAGATATTGCAACAGCTCTAAGCAGCTGCAGTCTTATGTGTACTTGGAGAGGAGAAGGACAATGACTGGGAAGGGGGCATAGCCAGGGCAGATGGGGACACCCTGATTCATCACATCCCCTCATTGTATCCAGATAATCAACTCAAGGTGCTACCCCCCAGCAAAAATCCGATAGGTGGTGGAAGTAGCATTGCTGGCCCTCTGCCAGTTGGTATACTCCTGGAATTCAGGGGACTTCATTGTTGCAAGGTGTCATTTACACGTCCCTATGCCAGCACTAGTGAATCTGGCCCATTATTTTTAGACAGCTTTTTGTTTCCCATCGATAGGTTTCTTTCTTTTTCTTTCAGATGAACAGCCTGCACTTCCTGCCTTACACAATATTAGTTCTACCAGAATTTCAGGAAGTGAATCTATTATCAGTCTTTACAGATGTTTCTTCAACTTGCCCCTCTATGAAGCTAATCTGTTTCCTTTAAAGATGCAGTGTCCCTTTCCGCTGCTGCTTACGGTGATTCAGAAGCTTCCCAAGTTGTGGCTGCAACTTGCCTCAGCAGCATCTTTCTAAAATTAGGAATGAACATGTGTATGTACCTTTGTCACCTCAGGAAAAGTATGTCACTGTGGTTTCCTCAGTAATAAATGTGTTTCTATTGAAAAGTAAATATATTTTCATTAAAAAACCCACAAAAATCAAGTACCCCTTTTTAATATGGTCCTACTATGCAAGGATGAAATTCATCCCTGCACAGAGGATCTGCACAGTCCTATGAACCATGTACATTCCACTTAAGTTCTGGTTTGAAGGCTTAAGAGGAATTTCAATAGACCTTGTTCTGGTCCTCTGCACAGTGATGAATTTCACCTTGAATTTTTTTTTGAGAGAGATCATCAAAAAATCCTCTATCATTTATCTTGCTAGATGAAACATCCCCTTTTGAAAATGTTGGACTAATACGCTAATAATACCTAGCTGTCCTAGAGCATTTTTCATCATTAAATCTCAAAGCATTTTACAAAAATGATAAGTACTGTTTATCATTGTTGCCATTTTATAGAGAGGGAAACTGAGGCACAGAACAATGAAGTGACTTATACAAGATCTCCCAGCTGGCCAGTGGCAGAGATTGGAATAGAATCAAAGGGGCTGTCCATAAATCATATAACACATTCTTTTTTACTTTTTTTCAAGACCCACCCACCCCTTGTAATACTGAAACAAACACCCTGTCATGCAAAATTAAAGACCCACGCACCCTCAATGAATTATGTTATTTTTGGAGAGCTCCAAAGTCCCTGAGTCCCAGTCCAGTGTATTGTCCAAGCGGGCCATCCTACCTCTTCCCTAGGGATGTTTGATTAGAAATGCATGCTGTTCTCAAAAAATGCCAATGTGGTGTTTATCTCAAAGCCAAATAATGAGTTAGATAGCAATATTCATCCAATTTTTGCAGCATGTCCTGACCCTGGTGCCAAAACTCCTTGATATAACCTATTGTTCTAGGATGAATTTTTTTAAATAGTTTTCCCACTTTGCCCTCCTGTGGAAAAATGACTGAGTTCATTTTTTTAATGACTGAGTTCATTTTAGCAAAGGTCAGTGGAAGCCCTTTCATTTTATATATATATAAAAAATGTTTAGATACAAAGGATACATTCATCTTTTTACATTTCAAATTGATTAATCTATCGGTAGTGGTCATCCCCATAGACATGTGTGCCAATATGTTAATATTGTTGATGCTGGTGGGTATACAATGAAGCATTAACAGCAGGTACTGTAGCTCTCAATACAAAATGCTTCATGCATGCAGATTTGACAGATAGCTAAACAAATTGTTTTCATCTAATCTCCTAGTTCATAGACCTGGGATTAAAGCATGAAGAAACTAATGATACAAAAGTAGAAACTTTAATATATAGCATTGAAAAATTAATCACAATGTGTCTAGTTCATAATGACTTTGTATGATGAGCTGCGCTTTCCATTCCTGTCAGAACTATTGGTCTTGTTTTAAATTGGATGATTTAACTATTAATTTAAGGCTTAATGACCAGTGTGTATTTCTCTAGTTTCTTACCATGACATATATAACACAGTGATTTCTGCCCAAATATTAACACCGGGAGAGAAGAGAGATTAGCTAATCAGAAGAGCATTCACTGATTTAGCTTCACTGCTGCCGTTCTGTCTGAGGGTTAACAGCAGAGTGCAGTTTTCTAGAGAGACAAGGATGCCAGTCTTTCTGTACGGCCAGATTGTCCTCCCGTTGAAGTCAATAGCAAAACTCCCAGAATGAAATTCAGTGCTGTGCAAACAACCGGTAAAGGCCAACGTGCCATTGAAGTCCCATGTGGACCCTCTGCACAGAAGCAAATTTAACCTACAGTGACTTCAGTAAGGATCAAGAATAAAATAAACAGAGAGGCTGATCCTGCATTTCTTGCACTAAACTGCAAGTGGAAAAGAATAATACCTGTATTAATAATGATCAGGATTAAAATGTCTCATGATGCCTCAAAAATATCAATGTTGACTTGAGCCAAGGTTACAGGGCTGCTTGCACTGCTGCCCCTTCTCCGGTCTCTGAGTGCACCCCTCAGGTGTCAGGCCTTGTGCCCTTATGTTCCTTGGGTCAAATGTTGCAATTCTCCAACACTAAGATATGCATACAACAACCCATATATGCCAACCGTTTTTGACTATGCAGGTCTGACTGGATCCCTGCATTTCTTCCCTTCGGGAGCAGGTGACCAGTAGGGTGACCAGATGACAAAGATGAAATATCAGGACATGGGCGGAGCAAAAAAAAAAAAAGCCACGCACAGCCCTGTCTCCACCCAACTCTCGGCTCCGACTCCTGATACACACCCAGCTCCCTCATCCCCTCGCTCCTGGGCCCAGCCTGGGCTCCGAGCTGTGCAGCCAAGCCGCTCTCCGGGCCCCTCCTGCAGCTCCTGGCCCAGCCGCTCCCAGGCTCCGTTGCCCCGGCCCCGCAGCAGAGGCTGCTCCGTCCCGCTCCGCCTGGGACACTCGCCCCTGCAGCCCCTCTCTGGCCATGGGGAACTCGGGGACCCACCCAGGCAGGGGGTGAACCAGGCAGCCGGGCCCGGCCCCTCCCGGCAGGAGCATGTCCTTCCCAGGCGTGTCTCCGCCCACGCGTGCCCTGCCTGCTCCTCGTTATCCCCGGACCCACCGCGCTGCCCCGGGGGCTGCAGGGCTGAAGCAGCCTCCGCGCTGTGCTCCCGGCCCCGGCCATGGACCATGTGCAAACCTGGGAGGGAGGAGGAATGCCACGTGCTTGGGGAAGAGGCGGGGATTTGGGGAGGGATCCAATGGGGCAGGGGGGGGGCTGGTGGCAGTGGGGGGAGGCTGGGGGGGGGCAGAGCAGGGATTTGGGGAGGGATCCAATGGGGGAAGGAAGGGGCGGGGGGGCGAGAGCCCCTCCGGGCTCCACCTGTGCGCCGGAATGGAGGGCAAAATTGCTTGTTTGTCCAGTGTCCTGACCGAATATCGGGACAAACAAGCAAATATCGGGACAGTCCTGATAAAATTGGGACGTCTGGTCACCCTAGTGACCAGGGCTATACGCTGACAAGCAGCCACTTTAAAACAAGTAGGTTTATTTAGCAAATAGAACAAAACATTAGAGAAAATGATTTTAAAACAACAAAGAGCCTACATGCATATCTAGACTCATCAAATGTTTGTTTCATTACGCACTAAGGCTATGTCTACACTACAGACCGTATAGCGGCAGAGCTTTATTGCTGCAGCTGCAGCACTGTAAGGTCTTCCATGTAGCCACTCTATGCCGACATGAGAGAGATCACCCATTAGCATAATTATACCACCCTCTATGAGCGGCGGTAGCTATGTCAGAGGGAGAGCATCTCCCACTGACGTAGCGCTGTCCGTACTGGCACTTTTGTCAGTGAAACATGTTGGTCAGGGGTGTGACATAGCCTAGGTGGATTAAAATTGAGTAGGAGACAGTGTTGTCTAGTAGATAGCACTGGATTGAGACTCAGGAGACTTGGGTTCTGCCATTTGTCAGCCGGGTCATTTACTGCCCTGTGCCTCAGTTTCCCCATTGACCCTGCCAGCAGGTAAGGGATCTTGGGGGACAACTACTGCACTGGTGCGGTGCAAAATAAACTTTATTAAGAAAATGCAAAAACAGGGAAAATTCAATAGTGAGGGGTATGGGGTTTGTTAAGGTAGACAATTGGGGAGGGATTTCTTTTAGTACATAGGATAGGGGGTTTCAATAGTGGGGTACAATACAGTTGGTAACCAATTAACACTGAAGTATAAATGTAACAGGTAGCTAACAATTTCTATGTAAAGGGTGTGTCACAGCAGCATATAACCAACTAACAGTTATGGGTAAAATGTGTTAAATAACCAACAACTCTAGGTAAAATATGTCACAGTGGTTAAATGTAAAATGTGAGGTGTTTTAGAGAGAAAGAGGGTAACCAATGGGGTTTTATGCTAGACTTCAGTAATACAATTGAGGTTTGGCAGCAGTGGGAACGGGGTGAGCACGTGGGAGAAGGGAGTAAAAGAGAGAGATAGAGAGAAAGAAAGTGATAGAGGAGTGAGGTTGGGGGATGGGGGAAGAGGAGCACGTGGTGGAGCAGAGGCCAAAGGCAGAGGGAGATTTAAACTCAGGGAGACACAGAGAGCAGACAGGCTGCAAGTTTAAACAGCAGAGAGAAAGAGAGAGAGAGCAGACAGGCTGCAAGTTTAAACAGCAGAGAGACAATTATACAGAACACAGCAAAACCTTATCTATGATTTAACTTAACCAAGACTACACAAATTATCAAGTAACAAAACACAATGCAACAATTCTTTAAGCCTAACTTACAGAGTACAATGCAAGCAATTTTCTAAACCTTACTTAACCACAACTATGCAAAATGAAATTACAATTTATCTAGACTAAAGGCTAAATCTAACCTAATGGGTGCACCTTATACTAGGGATAGTTCCAGAGGGCAGAGTGGTGTGTGCCCAGGATACAGCTTCAAGGCGGGGGGGTGTTTAACTAGTGGTGGCTGCAAGCAGGCTTATTTCTAGCAGCAAAGGCGCTGCGGAGCTAGAAGTAGATTACAGAAACAGACCAAGGAGTTAGCTTGGGTCTGCCTGCTGACCCTGCCAGCAGCTAGAGCAAGGGGAGTGTGCAAGAGGTTTTTCCTTACCAATCCCCAAAGCAGCAGCAGGAACAGCAGTTTCAGCATCAGAGGACGCAGAGAGGACTCGATTCGCTTACAATAATCAGGAGATCTCCAGGCACAAATTCGTTGTTCGTGGGAGGGGAGTTTAAAAACGGGGGTATGCTCAAAAACAAACGAGAGCGGGGAGAGGGCCCCCCAAAGACCCCTAGCTGATCAGACCAGGTGGCAAAGCAAGGACCTTCTCCGGGGATCTGATCAGAAAATGTCTGGTTTTAAGGGCAAATTCAGGCAGTTTCCCGCCAGTAACTTTGATTGGTTCCCCTTAATCCAGGGGAGGAGAGAAGGCAGGGAAACTGCAGGTAGGCACAGGACATGTCTGGGCAAGTTCTGAGTCACAGGTATGACTCATATGCTCAGCTATGTGGCCACTTTAGGTCTTGCATACCTGGGCAGAGCACCCTACACCGAGCCGGGTCCGAACAAAAAGCCCCCCGCCCCTCCCTGAGCAGAGCAATGGCTCCAGTCAGTCTGCACAAGCCATTTCCATGAGCAGGGCCAGGCTGTGACTTTGGTCAGTTCCATGGCCGGGGGGCGGCCACTCAGAATCCAGCAGGGGGACAGCTGTAACAGACACCCATATGCAAAATGGAGGTAATTATACTGACCACCTTTGTAAAGCTCTTTGAGATCTATGGATGAAAGCGAGGTGGTGGTAGTGGTAGTAGTATAAGTATAGTGTATTTTTAGGCAATTTTTAGAATATATCTTTTATGGCCAGTATTTATTCCTAAAGGCTTCTCCTATTGCTGTTCTTGTATATCAATAATAATAGGTGATATTTGTAACAATACCTTTGCGTTTTTAGGAGTTAGACCAAAATAACCAAAAGGGTTGCATTAATTCTCTATCCTACATATTAATAGAAATAAATACTAATATTTCAAAAGGAAATTCACGTTGCTTAATTCAGAGAGAAATGTACTCACTTTTTGAATTTTCCAGTGCTGAACATCAATGTAGCTCTGAAGAACCATTTGTGTTTAGTAACAAAAAAAAAACAGTCAGCAAGGAAAGTCATAATACCCTCCCTTCATCAGAGTTTCAATTCACTTTTGAACTGACAAAATTTGAAAACACTATGTTGGCAACTCAAAAACACTGCAGACATAGTCCTAGATCTGGCAAACCTTAGATTTATAGGTCAACAGTTTACATAAGGCCTGCTCTTGCTCAGGATCAGGCCCAGTGTAAATTGTACGCCTTTGATCGAGCCTACAGAATTGCCCAAATAAATGTAGGTACATGCAGAATAGGGTAAAAGACCCAATGACTTCAGTTTGTCCTCATAGTTAACAAAATTAGATTCTCTCAACCCCCTTCCCACCATTAGTGTAGAAGATACTGTCTTTCTGGATGCAGGTCAGGTGATCAACGTTGAGTCCTTGGTATTGTTTTTTCCCATTTCTTTATTTTTCATTTACTTCTATCTTTTCATTTATTTTTGCTACTCGGTTTCAATCCTATCTTATAAAGAGACCACTGCAACCAAACAGAGCACAACTAACTTCATTGGGTCATTAGGTTGGCACAAGGGGCTGCCCACGTAAATCTAGTTGTAGTATTGGGCCTTTTATGTCGATCTGAACCAGTGCGTAGAAGGATCCACATGTTAACATACCTCACTCATGAACATATTATTTGCAAAAGTGCCGTGTCTTTATTTTATTTTATTTTATTTTATTTTATTTTATTTTATTAATGGGCAACAGGTGATGGATCACTTGATGATTACCAGTTTGGTTCATTCCCTCTGGGACACTTGGCATTGGCCACTGTTGGAAGACAGGATACTGGGCTAGATGGACCTTTGGTCTGACCCAGTATGGCCATTCTTATGTTCTTGTATGTAAAAATTAGTGTGTTTTTTAAAGTAAAATATGGAACCATGAATAAAATCACATCATTAGTTAAGATGATCACAGTTGACTAATCGCTAATGAGTAAATATTCTAGTTCCAGACAACAAGGCTCTCTGCTATAGTATTCTTAGTGTGAGGAGCTCTATAATCCTACAGCTGTTACTATTGCTGGAACCTCCTCAGCCATTAGTCCTGTTTGCAATCCTCTGCCTCATGATCCTATTTATGTTTTGGTGGTGGTTCACTTTGGGAAGAGGAGAGATGCAGCTTCCCAAAGAGACCTGGACTCTGTAGGAGTAGGATCTAGACCTGGATGGGCCTGAGATATTGGACTTCAAATCATGACTATTTTCTGTACAGAAGAGCTATTTTAAGTCATTTTAGAGGTTTTTATTTTGCCCTCTAAGCCCTGTCTAGTTGGGTTTATGGTAACTGAGGAACCTACCTTTACAGAAGTAGGGATGTTTAAACATTTTATTGGGACTATTTTTAGAATTCTGTAAAACATTCCTAAAGTAGATTTTCTGTAACACATAGAGAACACATGATGAGGCAGTGCGGTATAAAGATTTTATTGGAACTCATCTGAGATTAACTGTGTAATGCCAGATGCACGCTACTAAACCCTTTGTACCACAAAATATTATCACATATTCTATATACCATAGAATATATGCATATTGAAGATTTTTATAACAAATGCTCTGTTTCATAAAATAGAAAAAAGATAGAATGAAATGGGAAAACACTTCTTACACTGTCCTATCGTAAAGTGATCTTGTAGCAGACATGCCAAAAACAAAGTTGTATGAACCAAAGAAGATAAGAAATAATTTTAGATTAATTCTCTTGATACACTTCCCTGTTGTCAGCCTACTGGGAGTCTAAATTAAGTATCCATTTCACAATTAAATTAAAAAAAAAAAGCAGTCTGTGCATTTTTTTTATTTTTATACTCTAAGGCAATCAAGAACCTGTATCCCTGAAATCAATTTTATAATAACTATAAAGTCACTGAAACATTTATAGGATCTGTTACAGCTTACAATAAAATGCAGTGGCATTTGTGAAGTTCCAATTAAAATGGATCTTTTGGGTATTGGTGGTTCCTGTCCTTAGAGACTGCAAAATTAAACATTTAGAGCTGCACTTCTCTAATTGTAGCAAGCACAAGGGCTAGATCAATCCAATCAATACCTGTCGGCCCTAAACCTTTGTATACCCCTACCCTCTATAGGGTTGATCCTGCGCTCATTTAAGTCAACGGCAAAACTCCCTTTGACATCAGTGGTGGAGGTGTTGTGATGCTGTGTATAAGAAAGGTGACCATTTATGTCACTGTTGTTTACTGTTACACAATTTCCATACATTTTCTACAAAGTATGTCATGTAAGGTATCAATAGAAAAGTTATGAATTGCTTAGTATGATGATCTTGTTTATATGCATGTCATCTTTGTAGCTGGAGTTATGAATCATAGAACCATAGAATTGGAGGGGACCTCAAGAGGTCATCTAGTCCAGTTCCCTGCACTCATGGCAGTACTAATTATCTAGACCATTCCTGACAGGTATTCATCTAACCTGCTCTTAAAAATCTCCAATGATGGAGATTCCACAATCTCCCTACACAATTTATTCCAGTGCTTAATCATCCTGACAAGAAGTTTTTCCTAATGTCCAACCTAAACCTCCCTTGCTACAATTTAAGCCCATTGTTTCTTGTCCTATCCTCAGAGGTTAAGAAATACCATTTTTCTTCCTCCTCCTTGTAACAACCTTTTACATACTTGAAAACTGTTAGCACGTTCCCCCTCAGTCTTCTCTTTTCCAGACTAAGCAAACCCAATTTTTTCAATCCTACCTCATAGGTCACATTTTCTAGACCTGTAATCATTTTTGTTGCTCTTCTCTGGACTCTCTCCAATTTGTCCACATCCTTCCTGAAATGTGGCACCCAGAACTGGACACAATACTCAAGTTGAGGCCTAATCAGAGCAGAGTAGAGTGGAAGACTCACTTCTCGTGTCTTGCTTACAACACTCCTGCTAATACATCCCAGAATGATGTTTGCTTTTTTTGCAACAGCGTTACCCTGTTAACTCATATTTAGCTTGTGATCCACTAGGTCCCCTAGATCCCTTTCCGCAGTACTCCTTCCTAGGTGGCCATTTCCCATTTTGTATGTGTGCAACTGATTGTTCCTTCCCAAATGGAGTGCTTTGCATTTGTCCTTATTGAATTTCATCCTATTTACTTCAGGCCATTTCTCCAGTTTTTCCCGATCATTTTGAATTTTAATCCTATCCTCCAAAGCACTTGCAACCCCTCCCTGTATTTGTATTTGTAACCCCTCTCTGGCTATGTATTTGTATCTTAAACATGTGTTGTTTTCCTGGGTGACACCCCCAGATAGATTTATATTAGGGCTAGAGCTATGTGTTGAAGACCCATTAAGGACACTCCACTCTCACAATGAGCCATTGAAGAATCTAATCCCGCCCCGTAGGCCTTTCCTGTGGATGCCTCAGACAGCGAGGAGCCAATAACTACACCCCGTGATTCAGCAAAACATGTAGGGGCATGTGATATGCTCATGTGACCCTGGACTCCATCTTGGGCCAGTAAATTTTCCATACACCGGGGCTGTGGTCTTTGGGACAGTAAATTTCCATGCACGTGGCAAAGAATATAAAAAGACACCTGAGAAAACTCCATTAGGCCTCTTTCCTACTCCAACTTCTCTGGACTGTGGATTTACAATTAAAAGGAGCATCTTGAACTATGGACTGAGGGATCTTGCAATCTTTTGGAAGTTACCAGAGAGACTTTTGCAAGCCAGCAGTCTGTTCCATCACTGCTACAAACCCTATATAAGGACTTTGCAATCATTTGTATGTATACGATCTATTAACCATTTATAACTCTGTTCTTTTATTAATAAATCTTTAGTTAGTTTACCAAGGATTGGCTGACAGCATGATATTTGGGTAAGATCTGAGATTCATATTGACATGGGGATAAGTGTCTGATCCTTTGAGATTAGTAAGAACCTCACATATGGTGAAATGGGTTTTCAATAACCTCCCACTGTATCAGACTTGATTGTCTGGATGGGAACCAATGGCCAGAATGCTTAAAGGGGACTGTGTTTGGCTTCTGGTTAACCAGTGTGGTTCTGCAGAAGCTCTTTTGTTACTGGTTTGGTGAATCTAATTCTAGAATAAACCACTAGCTTTGGGGATTGTCCACACAATTTCTTGCCATCTGCCCTGAGTGTGGTATTCTCAGTGTGGTCCGTACCAGGTCACAGGTTTATTCTTTAAACTTTTAGTTTTACAGCAACATTAAACTGCTGCAAAAACAGCTCTGAGATCAAATGACTGCAGCATCCCTCCTCCTCTCCTGCACAGCAATCATTGCTTTTCAGAGTCTTCTCATGCACAGTCACTTAGAAAATCTAGTTATATAAAGATTATGCAATATGCACAATAGAAGATATATCAAATATACAGTGTCGTGGCTTTCACTGGGAAGCACGCTAATTAAATGACAGTTAAAATTAGTGTGCACTGTTGTAGCCACACTGTGGATTATTTTCCTCATTAGATTTGCAAATTCACATCCCGTACCTCATATATTTTTAGGATGGACCTGGGCAATAAAAATATGAGATTTTTTTTGTTATTGTCAATGAAAATTCTCAGGATACAGCACTGGTCTCCTGCAGTAGTTCACAGAACATTTTTCAAATAACTAAAACAATGGTTCTCAAGATGTCACAAAACTATGGGTGAAATCCTGACGTCAGTGGGAGTTTTGCCATTGATTTAAATGGGGCCAGGCTTACACCACTTTGGGCTTTTTCATATTCTCTGAAGGCCATGTTACCGTAGCCTACCTTCTTAGCACGGTTGATATTTTTATTTATATAGATTAGTACTTTACTTCACAAGTGGTCCTATTGACTTCAATGGCACGATACACAAAGTAAGGTACAGTGTATGTAAGGGTATCAGAATCTGGCCCTATGCAGGTATTTACATTGATTTAATTGAACCCCTAAGTGCCAGTCTTACAAAACACTCATGCAAACAGCTAGTAAATGGAAGGCAGCAAACAGGGGAGTCTGAGAAGAAGTGTGTAGGAGGGAGAAAAAATAAAATCAGCATGATCCAGAAAGGCCACATTGCCAATGCCAACATTGCTCCTGGCTCCTCCACCTGCATCCAGACAGAGAACATGATCATGGATGCTTCCACCTGGGTCCTGCTGTGGATTTGCAGAGACTGGCCTGCATTTTCCCCTCATAGAAAGCCAGGCTGGGGAGACCATCCAGTGTGAGAGGTGTCTACTGGTAGAATCTCTCAGGAAGCAAGTGAGAGCGCTACAGGAGGTGGTCTAGGCTGAGGAGCATCCATGCATAGGAGGAGTTAATTGAAAACATGCATCTGGAGACCTCCAAATTTGAGGAAGAAATCCAGCTGGAGAGGACTGCAATAGCACCACCAATGGAGGAGGAAGCTGCTTCTCAGGGGCGGCTCGAGGCACCAGCGCAACAAGCATGTGCCTGGGGTGGCAAGCCGCAGGGGGTGGCCTGCCGGTCGCTGTGAGGGTGGCAGTCAGGCAGCCTTCAGCAGCGTGCCTGCGGAGGTCCGCTGGCAGATCACCCGCAGAAATGACGCAGAATCCGCGTAATCGTGGACCACCCACAGGCATGCTGCCGAAGGCCGCCTGACTGCCGTGCTTGGGGCAGCAAAAAACAGAGCCGCCCCTTCTGCTCCTTCACAGGGAAGCTGTTCCACCCCTGCTCCCAGAATGCACCATCCATAAAGATATAAAACAGGTGTGCTGCCCTGGCAATGAGGGATGAGGAATCTTCCCCCAAAGGGGGAGGAGAAGAAGCCATGTACCCCCAAGCCTGGACGGATTGCAGCCACCACTCCTAAGAGGAAACAAAGGGTTGTGGTGGTCAGCGACTGCCTTCTAAGGAGGATGGAGGCAACCATCCGCAGGCCTGACCTGGCATCCTGGGAGGTGTGCTGCCTGCCGGGGCCTGTATCCAAGATATTACAGAGGGATTGTCAAAGATCATCTGGCTTTCTGACAACTATCTCATGCCGCTCATCCATGTGTGCACTAATGGTGTCACCAGGAGGGCTTTGGCTTCCTTGACCATGGGATCATGTTTTGAGAAGGACTGCTGTGCAGAGATGGGATCCACCTATTAAGGGAACAGAATCTTCGGATACAGGCTGGCTAACCTAGGCAGACTTTAAACTAGGTTTGATGGGGGCAGGAGATACAAGCCCACAGATAAGTCCAAATCTTGGACACCTGGGGCAAGGGTCGGAATCTGGGGGAAACATGGGCAAGCACCTCAGGGAGAGATGAAGGATTACAGAAGGGAAATCTAATAGACACCTAAGAGGTCTGTATACTAATGCAAGAAGTATGGGGAATAAACAAGAAGAACTAGAAATACTAGTGAATAATCACAATTATGACATAATTGGCATCACAGAAACTTGGTGAGATAATTCACGTGACTGGAATATTGGTATAGAAGGTACAGCTTGTTCAGGAAGGACAGCCGGGGGAAAAAAGGAGCAGGTGTTTCACTGTATATCTGAGATGTAAACACTTGTACTGAGGTTAGAAAGAAGTGGGAGGCAGACCTGTTGAAAGTCTCTGTTTAAGGATAAAAGGGTTTAAAATCAAGGGTGATGTCATGGTAAATGTCTATTATAGACCACCTAAGTAGGAAGAAGAGGTGGATAAGGCTTTTTTTAAACAACTAACAAAATCACCCAAAACACAGGACTTGGTGGTGATGCCCATCTGCCCATCGCTGTAATGAGTATCTACACTGAAGAACTACATTGGTGCAGCTGTGCTGCCATATCATTTCAAGTGTAGACATACCCTGACACTGGTAGCTGGGGCTTTAAGAAAAACACTAAATATTGTGAGAATTGTGTTAAAATCTTGAGAGTTGTCAACAAATTAGATATATAAGTAGATCCCATTGACTTAATTGAGATTGTTCTCATACAAAAAATGAAGCACATGTATATTTGCAGTTCCCGGGCACAAGTGAGATGCTACAATGTGTTCTATAATGTGTGTTACAATTTTTAAAAACAATTTCCCCAATTTCTGGAGAGTCTCATTTAGTCGATGAACATTTTCCATGCAAAGCAGTGACAGGATTGGTCCCATTATTTTTAAAATGTCTGGTACATACTACTTATAACAGCACACTTTGCAGCATCTTTAGATATGTGGGGTTTTATGAAACCTGTTACATTTTTTGTGTTCACAATTGTTGTTGCATGGAGACTAATGTTTCTAAAAGCTTTCTAAATGAACTGTCATTTCTGTGAAGTACAGAGTTTAGTGTGAATAATGGAACACTGTTATACTTTTCATTCACTTGATTTAGACAACAGATGGCGTGTCCCTTTATAGGTTAAGTAGGACATCTTGTTTTGGAAAAGCAGAAAGTGCAGTGAAGTTTTTGAAATGCTAGTTCAAGTTACGAGGGCACGAGAACAACCACTGGAGTTTTTTGCATCTGTCTAGCAGGTCAAGGCATCTGTTTTTTGATGGAAGTAAGTTTCTCTTGTAAGCAAGTTACATTTGAAAAACACATGTTTATAAAATAAAGGGAGATGCTTTGTACATGCCACACAGATCACTCATCATACCAAGATGTTTGAAAAATGGCTAAAAACATGGTCCTCTGCAGGGAGCTATTTGCAGTAAGGTTGATAAAGTACCACAGATTGGTGATACATGGAGTAATTCTTCTAGTGAGACTATAAAGAAGAGCCTCCAATTAAAAGAAGGAAAGAATCCATAACATAACCTTTTGCAGAAAGCCTAGGTGTTTAGTTTATCTACATAAATCAAATATACATAAATCTTTATATTTTGGAATTGACAATGATTTTTTAGGTCCCCAGAATACTTCGATAATAAAAAGGGAAAATGGGGGCTTTAATGAAGATCCTAGTTTTCCTGCTTATCTTCTTTTAAAGAAATAGCTTTCTGAATGTTTTTTTTTTTTAAATTAAGTCTTGTGAAATGAATAGTTCATTATCCTTATTTTATAGCTGGTGCTACAACGTGGCTTTCCTTCTGTTCCTGTGTTACAAAGACCATTCAGTTATGACATGAACAAAACAGTAATACAAGCAGCAGACGTCTACAGTGAATTGTATAACACTATGGGCCAAATTATGGCCCTGAGGCTACGACTACACTTGGAGCTAGGGGTGTGATTCCCAGCTCACATAGACATACTTGTGCTAACTCTCATTGCGCTAGCATGCTCATAATAGTAGGGTAGCCATGGCAGCACAGACAGTAGTGAGCGCCTGCCTGCCCGAGTGTATACCCATGGGGTCCTAGTGAGTTTGTGCTCAGGGCAGCTAGCCTGTGCTACTGCTCGCTGCTCCTGTATTACCACAGCTACACTATGATTTTTAGTGTGCTAGCTCAACGACAGCTTGCATGAGTGTGAATACACAAACTGGGAATCAAACCCCTAGTTCTGAGTGTAGACATACCCAGACAGTGGTGCATAGTGGGTAGCAATGGTGCATGTGTGGGCAGTATCAATAGCGTTCAGGTGGTGGACAAAGGAGGCACTGTGGGCTTGATCCTGTTTCCAGTCAAGTCAATGGATCAAAAGTTAACATTATAGAGCAGGATCAATCCCTTTGCATAAGGTCTAATGCCTCCATGGGGAGTGCTGAGCCTGTACTAAAAATGCAGTATGCGTACGCTGTCCCTCGGACTCTCAAATTATTATCTGGTGCGCGACAGGGCCAGGCTGTAGTCATGTAGCTGCATAGTGCTGCCAGCAACACGGATAGGACCCTATCCTTGCATTCTCTAGATCAGAGGGCCTGTGAAAAGCCTTTAAGCTCTTGCTCATGCCTTCTGCACTGGGATTAACTTCAGCCCAGGAGCATGAGTGGCTTCATTGTGGCTGTGTCTTGCACTGGTGTGCTGAATTGGGAGAGGCTTCCAGCTCCCTCTCCTTCCCCATTTCCAAACAAGTAGAGGGCTGAGACCGCCAAGCTTTGACCCCATTGGAATGATGTCAGGCAATATTTAATTTTTTTACAGTTAGCATTTTTCTGACAGCCTTCTAACTTTTTAACATGCTGTTCACATACTGTATAGATAGTAATCTCTCTGTCTGAAGAGGCCTTTAAGTGTTTTTCAGACAAACATATGTATACTGCTTCCTTTTCTTTCACCAGTGAGCCTCTCTGTATTTTGACATTTCTTGGCTCCACTGTACACTGAGTGATTTATTCTTGCATTTTGTTTTGTCCATGTTTGTTCAATGACTTCTGCCACCCTTACAAACACCGTGATTATTCTCTTGCACTTGTTGCATACTATTAATGACTGGTCCCTCCTTTTTCTGTCTGCAGTAAAACTAATGTAAGCAAAATATTAGATTAACAAGAGAATTGCTGCCCATAAGCTAAAATTCATATATACTAGTGTAACAATTATTGTAAAGCTGCATTAGATTTACTACAACGTGGTTGCTAGGCAAAGGAACGTTATTGAGGTTATCTGAGGTCAGAACTGAATGTTTAATTAAATTCCTTTTTCAAATTCATCTATCACATTAGAAATAATGAGCTTACACTTAATACCTGTAAAGTGCCTTTTATTTAATGATGAATTAAAATTAAAGGTGTACAAAATATCTGTAGAGATATTTGAAATGCTTGAAATGTTAACATACTTGAAATTCCAAACTGGGCCTTTTTAAAAATAAAATGGCACTAAATCAAAATAATTTTCATTTCAAAATGAGCCCATATTTAAAAGAAATGGTTACTAGATAGCTTGCAGGCAGATTCCTGTTTCCTTGAAATTACCTGCAAATGGGAAACTTCAGGTGCATGAAAATGAGCAAAACTAAAATATTTCTCAAAAATAAATCTACAATTTCATATAAAACTAAATATTACAATGTTTCTTTTACAGTTTTCTATTACAGAAATGTTTACTGTCTCACTTTAACTATTGGCAATTAAACCTGGAAATAGCCCTGTCAAGTACTCTTTCAAACTATAGTCCACACAAACTACCAGTTTTGCAAACTCCCTTCTGCTGCTGTGCAAGCCCCAGGATCACTAAAAGCGAGAATCCCAGGAAAATGTGTGGGAGTCTGGGAGTGAAGTGGGGTTTTCTCCAGTATGAAGTGTTATAAAAAGTTGGACCACCACCAGTTTAAGAAAAAACCTGATATAATATTTATGGGAGACTCTCGCTAATCCTCACTTTGTTAAAGCGCCTGCTTAGTAATTTGCACCCAGGAAAGGTCTGTCTCCTTGCACTTCTCAGGAAAGATTTAATAATAGAGGCACTGCTTTAGAGAGGTTCCTTACTTCTAAGGGTATGTTCACACTTGGAGCTGGTAGTGTAAATTCCAGCTGGAGCAGACATCTCTGTCTAGGTGCTCTTGAGCTAGTGTGTTAAAAATAGTGTGTAGCTATGACAGCACCAGCAGTGGCAGGAGCTAGCTGCCCCAAGTACACGCTTAGTGTCTTGGTCAGGATCGTACTCAGACAATTAGCACCTCCCACCCCACATGGTGCTGTGGCTACGCTCTACTTTTAGTGTGCTAGCTCAATCAGAGCTAGATGGGTATGTCTCCTCCACCACTCTAGGGCAGACTAACGCAACATGTAGACTAGCCCTTAGTCCACTTGAAAGTGTACTAAGCTAAACCACCAGAAGCCTCTTGTAGAGTATGTCTATGCTGCATTTTAAAGCCTTTGGCAGCAAGTCTCAGACCCCGGGTCTACAGACATGGGCTCACGCTATGGTTTTAAGAACAGCTACATAGAGGCTCAGGCTGTTCTTAACACCATCGCGTGAGCCCAAGTCTGTGTAGACCAAGGGTATGGCTACACTTGCAGCTATACAGCGCTGTGAGTTAAACCTGTCTTCGTACAGCTGAGTAGGGAAAGCGCTGCAGTCTGTCCACACTGACAGCTGACAGCACACTGTCGTGGCCACATTTGCGGCACTTGCAGCGGCATTGGGAGCGGTGCATTATGGGCAGCTATCCCACAGAGCACCTCTTCCCATTCTGGCGCCGTGGGTTGTGGGAAGGGTGCGGGGGGTGCGGGGCATTCTGGCTCCTGGCCCAACACACCGTGATGCATCACTTCGCATCCCAACAATCCCTGTGTTTCCGTCCACATTTGGCACCATCTTTCAACGGTTTCTGTGCAGCGCGATCTGTGTTCCATTTTGGTCTGCGGGAAATGAAGCCCGAACTGCTGAGGAGTATGCTGACGAGTCTCACCAGCACATCACGTTTGGCAGTTGAGCTATTCTTTAAGATCCAAAGTGACAGTGAGGAGTCCGACGATGATAGCAAGTCGCGTAACGCGTACGACACGAGATTGCTTGTGGCATTCAGGGACATGCTCAGCACTGTGGAATGCTGCTTTTGGGCTGGGGAAGCAAGCACTGAGTGGTGGGATCACATCGTCATGCAAGTCTGGCTGCAGAACTTTCAGATGAGAAAAGCCAAGGAGCTCGCCCCACCCTGCGGCGCAAGGACACGAGATTGAGAGCTGCCCTGCCAGTGGAGAAGCGGGTGGCTATTGCAATCTGGAAGCTGGCAACTCCAGACAGCTACCGATCGGTCACGAACCAGTTTGGAGTGGGAAAGTCGACCGTTGGAATCGTGTTGATGCAAGTTTGCAGGGCCATTAATCGCATCCTGCTTAGAAGAACCGTGACTCCGGGTAACGTGCAGGACATTGTGGATGGCTTTGCACAAATGGGTTTTTGTGGAGGGGCGATAGATGGGACGCGTATTCCTATTCTGGCACCACTCCACCTAGCATCCAAGTACGTTAATCGGAAGGGGTATTTCTCTATTGTTCTCCAGGCACTTGTGGATCACTGTGGGCATTTCATTGACATCAACGTAGGCTGGCCTGGAAAGGTGCATGATGCACGCATCTTTCGGAACACTGGCCTGTTCAGGAAGCTGCAGGCTGGGACCTTTTTCCCAGAGCGGAAGATCACAGTAGGGGAAGTCAAAATGCCCATTGTGATCCTTGGAGATCCCGCTTACCCATTAATGCCGTGGCTCATGAAACCCTACACAGGGAGCCTTGACAGCAGCAAGGAACGGTTCAACTACAGGCTGAGCCGGTGCCGAATGACTGTGGAGTGTGCTTTTGGCCATTTAAAGGGCCGCTGGCGATCTCTGTATGGGAAGCTGGACTTGGCTGAAAACAGCATCCCCGCGGTTATATCTGCATGCTGTACCCTCCATAATATTTGTGAAGGGAAGGGTGAAAGATTCAGTCAAGCATGGACCTCCAGTGTTCAACACCTGGAGGCTGAATTTGCACAGCCAGAGAGCAGGGCTATTAGAAGGGCACAGCATGGGCTGCAAGGATTAGGGATGCCTTGAGGGAGCAATTTGAGGCTGAAAACCAGCAGTAATGTCTGGTGCCCTGCACGGGAGTGAAGTGCAGTGGTTACAATGTCAGTAGGAATCTGTGTTTGCTAAGCTGATTTGCAGTGCCTGTTTCTTTCCTGGGCTAAGGTATCTTTTAAGGTATCTTTTACTTTGTGCAATAATAAAGAATGTTTTCAAAGCCAAAAAATCCATTTATTGAAAAGAAAATTCATTTATTGAAAGAAACACAACTGTTTGGGAATCAGAAAGGGCAAGGGGGTGGGGTGGGGAACAGTACAATCATAGATTTGCGTATGTCCTGTCTGGAGTGCTGTGCAATGAGTGCTGCACTTCAGGATGGCTATACTGCATGGTGATGGGGGTTGAGTGCAGAGGGTAAAAGTCATAGTTCTCAGGGCTGGTTGGTGAAGATACAGGTGTTGGAGGCAGCTGGTGGCAGTAAGAACCCGGATGTTGGGGAAAGTGAGTTGGAGGTGACATGGGGGCACAAGGGAAAGAGTTTTGGACGAAGGTTGCAGGGGTGTGTGGGTGCGGTAGTGCTCCGCCTGCATGGCTATGAGCGCCTGGATAGAGTCCGCTTGGCACTCCATGATGCTTATCAGCCGATCCGTGCTTTGCTTCTGGTGCGCTGCATTTTCCTTGCGGATCCTGCTTTCGCTCTCCCTCCACTCCTGCGCTTTTTGATTCTCTGTAAGAGATTGATGCATCACTTCGTGCAGCATGTCTTCTTTGCTTTTTCGCGATCTCTTCTGGAGTTTTTGCAGTCTCTCAGCCGGTGATAACACGGACGGCTGAGATCTCAAGGTTGCGTCTGTAAAGGCAAAATGCAACACTTAACAGAGGCAGCATTGTTTATTCCAGACAAAGTAATGATTCCCCCGCACTTAAGGAGGGCAGTCTATACAATAGCATAATTTTCCCGTCCCAAAGAGAGTGCACATAACCCACAGGAGCCCCAAAATGGTGAGTAAGGGGGACTGATTGTTTCAGGGCTGTACTGTCCCCTGGGTTTCTGTGCCTTGGGGAGAGCCAACAGCTGCAGGGGGCACCTACACTGAACACTGTCCCAACATTTTCCACAGGAGTTTACTGCTGAGGGTGACCTGGGAAGCAAGGGAGGGTCTTCTACTGCAATCCGGCTTCCGTCAGGGCAGCTTGCCTGTGTGCAGCAATGGTTCCCCCCCACCCCTCGCAGCACAGTGGCGCGGACACGTTAGCCTGACTGGGACAAGGACCACGGTGGCTCTCCCAATAAACCTGCGCAAGTGCATTGCCCACGTTCTGGATGAAGAGATTACTGAGGCCGATTACCGCAATGTGATAGACCACATCAATGCGCTATTCCACATCTAGGCATGCATGCAGCCCTAATCCTCCTCTCCCAAAGAGCCCACACCGAAAAAATTCCTTCCCAAAAAAAAACTTCCCGAAAAAAAAAAAGCTGCTTACCGGGAACCTGCTGTTTTGTTTGTCCTCCACCAAGTACCGGCTGCTGCGACTGGCTACCTTCCTCCTGGCTTGAGAAGAGCTCCTGGCTGCATGGCTCCAGGGATTCCGGGGTGTCTCCCCCCGCCCCAGCACCCTCACTCCCGCTTTCCTCCTCCTCCTCCTCCCCCCACTCTGAAGTGTCCATGGTGGTGCTCGGAGTGGAGATGGGGTCACTCCCAAGTATCACGTCCAGCTCTTTGTAGAAACGGCAGGTTGTGGGGGCAGCACCGGAGCGGCGGTTTGCCTCGCGGGCTTTGTGGTAGGCATTCCGCAGCTCCTTCACTTAAATCCTGCACTGCAGTGCGTCCCGGTCATGGCTCCTTTCCATCATGGCCCTTGAGATTTGCCCGAATGTATCATAATTCCTACAGTTGGAGTGCAGCTGGGACTGGACAGCTTCCTCCCCCCAAACACTGATGAGGTCCAGCAACTTGCCATTGCTCTATGCTGGGGCTCGTTTGGCGCGTGGAGGCATGGTGACCTGGAAAGATTCACTGATAGCACTCCACACCTGGCTGAGCAAACAGGAAGGGGATTTTTAAAATTCTCGGGGAATATAAAGGGTGGGTCTGACGGTTGGTCACCTGAGGCCAGGGCAGTTAGAGTTCGAACTGATGAGCAGAGTGATGAGCAGAGTGGCTAGAACAGGCATTGTGGGATACTGCCGAATACTTCTGGAGGCCAATCAGAGCGCATTGGGTGGCCACACTAGCGCCGCAGCGCAGCAGCAGCAGCAGCAGCGCAATACTCTTTATTCCTCTCCGGGAGGTGGAGTACAAGCAGCGCTGTAGCCGCGGAGATACAGTGCTGTACGTGCCTTGCCAGTGTGGACGGGGAGTGAGTTACAGTGCTGTGGGTGGCTTTATTGCGCTGTAACTCTCAAGTGTAGCCAAGGCCCTAGGCTCTGAGACTTACTGACACAGGTTTTAAAATGTAGTGTAGACACAGGTCTTTAGTGCCAATGTGCTGTAAAAGTGTCCACAGGGGGAGTTAGTGCAGCATAGCTAATGTGCACTAAATTCATGCCCTAGCTTTCTGTGTACTAACTTCATTATGTAGCCAAGCCCTAAGACTTCACGTTCTACAAAATATACTATGGCCTTTTTACTACTTTCTATTATGAAGAAAAATAGAGGGTGTGACAAAGTCAGATCTGATAGTTCTGGAAGGATAGTTGAAGACAGGTATATCAGTCTTTTTCCTATGAACTGAAAAAGGTTACCTCAGGTTAATTATGGACACCTGAATCTAATTAAGGGCAGTCTGTGACCTTTAAAAACCTCTTCCAGGGAGCTAGAAAAGAGAAGGAATGAGAAGCAGGCTGCAGAAGGGTTGTGTGCAGTGAGGGGGAAAAGACTTCTCCTAGCTAAAGAGCTGTTTTTCCTGTAAGAGGAAATCTTGTGTTTATTTCTGTCTGGGGAGCAGGCTTTAGTTCCCAGCATAGCTGGGCCCAAAATGGGTTAGAGAGGGTGGCTGGCAACTGATAGCCAGTATAAGAAGAGGCAGTACTCCAGGGGGAGTTAAGCAATGCAAGTTTTTTGTTTAAAGAAGCCTTCTGGGCAGCCCTAAGATCTACCCCGTGAAATATTGTAAGTAAACCACCATGAAGTATTTACACCAGGCCCCCTCAATGCCAGAGGAAGAAAAGCTGAGCTCTGAGGTGATGAAAGAGGCATATTGTCACAGGAAACAATATTCTTTCCCAGGTAATCGCTCTGGGGAGTTTCTGAGTTATATTCTCTCCCAATCAACAGTGGGATGACCCCTCTCAGCCCACCCAGTCCCACAACCTTCTCCCTGCATCTAGCATCATTGGAAGGAAGCAATAGTGTTGATCACAATCTGGCGCACACAGAAAAACATCACAGCTAACTAGGGGTAAATAAATTAAAGCACCTGTTTGCCAAAGCCTGTGTATTTACTGAGGCAAAACTCCCATGGAAATCAATGAAAGCTTTGCCTCAGAAGAGACTTCAGAATTAGAACACCAGGAAATATGAATTTGTTTAGCTAGTTCCTCATCAGTGGCCTGTAAATGTTAATTATTAATTCATCTATTTTCTGGTAGATTATCACTATCCTGTCCTTTTTTTTTTTCTCTTGTAAATCGCATTCCAGCGGCTCCAGCTAGTGAACATTTTTATGATTTCCCATCATGCACTCATCTAGGAATATGATCTGGATACTATTTTAGCTCTGCTGGCAAGAAGACATTCCACCGCAAGCAGAAACAAGGAAGTCTTCACAGAAGTAAAGAGGTAAAGTGAAAATTGAATAAAAGGCAAATTACAATACCACAGTTAACTGTAATAGAAATCATCTATTTCTATGTGATGGGGTATTCGCTTACTGAAACTTGGTCCAAGACATTTTCTCCACCATTGGGATTATTTTTTGAAAAACTATCTAGAACTGGAGAAGTCTCAGAGGATTTGGGAGAAAAGAAGACCAAACATAATGTAGTACCAATTTTCAAAATCTAAAATCAAAGTGTTCCCAGCAATTATCTGGAAAATCTAATTTTAAATTCTGAGTAAATTAATAGACTGAATATTAGACAAACTCTGAAGCCCCATAATAAACTGCAACCGGAGCTATAAGGAGCAAGTCAGGCCAAACAAACTTCACTGCCTTTTTAAAGGAAATAAATACAGATTTAGACAAAATGTAAAATACAGTTAAAATCAATTCATATTGGCTTGGATAGAAAACTGGTGGAAGAATTGTAAAAATGAAGGGTCCTGGGCAGCCATGTGTAAAGTCTGTGTGAGCTGATTCAGGAAATTGGTGTTTTTTCTGAAAGGGGGGGGGGGGAAGAGGTAAGTTAAAATCACAGATGATACTTAAAACCCATCCATATATCCTATTGCTGATTCCACTGTAAGGGCATCATTTAAATGCTTTTATTCCAGTGGTGCCCATTCCCGCCCATTCCCTCTCCAAGTTCCCATGTTCAGAGGGGGAACTAAGGAACAGAGAAGCTAAGTGACTTGCCTAGGTTCACACAGGAACTCTGCGGTGGACTCAAACCAGGGTCTCCTAGTGTGGAATAATCTGGGTGCAGGCAGCTCAGTGGGGGATCTACATGTGGGGGCGGGATCTGGATGCACAGAGGCTCGTGGGGGGCTCCAGGTGCAGGAGCAATGGGACTCTGCAGGGGCTTCCAGGTGAAGGTGGCTGGGGCTCAGCAGAGGGGTCTGGGTGGGGGTCTGGGTGCAGCTAGTTGGTGGTCAGTGGCATGGGGGCCTGGATGTGGGGGCTCAGGGTGGTGCAGGGAGTAGGGCTCATCAGTGTTGGGGTTTGAGTGCAAGAAGCTCGGTGGGGGGGTGGCCTGGGTGCAAGGGTGGGGTCTAGAGGCGCGGGGCTGGGCATAGAGGGGCTCTAGATGCAGGAGTTGAGTTTCACTTGGGTGGGATTAGAGTATGGAGGACTAGGGGGGTTCTGGGTGTATAGGGTGAGGCTTGGTGGAGGTATCTGGGTATGGGAGGTCCAGATGCACGGAGTTGGGTGGATGGGGGAGCAGCTCCCCATACAGTGACCCCTCCTCCTGCAGCCGAGATGCAATGGGGGCAGGAAGCAGGGGATGGCTGTCACAATGAAAAAGAAAACCTATGCAAATTTGTGCTGCACGTGGCAAGACACATATCACATAAGATGGTCCCCGGGACACAGAGTACAGCACATGGCCCTGAAGCATCTGAAAAATTAGAAGAAATTTGGAGAATTCAAAGAGCAGCAAACAATAGTTAAAGGCCTGCAGAGATTGATGTAGTAGGAGAACTATTACAAGAACTAAATATAGTTGCCCCCAAAAGTTTTACTATGGAGCTGAAAATGAAGATCTAGTGATATTTCCATGTTCTCTCCATATTATCTACTTTTACTAAATATCAAGGCACAAACTTCACTTGACCAACAGGATAAGGAAGAAAGCAATTTATCTCCCTTACTAGTCAATCAGGTAATTAAAATTCCTTTCTGTTCTGAAAGCAGCAAAAGATCATAATCCTAGAAGAGAGGAGTGCATGATGATGATGTTGGGAAATCACAAAAATGACTTGGATCATCCTTGCCCATGTGAGAGAGTGAAGGGGAAGTTAATAGGGATGAAAAATATGAATTCTTATGGAAAGGGGTGTAGTCTTTCCCCCTTGCAGAGAGGAATTGGGAGCTTAGCCCCAGAAACCCAATGATCTTTGAGACCAACTCTGAGCTCAAGGAATCTAAGACTGGAAAATGGCCATGTGTGTGCCATGTAGCCCCTCTTCTGTGACATCCCCCAGTCCCCTCATCCAGTGCAGTTCCTTAATTAGGAGCAGTAACTGTTATCACAATAATTTTCTGGGTCACTAACTCATTTCCCTCAAAAGCTGCCATGGAACACACGAGTAAATCATTTCACTTTGGTCTTTGTTCCTTTCCTGAGTTTTAATCATTTAATCAATAACATAACTCCTCTAGTTATGTATTTGTAAGCCTAAATGTGAGACTGAGGTGAGACCAGGATTTATACATATGGTTAAAGTAAAATAGATTTTGATTTTTATATAGCACCATTCATACAGAGGGTAAAGCATATTGCCTTCTTGTTGACCGGTGTGTGAAAATAAGATGATAAACTAGCAGTACTATATAAAATATGGAGACGTTAACAAAAGCTTAGTCACTTGGCATTAGATTGTCCTTTGACAGGACCTTAAAACCTCTCTGGAGCAGAAACCATAGGTTCGCTTTAAAAAAAAAAAAAAAAGTTGAAAGTACTCCAGGCATCTGTGCAGTTTGAGGGTGTTTTAGTCACTAAAAAAGAAAACAAATATATACTAGCTGATGTCACATGGGCTGCAGCTGTGTGCTAATTGGGCTCACGGGCTGAGAACCAATGATATTTCAGTTAGGGGCTGTTAAATTCTTACCAAAATAGCCCTAGTGTAGATACAATTATATTGGTAAAAAGATGCCTTGTATAATTATTCCCCTTTCTGTATGGTAAAAGATATACCTATATAATGATATACTTTCAACCACACTAGTGAGGTTGTACTGCTTCAGCTATATTGATGTAGTTAAAGCAGTACAATTTTCTAGTGTAGACAAGTGTGACGGGTTGGATCACAGAAAACCCCTTGGGGCTGCCAACTGATGTGCTGAGACTACCTCTGAACCCGTTTTCCCTGGCAGCTTGGGACTTCAGAACCTTGCCTTGTTTGAGCCAGACACGCTAGCCTACTACAAACACAGACCCAGGTCTGAACCACATCCCGCAAACTTCAGGCTTAACTGAAAACAGCTTAAGAAGTACTCCTGTCTCCAACACTCAGGTACCCAGCTCCCAATGGGGTCCAAACCCCAAATAAATCTGTTTTACCCTGTATAAAGCTTCAAATGCAAAAACAATATATGCATACAAATAGGATGAATATATCCAGTAGATATAGGGGAGCATACAGAGGCCTGGGCATGGAAGGGATGGGAAAGATGGCGGGGGTAGGGGGCATACAAAGTCCCTGCCAAGGTGGGGAAAGGAGGGATTCAGAGCCTTCCGGCCATGGGGGGAAGGATATGGAAAGTGTATTTTTGCTTGAGAAAGAGAAGATGAAAATGCTTGATGCACATTCCAGTTTTTTATGCTCTCATGTAAAACTAGCGTGTGGCATGTTACAAAGATAATGTTCTTCTTATGTCATTAGTACAGTAGTTAGAGCCATTGCCAAGCTCCACTGACATCGTAATTGTCCGGGAATCAGTAATCGTGTGAAATTAGCTTGCTCAGCTGCAAATCAGCTATTGAGGAAATGCTATTCCAGACAAAGGCTGGAATGTGAGGCAATGACTTGCATGTTGATAACAGGCACAGTGTTTTTGTACAGCGGATTGTTCCAATCCCAAGTATGTGGCAACAGATGCTGTGCTCCACCATCTTCTTTCTCCATGAAAACTCCACCTTCAACTCCAACCTTTTTGGATTCACCCATTGACTTGTACAAAGATTTTGCATTAGACTTGTCAGGATTCTAAACATACTCAGAAGCCTTCTAGGTTTTTATAGTGCAGTATGAGGAGCAGGGCCGGATCTAACATTTTTGCCGCCCCAAGCAAAAAAAAAAAAAAAAAAAAAAAAGGGTGCCGCCCCGCCGTAACACCCCCCCCCCCCCCGAGCAGCGTGCCACCGAAACAAACCCTCCCCTCCCCCCCAGCGTCGCCCGGCTGAAACAAAAACAACAACAAAAAATCCTTGAGCGCTGCCCTGCCGAACCAAACTAAATAAATAAATGAAACTCCGAGCGCCCCTCGCCACCCCAAGATTGGCCTTTACAAGGAGTCACCCCAAGCACTTGCTTGGCCGGCTGGTGCCTGGAGCTGGCCCTGATGAGGAGGATCAGGTAAACAAACGAATTAGCCAAATACTTTAGACTCTAAAGTTTAGAGTCTGTCCTACTTTAAACTTAAAAATCTCTTTTGCACTTGAGAGAGTGTACCAGGCTTCTTAAGTACAGGCGTGTGAAGTTTTCGTGCTGAAACCTGAAACCCACTGAAACTTTCTCAATTTTGTTTTCAACCTGTAACTTGGGGCAGGTTAATTAAATGTTTGCCAAGATATGTGGGCTTTTTGGTGAACCTGCATTGAATATTGAGTGAACACATGACGACTTGCAGTTTCCATAGTGCCTTTTCTGTGAGAATCTTCAAGTGCTTTAGGTAAGGATGATTATCTCCATTTTGCAGCTAGCGAAACTGAAGCACAGAGAGGCTCAAGGCCTGATCCAATGGCCCTAAAGTCAGTGGAATTCTCTTCAATGGACTGTGGAGCAGGCTCTAAATAAGGGTGGTCGGGATTTTTTGGACAAAACACCTTTTTGGGGGGGAAGGTGCCAGTTTGTCAAAACTGAAATTGTTCACCAGAAAGGGTCAGTTTAGATTAATCTACCAACTGAAAGAAAGTTTCAAAATTATTCAGATGGCTCTTTCTGACAGTTTTGAAAGGAAGTTTTATTTTTTAGTTTGAAATGACTTTTTCTTTCAAAATTTGTTAATTTTTGGTTAATACTTAAAAGTGAAAACTGAAGCAAGGTGGCTGAGGTAAAAGATATTGGCTGTCTCTCAAATAGGCTGGGACTACGCAGCATAAAATTGAAACCAAACATTCTGAAACTCTAGAAACAGAACATTTTGATCCAATCCTGAACTGTATTTTGGATTATTGGGTTTGAATTTTTTTTGCAATTTCAGCAAGTTTTTTTGTCCTGATTTAGGAAGGGAAAATTTTTGGAAATCTCAAATTCTCGGGAGACAGGAAAACCATTTTCCACTCAGCTGTACTCCTCAGTGACTTGGCCATACTCACATAAATCAGTAAAAGAGTGAGAAACAGAACCCATATCTCACGACTGTCTCCTATTCCAATCAGTTGGCATTGCTGCCTCCATTAAGTATCTTTTAAGTGTCTTTTCATCATAGCTGCTAGTTTTGCGATTTATTCCTTCATACCTGCTAAGCCTCTCTGGTGCTGATATCTCCCCCAAAACTACTGCTTCCAAATTCTGGAGTCTTTGGACAGGAATTAATGTTGCAGCACTGCCTCCTCAGCCAGTGTTATAGATCACTGTCATCCGTAGCTGGAATGAACCATTGCTGCTGAAAGCATGATTGGCATCTGTGGCCCCAGGTTAACAAACCCCACACTGAACCAGGACAGAGAGTAGAGCAATACTGGACTAGGGAGACCCTGCCCCTCAACAGCTGCAAGGCATGTTTGCAGTGGAGGAACACCTGAAAAGGACACTGATAGCCCAGGAAAAGGGTGGAATGAGCTGCATGTGGCATCAGGAAGCAAGGCTGATGTGGAGAGCTGTGACCAGAGTGTAAAAGTTTTGTGAAGGCTGCTCTAGCAGAAGGGACTTGGATTCTACCTCCTGCCCTTCTTTGGGAGCTGAAAGCCCTAAGAGAGAGAGAGTGACTGACTGAACAGGACAATTGAGAGACTGAGGAGAGTCTGCTAAGCCAGCAACCATGCCCCGAACTGAGGAGCTCCAGACTGGAGGGAAGTGACCTGGGGGAAAATAGTTAGGGGTAGCTCAATGACTGGGCTGAATGATTTAGTAAACCCCTAGGGCTCCGGGTTGGACCCAGTGTAGTGAGTGGGCCTGGGTCCTCCTAATTTGCCACGCCCCCTGCTCTTCTCCCTACCTACGGGGGGAGGGATAGCTCAGTGGTTTGAGCATTGGCCTGCTAAACCCAGGTTTGTGAGTTCAATCCTTGAGGGGGCCACTTAGGGATCTGGGGCAAAATCAGTACTTGGTCCTGCTAGTGAAGGCAGGGGGCTGGACTCGATGACCTTCGAGGTCCCTTCCAGTTCTAGGAGATAGGATATCGCCATATATTATTAATTTTATTACCTTTGTAGTGACCAAGCTCTGCGGGAATAATTGGAGCATGAGGAAGTGATTAGTGATCCCAGAGGGGGCCTCAGCTACAGACTCAGACTGGCCAAAACTGTAAGTCTGACCACTAGGGCAGCTGGTCATCAGACCTTCCTGCTACAGCATCACAATAGTCAGTTTGGAATGACTCCACACAGAGAATCCACATTTGGCAAACAAGCACAAGATTTATTTTCCTCATATGTCAGCAGGTGCATTCGCTGCGTAAAATGAAGGGGGCATTTTCCCTGTTCTCCTACACCTGGTACTAAATATTTAAACAAAGCCTTTACGTAAGAGCAAAGTATATCTGGCTCTAATACCTATCTGCCTCAGAGAACTGCCAAACCTTTAAAATCTGGGCAGGGAGAAAATCAGTCATTTCCAGTTTGCAAATAAAAGCTACGACTGCCAAATATATTTGTGCTTGTTATGCTACTTTTATCAAGGCATATGAGTTTTGTTGTTTGCCTCATGCTCCATTGCATTGAAATTATCCAAGTCTTTAGCATAATGAAGCTAACTTAAATAAATAACATTTATATATATATATATATATGCTATACATTTTAATCAGTTTCTACCATCTCTACTGTATTGGCTTAATGGTATAATAACACTGCCAGAAGGGCCAACTTAATTGCTAGTAGCATTTTCTGAAATGATGGTGAAATTGGCAAAAGGAAAAATTAAAAAAAAACTTGACAAAATATGTTTGAAGCTTGGACGATAGATTAATGACAATTACAGTAGAAGGATTGTAGAGTACAGAGACAAACAGATTATTCTCTAAGGGGTTGGGGAGGGAGTAATAAGGGAGTTATAATACCAAAGTAGAGGGAAGTAGTAATAAGAAAGCAAGCATAGGGTACAAAACTGGGAAGGAACACTATCTAATAGTTAAAAGCAACAGAGTCCTGTGGCACCTTATAGACTAACAGACGTATTGGAGCATAAGCTTTCGTGGGTGAATACCCACTTCATCAGATGCATGATAGTTAGAATTTGAAACTTTGATACTGCATTGCAAAATGTACTTCATTCTTTTATTTAGTTTTGATTACTGAATTAGAGCCAATGATGGTCTTGTGGCTAACGCTAAGGACAAGGGACCAGATTTTTAAAGGTATTAAGCTGCCCTAATGAAACAGATAGGTGCTTAGTGGGATTTTCAGTAGATGCCTATCTGCAGCTCTAGGTGCCTAAAAATATTTGAAAAACTGATCCTGGATATCACTTGATGTGGATAATACCTCTGGGTCTGCCATGGGCTTGTTATGTGACCTTTGGCAAATCATGAGTTTAAATTCTCTGCATCTAGTTTCCCCATCTGAAAAATGATGGGGATTTTAATGTTTACTCACCTTAGTTTAACAAAAATATGCTCAGCTCCTTGGATGAAAAGCACTCTACTGTGTAAATACAAATTATTATTGGGCCCAGTTGTGGAGCTTTCACTCATCCTGGCAGGACACTTACTCAGGCAAGTAGTTCCACTGAAGTAAACAGGATTTCAGTGGGACTACTCTTTGTGAAAGCTAAACACATGAGTAAGTCTTTACAGGATCAGGGACTATACAGCTAAGTGCTCAGTGGGGTAAGTAAGGACTCCACAGTCTGGCCCTATATTGTTAATTACATATAAAAATCTGTTTAAAAAAATGTTGCGGTTGCAGAGGGAAGAACTCAAAAGTTAGGAAATGCCAGAATTAAGGTTGCCTGTCCAATCTTAATTTTTCGTGTGTGTGTGTGTGTATACATTATGATACTGCCATTAATTATATGATCACATATTACTTTTTCTATAGAAAAATATTGCTGCACTTGGTATCCCTTCAGTTCTTATCCTGGAGCTTATAAATACATCCTCATAAAACAATGAGGAAGAAAGTGTGCCAAAGAAGGAAGAGTTTGTCATACCCTTTATCAAACAAACCTGGTTCCCTGCATTAACTGATGATTGCTGGTACACTCTGATATCCCTCCAACACTTATTCTTGATCTTCTTAATATGCTGATGCTTTTTTAAAAAAAAAAAAGTACACAAGTGTGCCATGGAAAAAGACATGCTTTTGAAAGGGCCTGTATGTAGTTTTATTGCTACAACTCAAGGGTATTAATAATGCTTCTTACCTATGCATAAATCATGGCATCTTTCAAAGTTAGTTGAAAGATATGTTTGCAGTTAAAAGGCATAAATCTCCATCTCCAAAACAGAAGTTCCTGACTATGGAAGAAGGAAAACCAAACTACAGAATTGGTGATGGTTTACCTCTTCCATCATGCTGGTTAGTAGTGCAGCAGAAACTTTGAAACCTATGGAGATGTGTTTATTAATAATGGCATTAGGAAGCAATTCTGTATCAAACCCTGACGCAAATAACCGCCTAGGACTCAAACCAGCACAAATTATGCCTTTGTTAAAGAAAATTGTATACTTAATATTATTTCCATAAAGCACACTACATATTTTACAGAAATAAATCAATGTAATTATTATTGTATGTATGGACAATTCACCATATGCAGAAAGAACATCTTATTCCCCTACAATCTGTGCACTTGATGGAGTTTAATTTGTATTCATCTTATGCAGTTTCTGAATCCCCTTCCCTAATAGCAATTACTGTACATGTTATTGTGCCTCTGGGTAATAGAATAGGACATGGGAAGTCCCTGATGGCTGCAAAATTAAAAACTATTTTCCATTTATGTTTATCACTGTGTGATTTACAGTACAATCTAATAAATCCTGAGCAGGGCCGGATCTGGCTTTTTTGCCGCCCCAGGCAAAAAAGCCCCCCGCCGCCCCCCAGCGGGGAGCGTGGCAGGGGAAGGCGGCGAGCCCCGCCGGGGCCCCGCTCTCCCCGAACGGCCAGAGCGCCGGGAGGAGGGCGGCGAGCCTGGCCGGGGCCCCGCTCTCCCCGACCGGCCGGAGCGCCGGGAGGAGGGCGGCCCCGCTCTCCCCGGCTGGCCGGAGCGCCGGGAGGAGGGCGGCCCCGCTCTCCCCGACCGGCCGGAGCGCCGGGAGGAGGGCGGCGAGCCCGCTGCAGCTCCGCTTTCCCCAGTGAGCACTGCCCCCCTCCAGGTGCCGCCCCAAGCACATGCTTGGTAGGCAGGTGCCTGGAGCCGGCCCTGATCCTGAGACCAACAATTATATCTACATTACAGCATATAAAGTTGCACATGTTGTCCTTGGTTGAGATAGTTTTAAGAAAAGATATCTCCATGCAAGATATTGTTTTCTCATTTCAACTCGCTAGTGCCCAAAATATTATACTAGATATTCTTATGGTTCTTTAAAGGATTACAAGTATATTTTGACAAGATCTTTATTCATAGAATTACTAATGGCATGTTAATTACATTAGAGGCTGACAGTGTACAACCAATAAAGCTGATTAAGATAACCCTTTTCCCTATTCAAAATGATAACCAGCCTTCAAAATAACGTTATTATACTTGTTTAGGAAACACTGTTAATCTGCTGGGTGTTTATTCTGTTTAACAATGAGATTAGTTCAAAATTCCCTAGGGCAGAGCTTAAATCATTATTTATGTCATTTTTGGAAAACAACTTTTCTTTTTATTCATTTGCATTCTTTAACAGTGATGTTGGCGTCAATGACTGAATTTCTCCATTCTACAGTGTGTTTTGTCCGATTTGATTTTTTTTTTTCAATGTGTTTGCATTCTGTTTGTTATATGAGATGGCAGCACATCAAGATTTTCAACTCCTATTAACAACTGTAAAATCTAATGGAGCCTAATTCAATGGAAATGCCATTTCTGTGTCTGATAGCCAGAGAGCTTCTTTGGAGTTCTGTGGTTTGATGTAGTTCAACTGGAGCCTGACACTAAATCAGCAGATGAAAATGCCTCTCTTGACCAGAGGTACCTCTCTCCTTGCTTTGGATCCATCTTCCCTCTACTAGCAGAACATTGAGATATTCCATGCCATGCAATGTGACTGATGAATGCAACATTATTGAAGTGAGCATACGCTAAGAAGAAGAACATTAGCATCACTGGGCAAAACAGCATGGGGAAAACTATGTTTATGCTGAGTCTCTATGAAAAGTGAAAAATTTGGCATATTGCCCCCTTATTCCTCAACTCTTCCATGTGGCAAGATGTTTTTCACCCACAGATTCCTTTCTGTGGGCTGGGGAAGACTACCCAGGAACAGCTTCATCAGATTCCAGAATTTGCGAGGTAAATGTAATTCCTCAAGATTATTGGTCAGCAAATGATCGTTTTTCATGTTATAGAACTACTTATACTCGTATTTAATTGGTTGACTGTCTTGTCCTGTAATATCCTGATTGAAAGGTGGTATGGGTGTGATTTCCAGTTTGAATTGAAATTAACTCCTCATGTCATTCCTAAACTAATCTCTTGTAATGGACATTATTGTGGTTTGGGTTTTTTTTTTTTTCCTAATTTGCCTCAGAATGCTTTCTTTCACGCCAAACACAACAAAGAGCATTTCCCCATCCTGTGCATTCAAAACAGACTCTCATGGAAACTAGAGATAAATAAGTTGGTTTTGTCTACATTATTGCCTGGTACAGCCAAGCATATGTCATTGTTCATCATTTTGATGACAATTTTTCCGGGGAAATTTTGGCCAGCTCTACTTATTATTAATCAGATGAGCGAGGAAGCAAATTTCCACTTGTTAGATGGCAAGGTGTCACATCCCATGTAATTCTCAGACCCTGAAACCTTGCCATGTGTGTACTGCCTTATGTCTTCGTTATAAAAGACATGAGGAAAACAACTCTGATTCACAACAGGCCAGTTTTGCTCTAGACCTTTCCATCTGATACTGTTTTCCCACTTCTAGGACAGGATGCTTCCTTCATTGTTTGTTTGTTCAAAAATCAAGAACATTGTAAATGTTCCAGATGTACTCATGGCTCTCTCTCCAGTTCCCTGACAGCCTGTTGGCGAATGTCCTGAGAAATGTGAAACATTAGCCTGCCATTAAGTAACCTGCATGACACAGATATTTCTCGCTTACCTGACAAAGAACTTCAGACACCTTAACTGGGAAGAACAGGACATCAGGAGGAAAGAATATACCAGAGTCATCACTAGGGATGAGCAAACTGTTCTGGATAGAATGAATTTGTTTTCCCACAACTCTGACCCTTCACTTTGTGTTTGTGTTTAACCAAATATCATCAACTGAAACATTGAGTTTCTGAAATGTTTGGATAATACTTTTTAAATGATAGATTGTGGTCAGAACCAGTAGTGCTAAAATTCAGCTTTTGGGGCAGATCCAACACCCACTGAAATCCTTCCATTAATTTCATTATCCGTTGGTTTGGGTCCATCCAACTGCAGACTGGAATAGGGTTAGCAGGTGCAACTGAAGTCAATTGGACTTAAGTGCATGCTTAAAGTTAAACATCTACTTAAGTGCGCTATAGAATCGGAGCCTAAAATCATACAGAAGTCTGTATTGGAAAACTAATCTAGCCCTTGTTAGAGGGCAATAAAAAAAAGTCTAAGCCAATCAAAATACCCTTTGAGGACCTTCCAAAACAAAGCTTACGGTATTTGAAATGAACTATTATAATTAAAATATTTCCCATCTGATTCAAGGATTTGTATGCCCAATTTTACATATACTCCCTTAGATTATGTTTATCCTGAAAATGCAGTCAGGCTATTTACAATAGAGGCTAAAGGGGTTGTCACTACAACACAGAAATAACATTTATTAAAGCTGAATCCAAACATAAAAAAGGTGAAACAACATTATCAAAGCACATACATTTGGATAGGATTTACAGGCCTGCACTTATGCTCAGAATTGTGTTCTAGCTATATTGCCTTTTGCTCCAAGGCTGTAAGTAAATTCAGTGAGTGCATATCAATTTGGCCATACTAACAAGCTGTGAAAAGTAGGTCTAGGTCCATTAGTCTCAGTCTAAAACGTCTTTTTAAGGTTAACCTTGATGACTTACACCTTGTGTATGGTGTTCATTGTAATGTAGAGCAAAGACTGAAGATGATAACTTTGTGAAGGTAGTAGTGTGCCATCACCTTCCAAAGTTTGTAGAATCCACTTATGAGGAACCCATTGGTTGCTAATGAAAAGTTGCCATGAGCTGGCAGTTGCTAAGGAGCAGAAGGCAGGTTTATGGGGCTGCAGCCAGGAAAGGAAGTGCTGGGATGTGCCTGGCTTCAGCCTTGCAAACCTGCCTGCAGGCAAGACAGCAGCATAGAGGAGGGCTTCAGCCTGGATACCAGGGCTTTCCATGGGGTGCTGCATGGTGCGGACTGGGCGGGGAGGCTGTGGGCAGGGGGTATGGGAGTGCTGAGGTCCCACAGAGCTGCATGGGCAGCGGGGAGAGGTACCATATAGCTCTGTGGTCCTTCATTGCCCCTGCTCCGCGTGGAAAGCCCTGGCATCTGGGCTGCAGGTCTGTTCTGTGATGTTGCCCTGCCCAGAGTGCTGGGATAGCCCTGTTGAGCAGGGATGCAGCCACCCCCAGTCCCTTATCTCAGTGCGCTCTCTGGACACAGGCAGATGTGTGGGGCTGCAGCCAGAGAAGGCAAGTCCTAGTGCTTCCTTCCCTGGCTGCTGCCCTGCAAACTGCCTGCATCCAGGGCCTTTCTTCCAAAAAATAAATAAATAAATGCTCAATGAGCAGCATGCTGTTGCCAATATCTGGATCCCCTGAGCATTAAAGTCAATGGGATGGGATTGGTCCCTGGCAGAACGTTGCTATTAACCGGAAGTCATTAATATCTTGGTTGCTTTTAGACAGCATCCACTGTAACTTCTAATTTGCTCTTCTGAAACAAGTTTGAAAATGCCTGTGTATGACACAGAGAGAGAGAGAGAAAATACCTCTATGGCTGTATGCTGGAAAGGCAGAGAGTGTGTGTACATACGCAAGTAACTTGTATGTAACTTAAACGTAACAATTCAGTTTATATATACCTGCACGTATGCACTAACTCTAGGTTAAGGGACATTTTTTTTCATGTGTAATATTTATTTCTTCTGCTGTTTAAAATAAAATGATACTTTCCTGAATCTAAAACTAAATGGAGCATCAGCGTAATAAAAGCAGGAACCAGAACCTAGAGCCAGGTTCTGAATCTGTTTTATTGTTAGCACTTGCTCAAGTTACAATTCATAACTGCCAAAAACTGACAAGCAGGAAACCACACTGTGACTCAAGATGTTCAGCAGTCATCTGTTCACATTTTTAATTTGTGAATTTGATATGCAAATAGTTCCTTTGCCTCTGGTGCTGATGTAGTTGAATGGTGCACACTCCCTCACTGATGCATTCATGATCAACTATATGGGAGTTTTTTCAGTCTAAAGTAAGCTCATGGCTTTATTTATACTCCAGCCATTTGGTAGAAGGTTTTAAAAAATGTGGTAAAGATTGAGCATTTTGCATTCAGACATTTTATGACCGTGTTGTTACTGTAACTCAGCAGAGTCAAGAAATAGTACTTATAAAAATTATATGTTAATAAAATTCAGTCATTGTCTATAAGTTTGTGCTGCATACAATTCCCTGAGGCTAAATAAACTCGGAAAACCTCCTCTTTTTTTAGATTCTGCCTGTGTGAAGTGTTCCTAAAATCAAGGACTTGGCTTCAAAATGCATGAAAAGTATGTATCCTATTAGCTGAGCTTTTTTGTGCTGCAGTAATAACCACTTGATTTTGCTCTTTAAGCATGTCGATATTTCACTTCAGGCTCTAAAAATGGAAAAGATACATGCCCTTCTGGCGTGTTTAACCCTGAGGAGGATGCAGTGACTGGGGGTGCACTCAGTCAGATTACTCGAGGAGGTCAGCCTCTTGCACCAAGGGAGGAAAAAGCCCACCTTGCAGCAAGGAGTAGCAGAGCTCCCCTGAGAGCAGGTAGTACAAGTACATGAGCCCTCCACCTACAAAAGACTGCTGTCCCCTATTGTGGTTCTCTCCCTCCCATGCCCCCCTGATAAATGCCATTGAGAGGGTGGAGAGGCCCTTGCAATGGATAAGACCATGATGACCTGGCTCTCACCTTGAACAGGAGTCAAGTATAGTAACTATAAAGGATTTATTTTCTGAGGCTGATGGATTCATACAGACCCTGTCACTCCCAGGCCTCCTAGAATGTGCAGACTAAGGCTTGGTCTACACTACCAGCTTATGTCAGTATAACTACATCACTGGGGGGGGTGGAAAATCCACACACCAAGCAAGACAGTTATACTAACCTAACTTCCCATGTATCACAGAGGGCTTCTCCCATCAACATAGCTATCGCCTCTTGGGGAGATGGAGTATCTACACCCACAGGAGACGCTCTCACCCCTCTTTTCTCTTACTGAATTGTATTTCAGTCATGAGACAGGGTATTTGGGCTTTTTAAATCATCTCCCTTAGCTGTTGGGCTGTCGGACAGCTAAGGAGGAGATCCAACTCTTGCTCAAGGGCAGCAGAGGCTTGTTCTAAGAATGATCAGTGCAGCCCCTGATATTCTCATATATGGCAGTTGGGCTGGGTGGAGTCATTGGGAAAGGGGCTGCTTAGGCAGCCAAATAAGGCCAACACCTGCTTTATATGGATACATCCAAAGAGGAAGCAGCTAATGGGAATAAAGGGCTATCTCCACAGGCTCCACAGCCACAGAGGCAATGACAGCTAGGGATAGCACTGGGAGGGAGCATAGTCTCAGGGTTAGAACACAGGGCTGGATGTTAACACATGAAGTTTTATTCCCAGTTCTGCAACAGACTTGCTGTATGGCCCTGGGCAATTTGCTTGGCCTTTCTGTGGCTGTTTTCACTCTCTGTAAAAGTGGGGTGATAATAGGTATCCTGACTAATACTGGCAGTATTGTATAAACACACACACGAGTAAATCAGGCATCACTAAATGAGTCCTAAGAGGAGTGTCTATCAAAGCAAGAAATACTCTACTGTGTAGGTATGTTAAATAAACATTGTATCGGAATGTGGGGACTAAACCAAAAGGAATGTGCCATGGTCTTTGGTGTTCCTCAAGCTCCTGTGGGTGGCAAGAAAAAGATTTAGCATTCAAACCTGACAGTAACATAATCATATGAGCTGGAGTCACAAAAGCTGTCGTTCCCAAATGATGGGCTGGGGCACAGCTGCTATGGACTGGCTTCAGTTCTGAGCCTCCCCTTCTTTCAGTAAGGAGGAGCTGGGGCTGACATAATTCCCCTGAGCATAGGAAGGTGCCAGCACCTATGTTTACAGGCTTTGGGGCTGAACTGATTTATTTTGGGCTCTGGGGGCAGGGAAGCATAACTTTGCAGTCTGGGAGGGGAAGCTAGTATAATTAGGTGGGCACCTGTGGGAGACAGAAACTGGTGGAGTGGGAAGGGATGTAACTGGGGCCAGTGGAGGTCCTAGAGAGAGAAGAAATAGAACTGTGGGACCTATGATACAGAAGCAGAACAGGAGAGGGCTGGGCTAATGCGTGAGTGGATTTTCATGATCAGAGAAGGCGACTGAATGAAATGATTAGGAAAGTGAAGTAATGGAATTAAGGAAGGAATTGGAAAGGAGGTGAAAGAAAGGAGATGAGTTGGACTGCTGGGGATTAGAAGATAGAAGAAAAGGAAGGAGAAGGTTTAAGGCACACAGGGAAGGTAAGAGAACAGTAACAAGGGGCTTGGAGACAAAGGAAAGAGTAGGATATACAGAAGAAGGAGAAAGAAGTGCAGTAAATGAAGGAGCAAAGGGAGAGAATGAAGTGCACAAGAAGGAACAGAGACATAGTGAGTAATTTTAAAAAATATATTCAATAGAAATCTGAATGCCAAAAGGCTACAATAAAATGTATGAATAAAATTATGTGCTTTTATAATGACCACTTTACAACAAATTGCAGGTATTTAAGAACAACAACCACATAGATTCAAAATTCAGAAGGGACTATTGTGGTGGTCTAGTCTGACCTGTGTAACACAGGCCAGAGAACTTCCTTGAATTAATTCTTGCTTGAACTAGAGCTCATCTGTTAGAAAAACATCTGGATTTTAAAAATTCCAGTGAAGAAAAATCCACTATGACCCTTGGCAAATTGTTCCAGTGGTTAATTACCCTCACTGTTAAAAAAAAAATATTTGCCTTATTTCTAGTCTAAACCTGTCCAGTCTCACCTTCCACTGGCTCTTGTTATACCTTTGTTCAGCTGAAGATCCCTCTATTATCAAATTTCTGTTCCATGTGTAAACAATTACAGACTGTGATCAAATTACCCCTTAAACTTCTGTTCAATAAGCTTGGGATGGGGCATCTGCCCCACACTAGTCTGTAAGGGGTTAATAGAGCCCTAGGGAGGCGTTACCAAAAGTAGCCAATAGGAGAAGGGCTGCGAGAAGCACCAATCAGGGCTTGGCAGGCCCATATAAGAAGAGCTGCAGAGCAGAGGAGGTTTCAAATTCTGTCAAGGGGAAAGGACAGGCAGCAGAAGTGTTAGCACTTGGGACAGAGCAGTGCTACAGTACTACTAGCAGGGACCAGGGAAACTAGAGAGAGTGCCTATCTCATTGCTAAGACTGGCATGCTCAGGCCCTGAGGTAAGGGTGAAGAAGGTGCTGGGACTGTGGGAAAGTGGTCAAGGGAAATGTATTGAGAGGTTGGAGAGTATGCAGCATGTGCCATCTGCAGGATCCCTGGGCTGGGACTTGGAGTAGTGAGTGGGCCTGAGTCCCTCCCTCACCCCCCTTGCCACTGAGGTAGTGGCTGGACAGTTGGACTGTGGTACTGGCCCCCAGAAAGGGGGAGTACAGAGTGTGGCACAGCTGGAGGGCTGTGTCATGAAGAGGATGCCACAGTCCTTGGAGTGATGGCAGTTGAGATGCCATTGGGAGTGAGCATACTGTCCTGTGGAGCTGATCCCCAAGATGACCAGCAGAAGTTTCTAGCATGGTGAGTGGAGTCCTGCCACAAAGCTAAATAGATTGTGCTTCTTGAGTCACTCACTATAAGGAATATTCTCCAGTCCTTCTCATGGCTCTTCTCTGAACCTTCTCCAATTTTTCAACATCCTTCTTGAATTGTGGGCACCAGAACTGGATACAGTATTCCAGTAGTAGTTGTCACACCAGTACCAAATATATAGGTAATATAACCTCTCTACTCCTACTGTTTATGCATCTAAGGATAGCATTAGCCCTTCTGGTTACAGTGTCACACTGAAAGCTCGTGTTTTCAGGGATGTGCTACCTCCTCCTCCCTGACATCTCTGAGGGCTTTATCCCCTCCATTCTGAATTACTCTATTTTCTGTAATTGTTGGAAGGTATCACTAGTATAATGGTCTGTGGGCCAAATTCTGGTGGGCTATAAAGGGGTGTAAGTGAGGTCTAACTTAGATCTGTTAGTCTAGACTTAAAAACAGCCCAATCAGAGCCTGAGACCTGGTAGCAGAACCAGCATCACTAAAGAGGGGACATGTTGAATGCATTTTGATTAAAGTTAGGTTTGTTTAATTGGGAATATGGGTAGGTGAGAGGAAGGACGCATGATCCTTGCATTCAAAAAGTTTGTAAAGCACTGCACTGAAGTATTCATTCTCCTGTCTGCAGAACAAGCAAATGTCTACATTCTCCTGACTGCTCATCCACTGTTGTTACTGCACTCCCACAATCTGAATGTACCTTTGCTTCTACTAAAGGTGGTTGACCCCTCCATTTTAGCTTGAGGTAGAGAACATTATGACATAAGGGTAATGTTAGCAATACTGCAGAACAGCTGATTGTTCAGCCAATATCTCTGCCATTAATTGGCTTGGCATTGATGGGGGGGTGGAAGGGAGCCATTACGGCCTATGCCTAGCCAGCTTTGCTATTTGGAAGAAAAAACATCTCTAAACAGTAGTAATATGATTCACAGATGAACTGGAAGAATGGGAAAATATTTCCATTGCTCCAACATCTCCCTAAAGGGATGTTATTGCATAAGGTTCAGCAGCTGACTTGGGAGGAAAACAGGAAAAATAGGCAGCATATCCTAGTTGAGCTAAACTTTTATTGAATTTCCTAGTGCACTGATTTAAAATTCCCCTCATGAAATATGTAAACATTGAAGCAGTTTGACAATGCTTATTGCTTCACCCAAAATAAAAAATAAACTGCAAAAAAAATCCTGACTTTTTTTTTCCTTAATCAATTGTTCATCATATGAATGTGTCCAGTGGGATTATTGTTGGTTTGCAGAGTTAAATAATTAGATTTTAAACTGAATATCGGTTATTGTTCCATAATTTAGGTAGTCACTGAAATGTGAAAATAGGTAGACATTGCACTGCCATTTACATTTACTTGTTTTATAACATGTTGTGAGCTTTATTTGAGGGCTGATTTAAACAGCTTTTCAGAGTCACTAGACTAGTACAGATAGTCTTTTAATGCAGGATTTCGGGATTTTTGGTGGTGGGGTTATGTACTGGCCACAGCAGATAAAACAGTTCCCATAAATTGGTTTGTATATTTTTAAACAGCAGGCCCCAGAGATTTCAAACACTATTTTTCTCCTAGAATCCTTGTGGAGAAGTAGGATACATATATGGATATTGTACGGTTCTCCATTAGCCCAAGTTTCCATGTAACTGTTATAAAACATGCCGGGTTTGTCCAGTTAACCTAGATCAAGAAAACATGTATTGTTATGAGTTCGGTGAAACTTTATTATGGGTTGAGTTAAAACCCCAGTGAGGTTGATAGGTGTGAACTCACTCTTCAATTAACATAACTACATGCATAAACCCCCATCTAAGACAAAAGCTGTGTGCGAACCCCAGACATTTTTGGTTGAGTGTTATTTTTGGTAGGTGTGTGAGTGTATAGGTAAGGAGGTCACACAGAAAATGGAAACGGACGAAAACGGGGAGAGGCAGAGGCAAAAAAGTAAGTGGCACAGTGTGATGCTGGAAAAAGTAGTTAGAGAGCTTTTGGATCTGGTGTTGTTTAGAAAAGGCATCTCTAAACTGAGAAGCCGCTCCTTTTGGTTTTGGTTCTTCCTGCATTTGAAGGAGTGGGACTTTGTACATTCATTGTAAAGAAGCAAGATAACATCAAAGAAAACACCAGACTCCATCAGTTTCTGGTTCAAATGGAACATCACCACAGGCCCAAAATGTGACTAGCTGCTCAGATCAAAAATAGGCAACAGTATTAAATGATCCGAGGCTTGATCTTGTGAGGGTCTGAGGAACCTGCTATAAGGTACTGAATACTGTCCGCTCCTATTGATTATTTGTTGTTGTATCTAGAGGCCCCAGCTGAGATCAGGACCCCATTGTGCTAGGCTCTGTACAGGACCGGCTCCAGCTTTTTTGCCGCCCCAAGCGGCGAAGCGGGAAAAAAAAAAAAGATAAAGCCGCGATTGGCGGCAGCTCTACCGTACTGCTTCATTCTTCAGCGGCAATTCGGCGGCGGGTCCTTCGCTCCAAGAGAGACTGAGGGACCCGCTACTGAAGACCCGGATGTGCCACCCCTTTCCATTGGCCGCCCCAAGCACCTGCTTCCTTCGCTGGTGCCTGGAGCCGGCCCTGGCCCTGTATAAACATGTGGTAAGAGAGAGTGCTAACCAGAAGAGGATATTCAGCACTTTACAGTGGATGCCCAAAGCCTTGCTGAGTAAGGCCCTTATTGCCTACTTGTTTTTCATCCCAGCTGAACTAGACAGACTTTGGCCAACCTTTTCACAAACGACTAGTAAGTTTCCATTTTCAAGTGCCCAAATGGAGATACTAGTAAAGGGACTGATTGTCACAAAGTGGATGAACAACACTCTCTAACAATCAGGTCTCTTTAAGGTCTCTCCAATTGGCCCCCCAGAAATTGAGCCCCCCAAATCTCTAATCACTTTGTAAAATCTTGGCATTTGCCCCCTTTTTACCTATATTCAGCCAATTGCAGGCAACTGGCCAATTAGAAAAATCTCTTGTTTATAATACAAAGTATATGTGCATGTTGTAGGGAAAATGATCTAATTTACTTGCACTGAGAGAGAGGTCTTTTTTTTCCCCCAGCATGACCTTTAGTTTCTGTGCTCATTATTGTGAAAAAGAGTTATCATAGCCTTTTAGTTCCTACCCATACTACAGCAGAATCTCTTAGTACTGACTGTCAAAAATCAATTATTTTTAGCAAGGCTCTAGCATGGTTCCTCTTCAGTGTGGATGGGAATTTTTTTCTTCGGTGACCCATCCTAGATAAACCCTAGATTGAGCTCCTTAGGTCTTTCACTATATACTATGTTTTCCTTGAATCATTCTCATAGCTCTTTTCTGAACCCTTTCCAATTTTTCCACATCCTTTTTAAAGGGCAGACACCAGACCTGGACACAATATTCCAATAGGGATTCTCACCAATGTTGTATACAGAGGTAATATTGTCCCTATTCCTACTTGATATTCTCCTGATAAAACATGAAAGGATCACTCTGCCCTTTTTGTTATAGCATTGCATCGCAAGCTCATATTCAATTGGCTATCAGCAATGAGCTCTAAGTCCTTTTCAGAGTCACTGCTTTCCAGGATACAAACCCCTAGCCTGTAGCTGAATGACCTTGCATTTGGCCAAGTATCAGAGGGGTAGCCATGTTAGTCTGTATCCATAAAAACAGCCAGGAGTCCGGTGGCACTTTAAAGACTAACAGGTTTATTTGGGCATAAGCTTTTGTGGGTAAAAAACCCACTTCTTCAGATGCCTGGAGTGAAAATTACAGATACAGACATAAATATACTGGCACATGAAGAGACGGGAGTTACCTTACAAGTGGAGAACCAGTGTTGACAAGGCCAATTCAGTCAGGGTGGATGTGGTCCACTCCCAATAATTGAGAAGGTGTCAATAACAAGAGAGGGGAAATTGCTTTTGTAGTGAGCCAGCCTCTCCCAGTCCCTATTCAAGCCCAAATTAATGGTGTTAAATTTGCAAATGAATTGTAGCTCTGCAGTTTCTCTTTGAAGTCTGTTTTTGAAGGGTTTTTTTGTTGAAGGATGGCTATTTTAAAATCTATTATTGAATGTCCAGGGAGGTTGAAGTGTTCTCCTACTGGCTTTTGTATGTTACCATTCCTGATGTCTGATTTGTGTCCATTTATTCTTTTATGTAGAAACTGTCCAGTTTGGCCAATGTACATGGCAGAGGGGCATTGCTGGCACATGATGGCATATATCACATTAGTAGATGTGCAGGTGAATGAGCCCCTGATGGTGTGGCTGATGTGGTTGGGTCCTCTGATGGTGTCGCTAGAGTAGATATGGGGACAGAGTAGGCAACAGAGTTTGCTACAGTGATTGATTCCTGGGTTAGTGTTTCAGTTGTGTGGTGTGTAGTTGCTGGTGAGTATTTGCTTCAGGTTGGGAAGCTGTCCGTACGCGAGGACTGGCCTGCGTCCAAAGGTCTATGAGAGTGAGGGATCGTTTTCCATGATAAGTTGTAGATCGTTGATGATGCACTGGAGAGGTTTTAGCTGGGGGCTGTACACGATGGCCAGTGGTGTTCTGTTGTTTTTCTTGTTGGGCCTGTCCTGTAGTAGGTGACTTCTGGGTACCCATCTCGCTCTGTCAATCTTGTTTCCTCACTTCCCCAAGTGAGTACTGTAGTTTTAAAAATGCTTGATAAAAATCTTGTAGGTGTTTGTTTCTGTCTGAGGGATTGGAACAAATGCAGTTGTATCTTAGGGTTGGCTGTAGACCATGGATCATGTGATGTGTCCTGGATGGTAGCTGGAGGCATGTAGATAGGTATAGCTGTCAGTAGGTTTCTGGTATAGTGTGATGTTTGTGGTCATCACTTATGTGCACTGTAGTGGCCAGGAAGTGGATCTCTTGTGTGGACTGGTCCAGGCTGAGGTTGATGGTGGGGTGGAAATTGTTGAATCCAGGTGGAATTCTTCAAGGCCTCCTTCCCATTCATTTGGCTTTATTAAGAAGTAATTCTTCTGCACTACTCTGCGCTGATTAGGCCTCAACTGGAGTATTATGCCGAATTCTGGGTACCACATTTCAGGAAGGATGTGGGCAAATTGGAGAAAGTCCAGGGAAGAGCGACAAAAATGATTAAAGGTCTAGAAAACATGACCTATGAGGGAAGATTGAAAAAATTGGGTTTGTTTAGTCTGGAAAAGAGAAGACTGATAACAGTTTTCAAGTATGTAAAAGGTTGTTACAAGGAGAAGGAAGAAAAATTATTTTTCTTACCCTCTGAGGATAGGACAAGAAGCAATGGGCTTAAATTGCAGCAAGGGAGGTTTAGGTTGGACATTAGGAAAAACTTCCTAACTGTCAAGGTGGGTAAGCACTGGCATAAATTGCCTAGGGAGGTTGTGGAATCTCCATCGCTGGAGATTTTGAAGAGCAGGTTAGATGAACACTTGTCAGGAATGGGCTGGATAATACTTAGTCCTGCCATGAGGCAGGGGACTGTACTAGCTGATCTCTCAAGGTCCCTTCCAGTCCTACGATTCTATGAAAACACGTGTTTGATATCAATGTAGGGTCTCAGTAATCCAGATTTTTGTTTTCTTTCAAAACAATTTTTTATCAAAGGTGACATATTTCCATGAAATATTTGTCTTTTGACAGACTGGCATTTTCCAACAGAAAAAATGTTCTGTCCGAAAATTTCCGAACCGCTTTAGTTGCAGCATTTGGACCTAAACCACAGAGTTGAAGATATTTTTAGATGAATAAGTGCCTGCAAAAAAGTGCTAGATTTGTAAATAATTTAATTTTTCGCAATGGGGTGTAAAATAAGTGACTAGTTCAACTCCTTTAAGTATAAAATAGAGATGTGTTCATGTCAGTGCAGTAGAAGGGAAGATTCCAATCATGCTATCAGAATGACTCAATTTGCTGTTTGGGGATGTTACAGATATTTAAGATGCACTTGAAATGCTCTGAAGTTAATGCTCAAATTGACCTTTCTGCTTGTCTAAAAGATATATATAAACAGTACTGATCGTAGAGCCGTATTATGTATATTTTGCAGAAGAAAAAACAGCAGTTCACTACTGTGTTGGGGATAACATATGTAGACCTTATTGCAGTGGTTCCCAAACTTTAACAACCTGCAAACCCCTTTCACTAAAATGTTAAGTCTCGTGAACCCCCTCCTAAAAATTAATATTTCCAGGGATTTTCTCCGTTACCTCAGCATAAATTATAAAAGCTGAGATCTTGGAAATATAAATTTTGTTTTTATGACATGCTTATTACACACTATTTATTAATTATTATTTATCATTACAGTATTTTTATTATATTATGAAAACAGCAACACTCTTCCAAGACCTCACTTTTGTAGTTGTATCACTTTTGATTAAGCCTGAAAAAAACGGGAAGGGGCCCGTGGGGCGGTGCGCCGATGCGGGGGTGGCATGTGACCCTCGTCACCCCCCAGACTGGCGCCTCTGGCTCCTATGTTTCATCAAGGAGTATCAGATGTGAAACAGCATGAAGGTATTTAAGAAGCCAACTCAAAGAGTTCCTCCTACACAAGCATTCAGGTCTTGAACAGTCCAGGCAAACAACGCACATTACAACAAAGCTTAAACTTGTTTTTCATAATAATTTAAAAACAATACTAGCAGCCTATTTAATTTTAAAAACAGCAAAAAATATCCACCTCCCTTTCTATTTCGTCAAAGGAGTCTCGAAGTTTAAATCTCCCCAGTTTGGGAGCCACTGCCTTATTGCCATCCGAAGGATGCTTTCTTTGGATTCTAGTTCTACCTGTTGGATGATAGTTTGTCTTACATTTTTTCACATCTGCTCAGCAAGAGTTGTTTCACACCCTTGGATAAATGAGCACAAACTGATGGAGCTGATATTAATGTCCCATGGGGGGGATGATATTTTTAATCTGGAAAAAAAAGTGAGGCTCCTGAAAGATAAACCACATTATGTATCCGGATACTGGGAGCAACGCCCATTGGATAATCATTGTCTACATGATTTAATATTAAGAAAACTATTTTAGAGAGATTTGGATAACATTACTTAACTCCATACACTGAAACAATCACAGTCCTTTATAAATAAGAAACCTTAAAAAAGAGAGGGTACATTATTATATGAAAAGTAATGAGAAGACCCAAAGTCAAACTTGTGGCTAATTCTTTGCAATAATTTTAAATTGTAGATTACCATAACATATATTTTACTAATAGACTAAAGATTTAACAAATTTAAACTATCAGACTGAAGCTTCTCCATCCAGATGCCATCTGCATTCACTTCAACTGCTAATGAAACTGGACCAAAAAACATTACTATTCTGTTTCTTCAAGAGTTTGGATCTCCCTAATGTAATGGTTATTACAGCTTGTTGTTGTTGCTTGTTCCACCTCTTTCCTCAAAACACAGGGCCAAATAATTGCTAATGTTCAGGGTCAAACACTGAGTGTAACAAATGAAAACTCTTCCAGAACTTGCAAAAGAAGAAACAAGTCTTTTTTAATTCTTTAATTTTTTATTGTTATCTTAAAATGACATTCTAGAAATATATAATGTAGACATGGAAGGGAAATGTGTCTGGATACTGAGTGAGTTCTGTATTGTTGACAGCTTTCAGAACTGAATAGTGGTTAGAGTAGGGCACTAAGGCTATATCTACATTTGGAGCTAGAGGTGTGATTCCCTGTAGACATACTCATGTAGACACTTTAGCACACTAAAAATAGTAGTATAGCTGGCATAGCACAGGCTGTGGCAAGTGGAAGCACAGTCTAGCCATGCCAGGTGCTTACCCACAGAGTTCAGGCAGGTTTGTACTCAGCACGGCTAGCCCTTGCTACTGCAGCTACACTAGTCTTTTTAGCCAGCTGGCAGCTAGTGTAAATATGTCTATGCAAGCTGGGAATCCCATCTCTAGCTCCAACGGTAGACACAGCCTTAAAGTCAGGAGTCCTGGTTTCTATTCCTGACTCTGCCATTGTCTTGCTCTATATCCTCTCTCACAATCTCTGTTTAGCCATTTGTAAAACGGGTCCAATAATATCTACCTCACAAGGGTATTATGAGACTTTGTTATTTGTAAAGCACTTTCAGATGCTTGAATTAAAGGCCAACCAATAAGTGCATAGTGCTGCTGTTGTTAATTATCTATTGGTTGAGATTCTCAAAGCAGGTCTAGTGGTTTCAGACAATTCTATTGGACAGTTGTGTCTGAATTCTGTGGACTGCCTTGAAAAGCTCCATATTTGTCCTTAGTTCTGTGTAACACTGTTATTATTTATATTAGATAGTACCTAGAGGCACCAACTAGGTCAAGGTCCCATTTCGCTAAGCAATGTACAACCATGTACTAATGACATTCTCAAAGAGCTTACACGCTAAATAGACAAGACAGACCAAGGGTGGAAGTTCAAACAGAGTCATGAAGAGGTGAAATGACTTCACCAAGGTCACACAGCAAGTCAGTGGCAATTTTTATTATTATATGGAGATATACCTATCTCATAGCGCTGGAAGGGACCTTGAAAGGTCATTGAGTCCAGTTCCCTGCCTTCACAGCAGGACCAAGTACTGTCCCTGACAGATTTTTGTCCCAGATCCCTAAATGGTCCCCTCAAGGATTGAGCTCACAACCCTGGGTTTAGCAGGCGAATGGTCAAACCACTGAGCTATCCCACATTTCATGGATCCCACTCCAGTGAACTGTCCAGTGGACTATGCTGCTTTTCAAATAACACTTGAGAATGTTCCATAATGCTATTCTACCATTACTGTTCTGCCATTTTCTGGTCAGTTCCAGTGGACGGCTAATGTACAGAAGTTATGCTGATCAAGAATATTTTTTTAACATTTTTCCTTATTTGTCCTGACAGGCTCTTAGAAATCTTTATTTCGCATGCCATAGTCTGATTCCCTTGAGCTTCCAGAACGTCCACTGTTTCAGCAAGAAAAAGATCATTTATTTTAGTCATCGTGTGTGACTGACAGACCAACCCCCAGACTGAGATGGAGACTAGGGCTGAACAAGCCATGCTGAGATGTGATGTGACGTGCCCTGTGAACAGCAGACTGCAATGCTCAATTTGCAGAGTTCAGCACAGGATCAATCCCTGTTAGTTCACGTCTCCATTAAATTATCTCCCCCACATGCCTATCACCACTTCCTCTTTCCAGACCCTTCAAGAATGCTTGAATTGCTAACAGGCTAGTTGTGTTGGGGAGTTAACACCCAGCCACCACAGGCAAGGCTGCCTCTTGGTAAAGGCAGAGATTAGCAAGGTGACTCTCAGTCCTGAGTACCCAGAGAACAATCACAGTGGCCCCTTCAGTCCTTGGCCATTTGGTGCCAGATGTGGGTTTTGTGATGCAGACAAGTACCCTTGGGAAATAGACTCAGACCACTTCCTCCTACCAGGTAGGACGTTAAACAGCCATCATGTGGGTAGCAACTTTGGTCATGTGTTGAATTGTATGTTAAAGGCTCCAATTGTCACCAACAATCCCCTGACTCATCCAGGTCCTCTCCCACCTTCTTGGTAATGATAGTATGCTATTGACTCTGAGATTAGTGTTGCTACTGGTGGCCTATTCCATTACAACAAGGGCAATCTCTCCTTTGAAATAACAAAGTTTACATCAGCTAGGGCAGAATGATAACACTACCAAAGAAAATTAAAATAATTTATGATATGCAATATATTGGCGGTGCTACTTACGGTATGTTAGCGGTTTGTTCCATTTCCATTTCTCTCACTGCTATTGCTGATGGGATAGACCTCCATTGTCTTCTGTTGTTGGGATAGACAAGGAGGCTGTATTATGTTTGTAAAAACCATATGCACATCTGTTATACTCTGCACTCACAGAAAAGCTTCCCAGCCTTTATGGATCTTTTTCTTTTTCTCATCTTGTTTTGCCTGGTCACAGTACCTGATTACCTTGTTTACATTAGTTTGGTTCAATATTGGTTTTAAGTTTGGACAGCATCCCAGATGCATGTGGTGATGCTACAAAAAGCTAGTACAATAGAAAATTGTGCTCAATACATGCTGTGAATAAAGTTATCAGGAAAAGAGTGTCCCAAGCAGTTTTAAAGGCATAGAACACATTGGAACCATTTATTTTGAATACAGGCTACCAAATAAGAGATTGCTATTAGATTAAATGGATCGTTTTCCTCTCTCTACCATAAGGTTTCTGGCAGGGAGAAGCAGTTTCAGTGAAAAGTTACTGACAATTTAGTAGATAAAATAAATCTCAGAAGATTTCAACTCTTAGAAGACCAAATGGTTGTATTTATTATTCCAACAACAAATTGTCACATTTTACAATATTGGCAAATCTTAACGGTGGGAGTCTTACAAATCTATGAAAAGTGTCGTCAGTGGGAAATTTTCAATGTAAAAATTGCAGGCTCCAGCTGATGCCCTATAAATAGGGTGACCAGACAGCAAGTGTGAAAAATTGGGATGGGGGTGGGGGGTAACTGCATCTGTATAAGAAAAAGCCCCAAATATCGGGACTGCCTCTATAAAATCGAGACATCTGGTCACCCTACCTATAAAGGCACTTCATTTTCATTGAACAGCATTGTGCAATACAGTGTTGCACTTCCATAGTTCCACTCTTGCAAGGAACACAGTTTTCACTAGTGGTAGTAAAAACAGTGACATGTTGGGTTTTGCAAAACTACAGTGACAGGCATATATTTCCGTGTCTGATTGCTGCTCTGTGGTTAGTCACAGTTTTTCCCATGCCTTCCTAAGTTTCTTCCGGAAACATGTAATTTTTGTTATGCATAAAATGTTCCAAGAGAATTTAACACACATGAAGGTGGGAAGAAAGCTGGTCTTGTGGATAAGTCTGCTGGAGTAGTACTTGAGCTCTGAGTTCAATTTTTGGCTCTGCCTATGTGATCTTCAGCAGGTCACAAGGGTCAAATTTTGAAGCATCAGCACTCACAATAAGGATCAGACATTCAAAATAGTTGGGCACCAAAATAATTGTGGGTGCTGAGCTCCTTTGAAAATCTACAGAGAATCTGGACCATAATAGTTACAATATTCTTCATTTTACCTATGTATAGTGCATCTGAATGAGAATACCACATAAGACAATAAGAATGCAAATTACTCAACAGACGAATGCAGCATTTAATTCTCTCTGCAAACTGAAACCTTTGCCACATGCTCATTTTTAGGTTGCAACATACAACTACTGATTTGTGTGATATGCCAGAACTGAGGGGGCATGCCTCAGACATAATCCTGCCATCTGAAATGCTTTTCATTTTACTGTGTGTCCCCCACAGAGTACCACAACACCAAACTGTGAAGTACTACAGTAAATCCAATCTATTCTATTATTGACTACTGTCTATGGTGGACCAGACAGCAAATGTGAAAAATCGGGACAGGTGGTGGGGGGTAATAGGAGCCCATATAAGAAAAAGCCCCAAAAATCGGGACATCTGGTCACCCTACTACTGTCTAATTATTTTGTGAGCCTAACAGGTAGGATCGTAATGAGAGACTGAAGAATGGCTAATTCGTGGGCCTAGTTCTGCTATCAGTTATTCTAGTATAAATGTTCAATAATTCCATTGGATTTCTATATAATTACTCCAGATTTGCATTAGTGTAACTATGAGAGCAGAATCTGGCTTTTATTAGTAAATGTGTGTGTGTCTCTATCTAAATCATGCATATCTTTTATTCCTCACTTAGCACTCAGTTTTGGCTTTGCCCCAAGCCCTGAGCAAAGGGTAGTTCATAGCTGTGTTGAACAAGGAGTAGATCAGGAACCAGATTCTGAATCTGAGAGTCACACTCTGGTTCTTGGTTCCCCCTTGCTCCAGGATTGAAAGTAGCCCGTGCCAAACCTATCTTTACCTGGCACGTTGGTTCAATTGGGCTGGATGGAGTACTGCAGAAGGAGCACAGAGTCCAGGCTCCACGCGTGACCCCTGCCTACCTATTCTGTGCCCACCTGGGTGGGGTAAAAGAGTAGCAGCCCTGTAGAGGCTCATCTTCTGTTCCCTGCAGTGCTACTAACACTGTGGGTAGCCTACACAAGAGAGTTAGGGGGCTTACTATGTTCCCTTGCTGTGGGAATGTAAAGAGGGCTTCCCATGGAGATCTGAATGGCAGTTGCAGTTGCACATGCACATTATCCTTTGGTGGTAATGAAGAAAAATTACTCTGGGTTGGACGGCTAGTATTTTTTTCTTTGCTATATGGATACTGCCTAGCCATGCTTTTGAAATATATAAAATAGGAATACAATCCAAATAGTATTATGCTTGGACCCCAAAACATTTAGGGCTAGATTTTTAAAGATATTTAGGCATCGAACTGCCATTAATTTCATTGCGTTAAAAATCTGGGCCTTAGGCCAAAAAAATAATTGTGCACAAATTGGGTGCTGGTGCAATATCAAATGTGTGTACATCCTTTCCTATGCTCAGCGACAATTTGCAAGTTAGGTACAATCTTCAAAAGTGCAGAAATTTCCCTCCAGGAAATTTAAAAAAAATATTTTTAAACATTAATGGTCCTTGTTGTCTTGTGCTGTAGGTAGCGAAATTCAGACTGACTGGCAGGGAGAAAGCTATCAACTTATATAATGCTTTCATCTTGCATAATATTTTGACAGTGTGGTAAATATATAGGAGAATGCATTACGTTTATTTTCAAATTTAGGTGTCTGAAGTTAGGCATGTCGATCCATATTGTTAGTATCATGATTATCAGAGAAGTTGAGCACTCAGAGCTTCTATTGACATCAGGTGACACACTTCAGGTACATGTTTGAAAATGTTGCTGTAAGTATAAAGTGGTATCCAAGCAACCCAGCCTAGCTCATGTATATGGCAAAAGAGCTGTTGTGTTTTCATGTCTCGGCCACATAATACTATTGGTAAATGCTTTTCCCTGAGCTAGAGTTCTGAGTGCTTTGATAAAAGATGGCTCTCCACATAATATTTGTCTTTATCTGACTGATTGCTACAGGCGATTTCATTTACAGGACTCCAATCACATAAGGAAGATGAGAGGTTAACTATCCAAAATGAAAAATTCCATTGATTTTTTTTTTTTTTTTTTGAGTAGCACTCTGATTCACATGTCTGCAATGTCTCTTAGTGAGCTAAACATTTTGTTTCAAAGATACACAAGTTGGTGAGCAAACCTTAGGCTTGAAAGGTTAGTGAGAGAGATCAGCAGGATTGCTTTGTTTTTTCTTACATTAAAAGATGTCTTTTGAAGAATGTAAATGGTTTATATAGCTAGCAGATCACTATTGCAGGAAGTGATGGGTCATTATGCTCCTAGACTGGGGGGGAAAGCAGCAGTGTGAAAGTTTTCTCTGAAGTTCAGTGTTTGTTTTTTCCTATTATGAGCCCTTGACTAACAAAATTGCTGCTATGACACACAGAGAACTGATTTAGCGCCTGCTGTCTCCGAAGATCCTGCTTTGTTTGTTGTTCTTCCGACTGAATATATGAGTGAATTTCCTGAAAGATCATGCTTCTGTGTGTGCCTGATAAGGTATCTGGAAGCTATAAGGGCTTGATTCAAGCTTCAGTGTAGGAATGAAATGCCCAGGACTGGTCATTCAGTTTAACTTACCATTGCTCTGTAACCTATCGTCATTCTTTGAATAAGATTTCTGCTTTCTCCATATATTGCTTCTGAGTCATTTGCACTTAGGTGAAGTAAAGCTTTTATAAGACCCAGGTGATGACTTCTGTGATATTGAGTGGTACAGGGTAACTGAAATATATCTGTCTTGTTGAATCAAATGAATGAAGGATAGGGCATATCTGCTCTGTTATGTTCTAGAATGGGTTACTATTTAGTATTTTCTAGGCAGTTTTCTTCAGGCACAGGCCCTTTTCATTCAGTGGGATACTGCAGCATGTAAAGAGCATATTTTCTTCCTGGCGCTATTACTTTAGAGGCAGATTGCTTGAATTTCTTGTAAATTGCAAAGGATGTTCAGTCTTAGGCTAGATAATCACTAAAATTGCTAGCAATACTTTTTGCTGCAAAAACGTTCTGTACTCTGTTCCTCTCATTCACCTTCCAGAAACACATTCGCAAAATGTACAAAACAGGTCACATGTTTAAACCAAACACATCTAAATGCTTTTAAAATCTCAGCACATTGTCAGTCAGTATGTTCAGTCAAAGTAGTACTGTTACCCAGAGTCTTAAAACCCAAAACAGTGGTAACTTAACTATTTCACTCCAGGCAGTGTCAGGAATAAATCAATGGGAACACAGCACTTCCGGATGATAAAAGATTGATACAAATAAGTGTGCTCTTATCTAAAACTATTTGTTAGATTGAAGCAATAGGTTTAGGACATCCCTAATAACTACCTAAAATCTGAGATGGTATTGAGTAATTAGCAGCAGGTCAACAATGGCTGGTCACTTCCCTGCCAGGGAGTAGGGCAGGACGCTTCAGAAAACTGCTCCGAATACCCTCTATTAGCTAGTCTTTTTATAACTAGCTTTTACAAAACACAAAGCTCATAGTGACCCTTACTGGGTCATCACTTCTCCTAACTTCAATAAACTACTTATCAATAAAACATTCTTAACAATCTTAGCCATAATAAGCTTCTCTATCAAAGATGCCCAAACTCAAGGTCTCCTGCCACTTATTTTCTTTCAGTCTCATAATTTGTTGACTCTCTTATCCCCTCCCATGCCAATTAACAGAAACCACAAGCCTGCAGCTAGTATTTGACCTTGCCTCCAAAAGCCTTGCTTGTCCAAATTAACCCTTAGCTATATGGTGTTCTATTTTATTAATTAATGGTGGCTGAATTCACATAATATGGCTGCGATTAGCTTGGTCAAGTTCTGGGGTAACACTCCTGTCAATTCTGGGGTAACAGTACCATTACTCTTCTTTACTCTCTTGGAGTTTAGAACAGACTGAATGACTGAATTCTTTCAGAAAATTGTAGGTATCAATAGTCTGCTGTGTTCAGTGGTACCTTGTTCTCAGTAGATGAAACCAAAGTTAATTCGTAGAGAAAACGCACATCTCTGGTTAAATGCACAGCTTCTCTGTCTCTGACCGTGGGCCAATCCGATATTCTGTGTAGAGCCTAGGTACACAGGCTTGGCATAGCCTTTTTGTGGGGAAAAGGAATACAGCAGTGGAGGTGCTCCGTGACCACTAGTCCAGCGTCATTGCAGAACCAGCATGCTATGTGGTGTGGACCTATATGTGGGATGGGAAATGGCTACTGAAACTGTGTAGATGCACTTCACCCTCTCATTTTTTCACATCATTTCACCTTCCCCCACCACAGCTGTGAGATGCAATGAAACCATGTGGATCTGTGTTCCACAGCACCTAGGGCACCTATATGGACTCCAGGATTCCTGATCCCTTGCCCTAGTACAGCAGAAATGCAGTGGTCTTCTGAACCCATGGGGAAAAGAGGATCCCCCCCCTCCTCAACAGAGCAGGGAGGCAGGGTGGGTTAGAGGTTGAAGCATGGGGTTAAGAATCAGGAGCCCCAGCTCTGGCACTGGCTCACTGTATGATCTCAGGCAGGTTACTTTGCCTTTCTGTGCCCAAGTTTTCCCCATGTGCAAAACTGGAAAAATGATACTTAGTCACCTTTTGTAAAGCACTTTGAGACATAGGCTGAAAAGCATGAGAGAAGTGCCAAATACAATTGTTGTATAAATGCAATATTGTAGTATCACTCTGCATATTTGTCTGCTCAAGCATTTCCCATGATTGAAAACAGAAAGGCCATGGCTCTCATTGAAATAATTCTTGTTTTAGTGAGCTCAGCAATGAGTGTTGAGATAGTAGCATTGCCAGTTGATTGCTGTGGAAGAGAAGATGGGGGAGGGTCATTGAGTAATTTTATTACTATTATTTTTGAAGTTGTACCTTTTCTAGGAGAGGCAGAGATGGCACACAGTGTTGCTGTCATTGTCACCAGACTCTGTGGAAGAAGCCCTAAAAGACTACTGCTGGCTTCTGGAATGTCTTGTTCATCTGCAGTGCCAGTGAAAATTACATATCATCCACAAAAGCAGCTGCAGCATTTAAATGAACATCCCAGGCCAGTTGCTCAAGAGTGTGCTCCCTTCACCGGATGGAGCATGCTGCCTCTGCAGCACTTGCAGCCGCAAAGGGTTTTAGTTCATTCAGTGTAATCAGTTCCTCCAACTCTGTCTTCTGCAACTGAATCATTTGAATGGGTGCTTTGCCCATGTTTTAGTTATGTGACAACCTGATTATCTAGGTAACAGCTTATGCTGTATTTTCTGTTTGTATAAGTGCTAACCCTCATGGAGACGTTAGTGCTTTATGTGCAGGAGAAGTAATTAAAATTGATTGATCGAGAAGACGAAAGGGAAAGACCACAATCCAGGCTACCTTGCCCTCTACTTAATGCAAAGAAGCAATTATGTCTGACTGACATCTCTGCTGGGGCTGTGTAAAACCTTCTAGGTGCTGACTTGCTGCAGCCATCAAAACAATTTATTGTGCTAAAGTAGTTTGAGAGTTACATACTTGCTCCTTGCTAGAGCTCTGAGGGCTTGCCTGCCTGTCTCCCTCAGATAGTGGGAGAAATCCTCCTTGCTAGAACTTGGTCTAGCTCCCTATCTTTAAATTACTTTTATTTATTTATTTTTATTTATTTAGCTCTGAGGAGGAAACTTGAAAAGTGTGCTTCCTTGGAGAAACTTGGAAGACATTTGCTGTATGATCATTCTTAAAAATTAGCTGTTGATTTACCCTCCAAAACAAAGCAAGATATGTGCTATGAAAGAGAAGCAGAAGAGAGTCCAAGAAAAAGACAGACCAGACCACTGCAATGTTTTTATGAGGACTAACTTGGTCACAGTTGGGTCTTCCCACAAGTGTTCTCACACTGTAGGCATACTCATGTTCCATAGCTTCAGTTGTCAGAGAGCCTCTGGATTGACAGCTATGGAAGTACTGAAGCAGATGGCAGTGAAACTGTGCCAAGTCAGAGACTTTCACACACACACATTTTATACTGGAGACAAATTTGGAGAAAATTGCAGGGTATCTCCTAGCAGTGAGTGCCTGATGAGATGGAATAAGAACTTTTCCACCTAGGTGGTTAAAGAAAACAGTGTTTGGCAGTGTAAATTTGAGACCCTGTAGAAAATACAAATGTTAGGACAGTTGGAACTGAGATGGCCGTCGGGATTCAGGATATAATTGAATTACTTCTTGAGCCTAAACTCATTCATCACTACAAATGGATAACATCTATCATGGGGAACAAATATTTAATAATGGGATCTTCAGTCTAACAGAGAAAGGTATAACATGCTCCAATGGCAAGAAGTTAAAACTAGACAAATTCAGACTGGATATAAGGTATACATTTTTAACAGTGAGAGTAATTAACCACTGGAACAATTTACCAAGGAGTGTGTTGGATTCACCATCACTGAGAAATTTAAATAAAGATCGGATGTTTGTCTAAAAGATCTGTTCTTGGAATTATGTTGGGAAAGTTCTATGCCCTGTGTTATACAGGAGGTCAGAACAGATGATCACAATGGTCCCTTCTGGCCTTAGAATCTGTGAATCATGTGCCCATTAGCATTCTAGTCTTGTAAAGGCTAATACCAAAGGGAAATCCCCAAATTTAGCCAGAGGACACTTGCTGTTTATCTTTTTATGAATGAAACCTAAACTCAGCTCCTGGGATTTTTCCTATTGTTCTATTCTTTGTTTAAATGAACCACTTTAACTGTGTATTCTGGTATTTCCAAGTGGCCAGATATCTTAAGCATTTTATAACTTCACTGGTAATTATATCATCATTGACTTTTTAGGGACGATGAGATGTGTGTGTGTGTATACACATAAAACAACACGTAAGAAACTATGTTAAAATAATGTTATGGTTGCAAAATAAGCCCTTGCAAGTTAGGAAATGCCAGAATTAAGGTTGCCTGAGACTTTTCAAAGGTTTGTAAATTGTCCACATTTAGGCAAATTTTCACAGGAATGGCAAAAGGTATATCCCTGAAACCAAAGCAACCCTCTGCGAAATTTCAAGTCCACAGTCTAAACACGCAGATGCTAAACTCAACAAAACCATTGTAAGAATTTTTTTTTTAATATGAGCAAAACAATGAGGTTTTTGCTAATCTCATTCTCGTGAACAGCTGAACAATTTTTGTTGAAACTTTCAGAAAATTTCAGCTTGAGGCAGATAGGTAGTATGGAAAAGTTCAGCTCAAATGATTACATTTTGGCAAAGTTGTTAGCAATTGAAAACAGGGTGTTATAGGAGAGGTGCTTGGCAACCTTAACTATAACCAGCTCCACTGATTTATATTTATATACAGGGCCGACTCCAGCATTTCTCCCGCCCCAAGTGCAAAAAAAAAAAAAAAAAAGCCACGATCGGCGGCAGCAGTTCAGCGGCAGGTCCTTCGCTCCTAGAGGGAGTGAGGGACCTGCAGCCCCCGAATTGCCACAGGTGCCGCCCCCTCCCTTGGCCGCCCCAAGCACTTGCTTGTTAAGCTGGTGCCTGGAGCCGGCCCTGTTTTTTTACATATATATAGTACATGAATCTGTGAATTTATATGGCCATAATGATGATTCCTCCTCTCGTCTATAACTTCATTGAATCTACGTGCAGGTAAATCCAATGGAGACACATGAATGATGAGCATGGCCCATAAATCTTGAAATACACTATCTGTGTGGTTTCTGGGTTTGTTTCCCCTCCTTCCCTTTTTCTAATTTTTTTGCTACCAAGACATTACATGAGGAGTTCTGCTTTCTGAAAAGTTGGTTAAAAATGTTTATAAATTAAAAGTCTTTATACTTAGTGAACATAAATCTGGTAAAGCAAAACAAAACACCCTTTTGCCATGCAATCTATCAATGTGTGCGATTAGGGAGGGATCCAAGAATGTCTGAGCCAACTATAAATTATGTCCAAATAATAAGGTAATGTTTCCAGCCTAAATACCGTATTTGCTTCCAAATACCCAATTTCTTCCCCACGCACACAGCCTAATCAGTCATGCTGTACACTCAGGAGTTCTCAAAGGCTGGTGTGGTAGGAGCTGCTAGAATAGCAACAGCAGAGCATCAGGACTGGAATAGCCTCTGCAGCTTGTTCCTATCCCATATTGTACGGAGTCAGCTGGCAGATCAGATTTATCACCTGGCTCTGTCCAGCCCCAAATCGTTGACGTACAGGAAACCCCCAGGACTCTGAAATTCTTGTAAAGGCTTATAACTTGGCCAAATTTGGGTGAATTTTCACAGGAATGAGGCTTTATGGCATAGAAGTGATGAGTACCTTTTGTGCAAACTTTCCATATTCTCACCCCCTCTTCTGCAGTGTAGAATGGCTCTGACTACAGCTGGGCAAAAAAGGTCCAGACAAAACTTTTTTTGGATACAGATTTCATGAATTCGTGTCATTGTTTCAGTCCAAAAGCACACACAAATTCAGAAAAGTATTGAAAAATTTTGTTTTGACATTTTTTCAAATGAAACATTGACATTTCTCAATTTGAAATGACTTTTTGTTTAGAAGTTTCCTTTAATTTATTTTAAAAATAATTAAAGTTTTAAAAGCTCTAAAACTAAATGAAATGAGAGGAGACTGTTAGACAGCGAGCTCTAGCAAAAGTAAAAAAAAAAAAGACTTTGTTCAGGTCGAACAAAACATTTTGTTCCACCTGAAATTAAATTTGTTTCTAATTTTTGGTTCACCAAAAAATTTTCATTTCAGACCAACCTGAAATGAATCTTCTTCTTTTTGGATTTTCCGGTATGGTCAGTGAACAGAAAAATCAGTAATTCTAGTTGTGACCATACCCTGTTTATGTTTTTATTGCCTATGTGTGGTCTGGAAAATATTATAACCACGTTAAAGAATCATGCTTCAACTTGGGTAGATATAAAAATGATTCCAAGGGTGGTTTGACCAATGCTTTATCCTGATTATAAAACAGTTAAGAAACAGTCTTCATTTGAAAATTGGAGCCGTGTTTGAAAACAGTTTAAGGGATAACAGTAACTAGGCTGCATGACTTGGTTTAATCTGTAACATAAACAGGTCCTTAGTCCCTGTCTGCACTGTTTCTGCCACCCATGGGGCTGTACCAGTGGTGAACTACCCATAAATTTTTTCCCCCAGGATAAATAAGGCCTCTGTCACTTTCTCCTAATGGTATTTTTTTAAAAGGCAAGTTGAAATGAATTCCAAGATTAAGTGCTTCAATTTGTGAAAGGTTTTGAGTGGCTTTTTTTCCTTGGTAAAGTGCTTTGTGGGTCAGACTGGATGATGGGGTCACAACAGATGACCAAGTGGTCTTTTCTCACCCTACTGTCACTGACTCTTTTCTGTTGATGATGATAATGTGCTTACATCTGGGAAAGGTTGCAAGCCTTGGGGAGAGCAGTCAACATGTAAAGCTTGCAATGACAGCGTTTTTGTTTGAGAAAAATATTGTGATTTATTTAATTTGTTTTTGTTTCATTATAACACTCTGTTAATAACTATTCTAGAGAATAGGGACTGGGAAATCAGCTCGTTTAATTGTTTTTACATTATATGATATTCATAGATGATACAAAAAAGTCTCTAAAATATTGTTTTTCCTGTTGCTCTCCAACTTTAGATTTTAAGCCATGAAGCTTTTTTATTTAAATATATTAACTTCTAATGACACAAGTTCAACTCTTGAATAAGTTACTCAAGTGAAAATGAGTCTGTATTGGGCATTCATGGCTAAATATTCAATTGGTAGAGGCTAAAATCAAGGTGCAAAAATGTGTGTGCACTCACATGTTGCATGCACATTTACAAAATCTGCCTGCACTAACTGGGTAATTGCTTATGCTGCCAGGTACCAGGCATTCTAATTGCATGTGTACTTACTTCCATGCACCAGTGCAATTACCTTTCACAACAGTGAAAGTGCATGAATATGCATGTGTGTTTGTTGTTGTTGTTTCAGCTGAGCTCAGTTTTGCACAGGCAGAAAATTTGGGAAGAGGCCCAGAAACAGCATAGCAGACATTTTGCAAGTCAAACCTGAAATGTGTTGGTAGTACTCTCTTTGAAATGTTACACAATGCCAGCCTGAGCTAAACTTAGCTGTAGCTGGTGATACTGGCAGCTCATTTTTGAGTATTGAAAAACAAAACATTAATTTTTAAATTGCAAATTAAAACAACCAAGCTATTAACAAAGGGCCTGTGATCCAAAAACCCCTCAATTCCAGCTGGCAAGGGGGTTACAAGAATATCCTGATTTTTGGTATGTACATTCTAGTTCACCAAAGAATGTCATGTAAATTGTCAAAGGACAGTCGATGTCACACTGGTTATGAATATCATTGTAAAATGTATATACCGTATATACTCGATCATAAGCCGGTTCGTTTATAAGCCGATCCCCCCAAGATGGATAAGTAAAAATGGAAATTTTTTATGACCCGTTCATAAGCCGAACCTATAGTTCAGGGGTCAGCAAACTGATGGTTTGTTTACCTCGAGCGTCCGCAGGCATGGAGGTAAACCTAAGTAAACAGTGTCCTGGCATGCCAGCTGCTTACCCTGATGAGCCGGGACAGCAACTAGTGGGGAATTTTTTTTGGGGGGGAGAAACTGGGGGTCAGGGGAGTAACCCCTGTGACCGCCCCCCACATGACCCCACCCCTAGCCTGGGACCCCCACATTCTCCCTATCCCATCCCTTCCCACTTTATCTGGGGAGGGCCAGGGGAAGATGTCTCTGGCCTGGCTGGAGCTGCTCCTGCAGGCTGGGCAGCGTGGCTGCAGCCTGCTCCGGAAGGCCAGACCGGGCTGCATGGTCGCAGCGTGCTCCAGCAGGCTGGACGGCATGGCCGCAGCCTGCTCTGGCAGGCGGGGCCAGGCAGCGCGGCTGCAGCCTGCCAGCCCCAGAGCTGCAGCTGCTTCAGAGGCTGGGGGGAGAGCAGCGTGGCCAGAAGCGGAGAGACTCTGGCCCGGCCTCTTCCCTTCTGGCTCTGCTGGCTGTGCTACCTCTCCTTGCTCCCTCTGTTGGGGGGGGGGGAAGGGCTGTGTCCCACCTCCCCCTCTCTATACCCATTCAGAAGCTGACCCCCTTCTCTGGTGCTTCCCTTTTTTACTAAAAAAATTCGGGTTATGAATGAGTATATACGGTACTTCTATTCTGTAAGGAGTATGTATATGTACTGGAAATACGTTCTTATATTTTGTATTAAGATGCTAATTTTCAGCGGAGGTGAAAAACTGGTTTACTGGCAGACCAGAGATGTTTATCCATCTATATGTTGAAATGCCAGTTGAGTATTGTCTCATTCACAATCACCAGTCTGAACTAATTAAATGCAGATGAAGGACTGAAATTTAACAGGAAGAGAAGAACAGCACGGGGAAAAGATCCTTATGTGGGGATGCACTGACAAAGATTTACTGGACTAAAAATGGGGGACAAGGAAAGTACCCTGTTAACATTCACCTAAGAAATAAACAGATAGCTTGTTTACATTCATGAAAATGGGATCACAATCAGCCTTGGTTGGAAATGCTGCAAAAGACTTTGGGTGAGATAAGACTGCTCTGAACAGGAGCTTAGCCTGTTAAGTTTAGTCTCTAGAAAATGTGTATTGATTTTGTTTTATATGGAACTCTTCTGTTTCCATTATCCTTACTCGCTGTCGCTTAAATATTGTTCCTTTGATAATAGCTGTATGATTGTTTTCACTATAAATATATCTCAGTGCTGTGGTATTGTTCAAGGAGCTGATCCTGAATTGAATCAAACAAGTTGGTGTGTACACAAGTCCCTTGGAATAGCAAATCTGATGCTTCTGTGAGTGTTCAATGGATAAGTGACTCGACACTACAGGGTAAAGCTTCAAGGGGCTCAGGGACAGTGGTACAACTATTGTTAACCTGCCTAGCCCAGAGGGGAATGCTTGGCTAATACACTGGAGGGGTCAGGGAGCTGGCACGTGGCTAAGCACGGGCAAGTCTCCATCTCACTGGAGGCAGGGGTGTAACAAGGTGACTCTCAGTCCTGGGTACCCTGAGAACTGTCAGAGGGCCACATTGTGTAATTAATATTTAAGTCAAACTCCCCATTGGAATAAAAAAAATGATTGCACAATATGGGCCAAAGTTATATTGGAAACATCGGCTGAAAATTAACTGCCATGCTGCTCTATCATATGTGCATGAGACATACATTCTGTATAGTGTCCACATCCACCATTTAAAAACCCTGAATGTTTTTTATTAAGAAGATTATAGAATGTTAAAATCCCAGCTGAAAACATCTGGAGTAGGCCAAAACATAATGATAGAATAGTACTTTTGTCCACAAGAACAAGCGTGCCAAACTTAAACATTCTAATTGAAAGAGATCATTGTCATAGGTAACCCCTACTATGTAAGACTGTGGCCACAACACCAATACTTTACAGCTGCATGAATGCTCTGTTTTGGAACCATTTAAACAAGTCTGCCTAGTCCCTAATTTCATACATAAGTTCACAAGCCGGAGTCTCTGTCTTTGTCTCCTCCATGCTGCTTCCCTGCAACAACTGCTGCCGCAGGGTCCTAGTGCCCCCCATCTCCACTGCCAGGGCAGACTGACTCTGAGCCTGCCCTTCCCCCTCAGACCCTTTCATTTTCCAGTGGGACCCTCCAGCAGCACAGGGGGCCCCCCTGCCCGCAGTCACTGCTCTTGCCCCATGTTGGGCAAGGAGGTACCCCCATCCCTCACCCCCAGTGAGGCTACAGTCAGGGGCAACAGCAGGGGAGGAGGCACACGCAGCGCCCCACCATGGGGGAGGCGAGGAAGATTCCAGGAGCTGAGAGGGACCCTAGGAGCACATGCAGTGACAGTGGTGGGGGTGTGTGTGCTGCTGGGGAGGGTGGGAAAGGGGGGTTCATACCCCAGAGCTTGCTGCTGCTGGCAGGGAAAGAGCTGGGGAGAGTCCTCCTCTCTGGCCCCGTCCCAGAGCAGCTTGCCTGCACCCCAAACTCATCCCCAGCCCTGCCCCACCCCAGAGCCCACACCCCCAGCCAGAGCTTTCACCCCCCCCTGCACCCTCAACCATCTACCCTAGCCCTGAGCCCTTCCAACACCCCAAACACCTCATCTCCAGTCCCAGCCAGAGCCCTCATCCCCCCACACTCTGATCCTTTGCCTGAGCCCCTCCAGCACCCCAAACACCTTATCCCCAGTCCCCGCCACAGCCCTCTCACCCCCTACACCCCTACTCTCGCCCTGAGCCCCTCCCACACTCCAACCCCCTCATCTGCAGCCACACCCCATAGCCCTCACCCCTGCACCCCATCCCTCTGCACCCCTCCCATCCCAGAACTCCCAGAGCCTGCACCCTGCACCCCAATTCCCTGCCCCAGCCTAGGGCCTGCACCCCAGACCTCCTCCCTCACCCAAACTCCCTCCCAGAGCCTTGGGCAGGTGGGGGGCGGAGTTTGGCCGGGGGTGGGTTCTGGGCACCACCAAAATTTCTACAAACATGCCACCCCTGCGAGGAGATGGAGTGAAGGTGAGCTGGGGCGGGGAGGTGCGGGGAGGTCTGCCCGCAGTAACAGGGGGGGACGCACAGGGGAACCGCTCCCCGCCCCAGATCACCTCCACTCTGCCTCCTCTGCTGAGCACACAGCCCCCACTCTAAGTCTCCTCCAGTCAGCGTCACAAGCCGGGGAGGAGAATTAGAGCGGTGCCGGCGTGCTCAGCGGAGGAGGCAGAGCCGAGGTGAGCTGGGGGGGCTCCCTGGGCGGGGTAAGCTGCCGCAGAGGGGAGGGCTCCCTGGGTGGGGGGGTAGCGGGCTCCACGGGTGGGGGGCTGGGTTAGCTGCCGTGGGGGGAGCGGGGTTAGCTGAGTGAGGGGTGCAAAACTTCCTTGCACCGGCCCTGCCTGGGATGCTTTTACACTACTTTGCTGTGACAGCAACCCTGGCCTGCTCACACACAGCCTCCAGCATGTAAATTACTTCCAGCTGTACTGCAAGAGTGCTACAGCCAGCCACCCTTGAATTACACTGCAGAGCAGCACCAGCAAATTCCCCGTCCTAGACTTTCCCCCATAAATGTGCATCTTGCACTGCCCAGCCCTCTCCTGGACAATACGGGCTCATTAATAGTCCGTCATTTTATTAATAGAAAATGATTTGCACAAATCCTGTTAATTCAAATGGAGTTTCTCAAACACTTCAACCCAAGTACACTATCTTAGATAAAACAATAAAATAAATGTATTAACTACAGAAAGAGATTTTAACTGTTTACAAGTAAAGAGGCATTCAAGTCAGAATTGTTTTTTTTTTTAAATAAAAGGTAAAATGCAACTAATGCATAACTCAACAAGCTAAGTAAATTCAAAGCCAAAAGGTCTCTCTCACCGTACGTTCCAGCAGTCTTGCTGGCCAAATCTTTAAGCCCAGATCCTTTCCCAGTTCAGTGATGCCTCTTTTGTCTTTCAAGTGGTGGTGTTACCATAAGTAGAGATGAAGGGAAAGATGATTTGGGGCATCTGTTCCCCTTTCTTTATACTTTGAAAATCATCTCCAGCTAAGGTTCAGGAGACAGCAAGTCTGGGGGGATGGGAACGTTCAGCTATTTCTTTGCCAAAATGTAAATTTCTCACTCTCACCCAGGGCCGGCTCTAGGCACCAGCAAAACAAGCTGGTGCTTGGGGTGGCACATTTTTAGGGGTGGCATGGCCGGCGCCAGAATGCCGCCCCTAAAAATGTGCCCCGGCCGCCCTAGCTCACCTCCGCTGCTGCTGCCACAGCGCGCGAAACAGCTGATTCGCGCGCTGCGGCGGTTCGGGGTCTCCCCCTCCCTCCCAGGCTCTCAAACCTGGGAGGGAGGGAGGGAGGGGGAGATCCCGAGCGGCCGTTTCGCACGCCGCTGCTCCCCCTCCCTCCCAGGCTTGGGCGCCTGGGTGGGAGGGAGGGGGAGAAGCGGCGCGGGCGCCACGGCCACTCGGAGTCTCCCCCTCCCTCCCAGGCTCTCAAACCTGGGAAGGAGGGGGAGATCCCGAGCGGCCGCTGTGCGCGAAAGAGCCGTTTCGTGCGCCGCTGCTCCCCCTCCCTCCCAGACTTGAGAGCCTGGGAGGGAGGGGGAGAAGCGGCGCCGCGCCGCGGCCACTCGGAGTCTCCCCCTCCCTCCTAGGCTTGAGAGCCTGGGGGGAGGAGGCAGGGCTGGGGATTTGGGGAAGGGTCGGAGTTGAGGCGGGGCCGGGGGTGGGGTAATTAAAGAACGGGGGGGGGGGGGGGGGTCGGCCAAAATTGTTTTTGCTTTGGGCGGCAAAAATCCTAGAGCCGGCCCTGCTCTCACCCTTTTCTTGCCAAAGAATAGCTGCTTAACAAGGTGATAGTCCATTTGATTGTGTTACCTTTCTGAGGCATTAGTTTGCCTTTTGTCTCTAAGGAACTGGCTTGTGCCTGCTTTTCTAAACTTGGAGCATGTCTCAGCAATGTCATACAGATAGATATTTTTCTTTTTTATTAATTAAATTGAGGGGGAAATTGGAATAGTTTTATTTTGACATTTTTTAAATGAAATATTTCAATTTCTCATTTGTTTTCTTGTGACCCTAAGATGCTGGTGTAAAATACAAATTATCACCAACATACTATTTTAAAACCAATGCTGGTTTGCCATGGTAATAGCTGCATTCATGAGCAGTACTATGGATGTCAAAATACACTCCTTGGGAACTGCATGTTCTTATGAAAGCTGTTTTATTTAAGCAGTGACTTCCAGGCATATTAGAAATATGAGGTAGCAACCAAGTACTGCATGCTGAGTATATACAGAGGACGTACACCAAGATGTTTATTCACAGCACTGCAGGGCCTGCTCCTGCTGAGTTTACAGTGTGGCTAGAAGCAGTATTATTTATAGTCAAAGCTGAATTTTTACAGAGGACAAACACGTTTGAGAGGGATTCAATGTGTCTTTTCAAATGCTGCCATATTTACACAGCAAACATTACAAAAAAGCAAGCTTTTGTATATATTGTACAGGAATTAATGCATTTAGTGACTTAATTCATCATCTTTCTTAGCTGATTAGTTTTTCCTGTTTCAGAGTAGCAGCCGTGTTAGTCTGTATCCGCAAAAAGAAGAACAGGAGTACTTGTGGCACCTTAGAGACTAACAAATTTATTAGAGCATAAGCTTTCGTGGGCTACAGCCCACTTCTTCGGTTTTCCTGGTTGTAGTTTTGTATATTTTGGGGAGAATAAGATATAGTGACTGCAGGATTAAACCTCTTTTCAGGTATTGGATGAAATGGTTGATTTTCTTTTTCTTAAGAATATTTGAAATCTTCTGAGTGGGACAATGGACTAAATCCTAGTTCCACAATACACTTGGTGTAACGTAGCCATACGTCTTCACTACTCATTCCTTTAATGTCTATCACAGTGACACTCAGGTTCAGGCTTATGAGCCACAAGTGTCTCTTTGCAGCACATGATATTAAAACGGTGTGTGATTTAATTATTAACCAATCAGGATGATTTTACTATGTTATTAACCAATTATAGTTGATAAAATAATATTTGGTCAGTCATTTTGCTACTATTAAAGAAGGCGGGGCGGGGGGGTAGATGGTTCAGGGTGTGACTCCCAGCCTGGATCCCAAGCCTGCAAATGCCTGCTAATAAGCATTAGAGAGACAAAGTGGGTAAGGTAATATCTTTTATTGGACCAATTTCTGTTGATAGAGAGAGAAGCTTTCTAGACACACACAGCACTTCTTCAGGTCTGGGAAAGGTACTCAAAGCATCACAGCCAAAATCAAGGTGGACCAGATTGTTTAGCATAAGTAGTTAGCATGTATTGTAAGAGACCATTCAAGGCAGAGTGGCCTGTTAATACCTAAGCAATCATCGGACAAAAAGAGGGGGTTAATGGGCTACTGATCGTTGTTATAAGCCATAAATCCGCTCCAAGCATAGTATTTACTTGCATTGACTTCCCAATGCTGCAAAGGGCAGGATCGCTTGACTTGTGAGTCAGTGAGTGCTCAGCTCCCATTAACTGTCCATGAGTACTCAAAACTGACAGATAATTTACCCACAGATTTATTTGGATTCAGGAAAAAATGTGAATAATATCTACATTGTGGGGACTTTTTTCAGCATTGAAATGAATTGGTAGGTATGTAGCCTTCCTTTTGGGGTCACTTTTTGAGAACTATCACATTTTTAAGACCTGTCTACATTTGATTTTCAAAAACAAGATTCTAATTTTTTTAAAAAAAATTTTCCAGTCATCCAATGTATGCAGGGGCCTGGGAAAGATCTAGGTAAAGGCCAGACTGTGATACTGGCAGCCAAACTGAATAGTACCTTAGGCCATGAATAGTCCCATTGAAGTCAATTGTAGTAAATGCTCATGATGATGCAGAATGAGGGAGTCACATTCTAGCCTTTGATGAGGAAACGTTCTAGTCTGACCACACTTTCTCAAAACCAATGAAGTATTTAGTGCTGGATCTATATGTATGATATAAAATTATTTCCATTTTTCTGTTATGTCGTATTCTTTTTTTTAAAATGGAAGTTTCACCTGTCTTGATTAGCTCATATTTAATAAAAGACTTTATACAAGGATACAGGAAGGTCTTGCATGTAAAGTATTCAAAACTGCTAAAACATTTTTTGTACACCATAAAAGGTAATGTAGTGCAGCAAAAATCAGCGTGATTTTATATTTTACTAAGTTATTTGGCAAGCAGTGATCTAAAGGAGCCACATCAATGTAACTATGTTTTCTCTCAGCTGACTTTTAGCATTAGCTCCTTGAAAGTGAATACGGTTGGGCAATGTATCAAAAGTTTAGTCTGGGTGGAGTTAAAAATGTTAATCCACAGACTTCTGTGTTTTTTCTTTGCCAGCAGAAAAATGTGCTTAATCAGTTCTCTCCCCCCCTGCCCCCACCCCCTTCTCTCTTCAGCTGATAGCAGTCTCCTGTGTGCTTTGTCTATTAGCCTCAATAGGAGCACTGTTTACTGAAATGTCATGTTTAATTGTAAATGATAACACTGCATGCATGGGAAGTGGAGACTAGAAAGTAGTTTCTTTGACCTTTATTATTTCAGCTGCCCAGACCAGTTTAAGCTGCAGTCTGAAATATCTGCATTTTCTGGGTCTGGACCGTTAATAAAGGACCGGTTTTTGCACACTGATAGATGCACAGTTGCTACTGACTGTGAAGGCAGCATACTTACTCACATTTATCTCAGGGTGGAGCTCAGAAGACACCAATACTCAGGGGCTGGGGAACAAGCTTCTGGGTGCCAAAAAGAGAGGGAATAATCTGTAGCTGGTGTTTTAAAATACCATACAAATCTTCAGTCTCCCACCCATGTACTTAACACAATTGGGCAGAATCCTGGCTCTATTGAAGCAACACGAGTTTTGCCACTGACTTAAAAGGGCCAATATCTCACCCATGGGTTTTAAGTTTTACCTCCATGCATTGAAAAATACTCCATAAAACTAGTTTCCTGGATTTCAATACAGTTTTAAAGTCACACAGTCTGAGTGTGATGGAGTAGCTGTTCCCTTAAGGGCAGTACTGCCTAATGGTCTGTCCACCATGCCATGGCTCTTTAAGAACTGAAATGTCTGATTACAGATACAAGGACCTGGAAGATATTAGGAGAGAGGAAGCAGTCCAGTAAGAAGTGTTGGTGAGAAAATCCCATTACTGTTTCTTTAAGGACCAAGGATTAGGGAGCCTAGTAAAGAGGGGAGGGCAAGTCTCCCCTCTCACCCAAACAATTGAGGATGAACTGAGAGAAGGGGACCAGCATAAATGCTGTCTTCTCCCTAATAACAAGGAAGACACCAGCAGGGAGAAGGTTATTAAACCCTGTGAGCCTGAGGGCTGAGTAGGGGCAGCTGAAGCAGAAGCTGGCTAAAGTATTGCACTGGGGTAACTTGAAGCCCAACTCCAGGAGGAGAGCTGGAGACTCCTGGTAAGGAGAGGGACAATAGTTTCTTGAATTATCCAGCACCAACAGTGTGGCTGGGGCTCCTGCCAGCAGGAGAGAGACAGAGACTACTGAGAAATAACCTTGAGGGGGCTAAGAACAGAGCTTAGGGACAGGTTTCAGGGGAACCATGAAAGCTAGAAGCACCTTTTTCTTTAATTGGAACCTTTTGTTGATCCTTTTGTATAAGGTTTTGTAACAAGCCAGCCCCAAGGAGGTGTCAAGAAGGCTTGAAGTGGAGTTATGGGCTTCCTGAGAAGGAAAACTGAGGCAGGGAATATCTGCAGTGCCACACTAAGTCCATAGGGGACACTACAGGGCAGGCATGCCCTATAACACAGAGTAGTGCTAAAGCAGAATTTATAGTTATTCACATTAAACATATATTATTTCTAGTAATATCACTTATTTTAAAAGGTTTAGAAATGTGATCTTAACAGAGTTTGTGGGGGGAGGGAGAATCCAAAACTAGTTTTTCAAAAACTTTGAAGTTTCCTTTTTTTTTTTTAATTTCAAAATGTTTGAAATGGATCCACTTGAAAATGATTTTAAAAAATGCTTTTTTTCCCAAATACTTTTCCCCATAAACATTATTGAAATGATTGACAACTTTAGTTCACCAAAATCTGTGGGATGGGGTTTGTTTTTGTTTTTTGTTTGTTTTTTAGTAATGGGATTTTAAAAAAAAAAACAACCCTGGAAATCCTGGTTGCTGGTAAACAAAATACTTTGATAAATGTCTGATCATTTTACATCTTAAAAAATGCAATAAAAGCCACAAGCTTTTTTTCCCCTAGTAAACAAAAAACTCAACAGTGTCTCAATTTTTGTGTAAAACTTCATTTTGGGGGGAAAGAAGACCTTGCTTAAATGACAAGGTTTCGTTTGAAAATGTGTGACCAGCTCTACATTTGAAGAGTGATAATACAAATCTCTCACCACTTGGCCTGCTGTAAAATGATGTGCTCCCCTTGAAATGTAATGTGCTGCAATTGGCTGTGAATGATCTCAGAACTCTTGCATGTCTAGCCATGATGGCTGGGAATGCTGCATAGGGGATGCTTTCAATTCCACAGGGACTGCAATTGATTATTATAATCATTTTAGTTTTATATCTAGAGCTGCAGCAGTGTACTAGTTGCTCTAAAAGGATGTAATGCAGAATGCAACACCCACAATTGTCTTGCTTTTAGCCTCTTGGTGGCTGGCTGTGGAGTGGCACTGCAGCCAAAAAGGATGCTGTTACCCGCATTCCTAGCGGTACGGTGAACGCTGTCTTTGTGCAAACTGGTAAGTGGGAGGAAGTGGAAAATATGTGGCAAACCCAGCTCAGACATCTGTGTCCACAGAAGAGCCCTGGTAGCAGAACCCGTACAGGATTGCCATGTGGGGGTGGAGTTTGGATTTAAATAACTGTGTAGGAGGTGCACAGCTTCTCTATGGGGGTTCCTTGTGTAGCAAAGCACAGGTGTTAGGTGGCTTTGGGGGGACAAGGATCTGCTAGAGTGGGTGGATCCTTCAGTCCTGCACTTGTCCCCACAAGGCAGAAGCATGTTGGGGCTGATGTAACCAAAGCAAAATGCAGCTGTCTTTCCATGGCCATAGTTGGAGGATTCAGAGTAGGAGCCGTGTTAGTCTGTATCCGCAAAAAGAAGAACAGGAGTACTTGTGGCACCTTAGAGACTAACAAATTTATTAGAGCATAAGCTTTCGTGGACTACAGCCCACTTCTTCGGATGCATAGTCTTTCCCCAGCTTCGCCCACTGAAGATGTCCAGTGCCCAGCACAATAGCTGAGTTGGGAGCTATCCTTGATTTTGACCCTATATTTGGGGAAAATGCCTGGGGGGAAAAGGGAAGGGTTAAAAAAAACAACCCAGTCAATCTGGCTTTGATAACTCAGTTCCTGCTTTGGAGAGGGGAGTTCCTCCCTGGCAGAATGCCCAGCAGGGGGTCGAGTGGAGTCAGGGAGAGAGGCCTTTAGACACAAGAAAACATGTTTTGGAAAATTCTTTAAGTGTTTTGTTTCCCTGTCATTCTGTGGGTGGGTGTGTAGCTTCTGCTGGTGTAGAGGCAAATTCTATGTCTTTCCAGTTTTTGCTTCTTTTACCACTATCTTCTGTTCATAGCTGTTCTTTGGGGAGGAAAAAAAACAAAAGGAAACTTCCCCCGTATCTATTCCACAGAGGAAAAAATCAGGGACATTTTGTACTAAACAAATGTTGGATTGGGGAAGGTGGGGGGGTGGCATTTGTATTTCTAAAGAATGTGGATATCTTCCCTTCCTCAGCAAAATCAAAAACTCCTTATCTGTGAAGGCTGCTACCCCCTTTCACCTGAGCGGTTAGCTGAATTCAGGGTGTTGTGGGTTTTGCCAATGAGAAGGAGAAATTGATCATAGTCAGGTATTTCTTTGATGTAATCTTTTTTTATTTACAAAGAATGTACAGAATACTGTTTCCCAGAATACAGGAGGAACCAAACAGGAGATAGGCTTGGAATTGTAAGCAAAAAAAAAAAATGCTCTTTTACCAACACCAGACCCAGAAGCCTCCTCTCTAGCTTCTCTCAAGGTTACATACCGTGCTTGTCCAGGCTGTTTTCTCCTTTTGTGTGCTCACGCTCATAGTATGTCTGCACTACACAGACCAGATTACAGCAGCATAGCTGCCTACACTGTTGGAAAGGGATTTACTATACGGCCTGGTCCACACTAACCCCCCACTTCGAACTAAGGTACGCAAATTCAGCTACGTTAATAACGTAGGTGAATTCGAAGTACCTTAGTTCGAACTTACCGCGGGTCCAGACGCAGCAGGCAGGCTCCCCCGTCGATGCCGCGTACTCCTCTCGCCGAGCTGGAGTACCGACGTCGACAGCGAGCACTTCCAGGATCGATCCCAGAAGATCGATTGCTTACCTCTGGGTCCGGCGGTAAGTGTAGACCTACCCTAGGTGTAGGAACACCACCTCTCTGAGTGATGGCAACTACATCTATGGAACCGTTCTTCCGTCAGAAGGGTGGGTGGTGCATCTGGTCTTGTCTATACTGGGGGTTAGGTTGGCATAGTTTTCACACCGCTGACCGACATAGCTATGCAGCCTCAATTTTCAGAGTAGACTAGGTCAGATGCACCACGCACTCTTCTGATCAAATGATTTCCAGCAAACTCCTTTGCCCAAGTCACTCAACTTTCTGAGCAGCCAGCCTTGCATCTGCCTCTTATTTCTGCTTTAAAAAAATGTACTTGTGGTTTGGGTTTGGAGACTGCTGTTACGTCAGTCACTTCTATCAATCATCCTGAATGAAAGCCAGCAGTTTTGCCTAACCCTTAACAAGAAGGTTTAACCCACCACACAACATGATCAATGATAAAATGTTTGGTTTGGAGTGTCTTTGACTTCTTATTAGGAAGTGGGTAAAGAGACCTTATAATAGCAATACATAGATTTAGAAGCATAAATTTAATGTTTGAATCTTTAGTATAACTTTAGCTATTCCATATTTTCAATACTTTTTCCATTCCTTCTTTTTAAGTCAGAATTACTGTACATTTTTAGGGTAAATGGATTATACATGAGTCAGTGCACGAGAAAGTATTCTCCTTTATTGGCTAGAATAGGCTAAGTTGCTTTAACTGGCTGATTAATTTTCATAGATTTGAAATGTACTAAATTGTTTTATTAGGTACTGTTAATTTGTTTAAAAGTAGCTTGGCAGAGTTACTGCTTGTTGCACTAATTGATTGGCGGGAAGCTTTACTGCTGCTTGTGTTCCCATTGATTCCTGCTATTTTTAATTTCAGTGCTTCATTTGTAAGGGCTTGTCTACACTGGCAATGCTAAAGCGCTGCCGCGGCTGCACTTTAATGTGGCTTGTGTGGTCACGGCAGAGCACTGGGAGAGAGCTCTCCCAGCACTCTAAAAAACCCAGCTCCACGAGGGGGTGGCTCCCAGCGCGGGTGCACTGTCTACACTGGTGCTCTACAGCGCTGAAACTTGCTGTGCTCAGGGGGGTGTTTTTTCACACCCCGAGCGAAAAAGTTGCAGTGCTGTAAATTGCCAGTGTAAACAAGTCTTAACATCTTGGTGAGCCCCAAATCTGTTTCTATAATTATTGAAACTCTACCAGATATTTTCCCCTCTGAACAAGTTCAGTTTATTCACCTGTATCGATCAGTCTTCAGCTGTCGTTAAGACTGCGCCGATCACAACACATCTGTCATTCTTCTCACATTCTTGCCTTTCTTCTCCATGTTCATCCAAAACGTTTAACAATGTCATATTCCCATCTTCTTGGAGGCCAACCAGGTGGTCTTTTCTGTTCTCGCGGGTACCAGTTTATTAAGTGGAGATATTTTCTGTTCTCTTCATTTAACATTCAAATTTCTTTTGGATTGGGTTGCAGAACCAAGTGATTTGGTTTATGGTGTTAATATCTTGGGACTGTGCCCTCCCAGATCATCACAGAAGGGAACTTCTGTGGAGGGATTTCTCCATTTTTCTGAAGAAGTGGATGTCCACAATCTCTGTGGCATCTTCCTCTCCCCCATCCCTGCACCTAAGGAGAACTCTCCTGTAGGATCTGAGGAAGGGGCTAGAAACAGGGGTGGGCTAATCAGGAGTGTAGAAGCAGAGAACATGTGCACACCTGATCTTGGAAACACTCTCTTGATATACTCTACTAGAGAGAGAAGTATTAATACCATTGTACAAGACACTGGTAAGACTTTATTTGGAATACTGTGTACAATTCTGGTCACCCATGTTCAAGGATGAGGAATTTAAACTGAAATAGGTGCAGAGAAGAGCTACTAGGATGATCAGGAAAACGAAGGGTCTATTTTCTGAAAGAGGTTTGTTTGTTTAGTCTAGCAAAAAGAATACTGTCTATAAATACATTCGAGAAATAAAAGCTGTTTAAGCAATAGGACAATGTTGGCACAAGAACAAATGAATATAAACTGGCCAGGAACAAATTCAGGCTGGAAATTAGAAGGTTTCTAACCATCAGGTGGGTGAGGTTCTGGAACAGCTTTCCAATAGGAGTTGTGGGGAAACAACTTAGTTTTGAGACAGATGGACAAATTTATGAGTGTGATTATGTGATGAGGTTGCTTGTGATGGTAGGGGTTAGGGCTCAGCAGCCCTGGGGCTCCCTCCTGATTTATGTTGTATTTTCCTAAAAGCCGTAAGCACTTGCATTCAGGTTGGCTTCATTGACCAGTCAGTATCTAGGGCCCATTGAAGTCCATGGAAGTTTTGCTGTTTTCCTATCTCAATGGTAAAATTCTCATTGACTTCAATAGAGCCAGGATTTCTTCCTGTGTGAGTAAATAAGCTTTCTGAATTGACCTAAAGTTCAGAGGGTTCTTTGTTGTTCCTTCTCTGTTTCAGAGCTGTTGTCAAGAATTCTTAGGACAACACTTTGTTTTTAATGCTAGACAACAAAAAAATCAAGAAAGTCCAAGTGACATTTCTAGGTGCATTTAAAAATATCTGTAGTAATCCCTGCAGTAACTGTGGATTTCAAGTACATTCATCACTGTAGTGCATGCCACTCCAAAGAATCATGTCACCTTTCCTATTTTGTTTGTCTCCAGTGGATCTATGATTACAACTGTGATGCTCTGCTCAGGACACCTTGAATCATAAACTGCTGTGTTGGTGAAAATGAAGGGAGGAACAAAAGTGCTAGGGTTGTTTTGGAAGTGGATAGTTGTAATGGCTTTGTGAACACTGAAAACCATGCTTCACTCAAACTCTTCTCGACATTCCACGCCTCACCTCGTCTGCCTTCCAGAAATGCATTTTTGTCCTCTGGGTGGGTTGTGCAGATTTGTAGCAAACGCTCCTGTAAAAGCCAAATATGGCTTAAGCCATGAAGGCAAGACTAAGAACACTTTTTACTCTTTAAAATAGAAGGCCACATTTCTTAGAAACTTTTTTAAAACTTCTCCTTTAGTTACATTACAGTAAAGAAAAAGGGAGAACACAACTACATCAAGAAAAATAAGCTCCTAGACATTCACAGTCCTATTCATTATAGTCATGGTACAGGGCAATAAAACATGTCTGTAGTGGTTGAATTATATGTGCTTAGTAGCAACTATTAAAAAATAAATAATACAAAAATAGCACTTCTGGTTCCGCCACCAAAAGAAATAAACACAAATGAACAATATGCCCATGATAGCAATTGTACCAGAAATAACTTTCTATGAATCTGTCTCAAGAGTAACACATTTTCCCTTAGAGTCCCATTGAATTTTTTTTTAAAAAGTCCAGGATTTCTCACTCCCAGTACTGGCGTACTAGTTTTGAAACATAGGCTTCTTCTTTTTTTTTTTTAACTCCTACTGAGCTGGGCTCTAAGTGATCTATAAATAATTAAAACAGAAGTCGAGTTTACTTTCTTCATTGTGCCTGTGCAATCTTTTTTTCGCAGAGTTCTAAAAACAAAGAACAGATACCTGGATGAATTGCAAAGAGAATTATGTTGAAGGCTGTGTTAACATCATGGGGAGAACATTCTTTTACTTTCCACATCAGTATAGATCATATCTGTATAACATAATTCACACACTTCAGTTAGACATAAGTGCTGTATTAGCTGTTGGGGAAAATCTAAATGTTTAGCCTAGGGTCAAAAAGTGACTTGGTGCACAAGGTGGAGTGGGTGAGGATGGGCACTGAATGGGAGAACCTGCTATCACAGACCTTCCACTGCCCTAGACTGTCAGTCTGCTCAAGGCTAGACAAAAAGGGGCAGGGAGAAGGCTGGGTTATGCTGCATGCTCCTTATCTCCATCTCTGCACAAGCTAGCATAGCTGGGTGGCTGTGGAGAAGAGCATATGCTGCATCCTCTTAAGGGGCAGAAATAACTGCATTTCCCAGATGGTCTGGGAGGCACTGCTCACAATTCTTCCCACAGAGCAGTGCAGGTCTGCTCTTCCTCTTCTGAGCTGTGTCTTAATGGCATGGTCTGGTCTCATTCACAGTACACTAAAATCAATTTCTATATATGCCCTAAGCATCTCCTACTGGTTACACTAAGTATGGAAGCTAATGGCAGCAAGGTCATCTCCACTGATACAGGTTTCAGAGTGGTAGCCGTGTTAGTCTGTATCAGCAAAAACAATGAGGAGTACTGTGGCACCTTATAGACTAACAAATTTATTTGGGCATAAGCTTTTGTGGGCTAAAACCCACTTCATCTGATGCATGGAATGGAAAATACAGTGGGAAGATATATATAGCAGTACATGAAAAGATGGGAGTTGCCTTACCCAGTGGGGGGAACGAGACAAATCAATTAAAGCGGGCTATTCTAAACAGGATGAAAAATCACTTTTGTAGTAGTAATCAGGACGGCTCATTTCAAACAGTTAGCAAGAAGGTGTGAGTAACAGTAGGGGCAAATTAGCATGGGGAAATTAGTGTTTTGTGTTTTTTTTTTTTTTTTTTTTTAATTCTTGTAGTGACTCATCCACTCCCAGTATTTATTCGGGCCTAATTTGATGGTGTCCAGTTTGCAAATTAATTCCAGTTCTGCAGTTTCTCATTGGAGTCTATTTTTTGAAGTTTTTGTTGTTGTTGAATTGCCATTTTTAAGTCTGTTATTGAGTGACCAGGGAGGTTGAAGTTTTCTCCAACTGATTTTTGAATGTTATAATTCTTGACATCTGATTTGTGTCCATTTATTCTTTTGTGTAGAGACTGTCTGGTTTGGCCAATGTACACGGCAGAGGGGCATTGCTGGCGCATGATGGTATATACCATATTAGTAAATGTGCAGGTGAACGAACCCCTAATGGTGTGGCTGATGTGGTTAGGTCCTATGATGGTGTCCCTTGAATAGATATGTGGACAGAGTTGGCAACGGGGTCTGTTGTAGGGATAGGTTCCTGGGTTAGTATTTTTGTTGTGTGGTGTGTAGTTGCTGGTGAGTATTTGTTTCAGGTTAGGGGGCTGTCTGTAAGCGAGGACTGGCCTGTCTCCCAAGGTCTGTGAGAGTAAGGGATCATCCTTCAGGATAGGTTGTAGATCCTTGATGTGCTAGAGAGGTTTTAGTTGGGGGCTGAAGGTGATGGCTAGTGGCGTTCTGTTACTTTCTTTGTTGGGCCTGTCCTGTAGTAGATGACTTCTGGGTACCCTTCTGGCTCTGTCAATCTGTTTCTTCACTTCAGCAGGTGGGTACTGTAGTTTTAAGAACGCTTGATAGAGATCCTTCCCATGGGTCCAGATGATGAAGATGTCATCAATGTAGTGCAAGTAGAGTAGGGGCGCTAGGGGACGAGTGCTGAGGAAGCATTATTCTAAGTTAGCCATAAAAATGTAGGCATACTGTGGGGCCATGCGGGTACCCATAGCAGTGCCACTAACTTGAAGATATACATTGTCCCCAAATGTGAAATAGTTGTGGGTGAGGGCAAAGTCACAAAGTTCAGCCACCAAGTTTGCTGTGATAATATCGGGGATACTGTTCCTGATGGCTTGTAGTCCATTTTTGTGAGGAATGTTGATGTAGAGGGCTTCTACATCCATAGTGGCTAGGATGCTGTTTTCTGAAAGATCACCAATGAATTTTAGTTTCCTCAGGAAGTCAGTGGTGTCTCAAAGATAGCTGGGAGTGCTGGTAGCGTAGGGCCTGAGGAGAGAGTCTACACAGCCACCGATACAGTATGTGTTCAGAAAACATAGGTATACTACAAATAGCAGCAAACATGCATTGTCTCTCTCTTTTTGAAATTATTTTTCTCATTCTCTAATTGTGAAGAAAATATTAACCAGGGAAGTTACTATTTCAGCTAGTTTTCAACAGACTTTAAAGAAACAGAGAATCAGTGTTTTTAATCCCTATGTTAATCGCAACATAGATGCAACTGAGACTTGCCTACAGACTCCCTTAATTTACAGTACATGTAACTGGGACCTCTGCTACTCTGCAGGCTATTATTTTTAAAGCCAAGGTAGTTTTTATTTTTTAATCAATAGACATTCCAAAGTTGCCTCTCTTGAGATGAGCAGCAGTAGAATCAACGTTTCCTTTCTTGCAGTATGAACACACCCATTCTTTTGTACAATGAAGAGCGAGGCTGTTGGGCCAAGTCATATGGTTTCTAGTTGAGTTATGGTTAGGGTGTTTGGGTGTGTGTGCTAAAATTCTATTAACCTTATTTTGTCAAGACGTGGGCAAGCACAACCTCAACCACTGTACCCTTTACCCCTAACCTCTGTCTGTATGGCTTTAGATTTAAGGGGCAGGAAAGCACCAAGCACACTATGGACACTACCATAAACTAATAATAATGATTCTAAGGGCCGAATTCTGCCCTGAGATACATGCACAGAAATCCGATTGACTTCATATGTATCTCTGAGGGGCCAAACTAACACAAATCCCATTAACTCCATTCAGTTTTGCCAGGAGCTCAGTATTTTTGGAGCAAACCTTCCTAAGTAAAGCATCATTCTGCTTGGAAGGAATTCCAAACCCACATAAATCCTGAATCAACAGGGTGTGAGGCTGTTCCACAACCGCTCTGCGGCTGGTATTCCGGCCCTTGATCTGGAGTCGGCACTGTGCGATTCCCTGTACATCTCCTTCCAGGGGCTTATGGCCACTGGATATAGAGAACTGTGGACTTGGCCTGCCATAAACCTGCCTTCCTCAATGACTTAATGTTGTTAATTTTATATGTATAATAAGTCAATATAGTCTATTAGGCAAACTTATTTTAGAGCTTATTCAGAGGAAGACAAGCATTGTGTAAGGTATATCAACATCTCTTTATTTAGCTCAGTGTCCAGGATCGCAAAACCCTTTATTCTTTTTTCCTGAAAGCCATAGAAGTTTTATGGCATTTTTTTTTTAAACGCCTAAACCTCTATAAATACGGTAGGTGCAAAGCAAACATGAGTTCTTTTGTGTCTGAATTCCTGGTGTTCCTGATGCCCTTTTCAGAGTATGTAAAGCCTAATATTGGCTTCATCAAGTAGTAGAATAATGTGAATCCCCAAAGACTAAAATATTTGCTCCGGATGTGGAGGTACTTCTCAGTGTGAAGTCAAAGGGGGAGTTGTATGCAAAACGGAACCTCGGTTTGTACTGAAAAGGCTTTTTGTGTGTTCTTTCACAACGGAAAGGTTTCCGTGTATTTGAGAGGGCAGGCAAAAAGCTGACAGTTGGAAGTTATCTTCCTCAGATGAATTCTCTGCCTTTCTAATTTGGCATGTTTCTATTTTCTCAGTAACTCCAATACATTTTGCAATGATTGGAAGCTTTCAGAATAACAAATGCTGGTGATCAAAATCATTGCCCTGACACCCACATGAGGTCAACACATTTCATCTGCTACATGGCTAAACTGAAAAAAAAATTCAGCTATGTAACAATCTAGCTCCTGATTTTGCAAACACTTGCTAGTGATAACCCCACTGTCTTTTTATATTGTGCCTGCATAGTGCAGTGATCGGTTCCCTGTAAAGACAATAGACAAAATGCAGGATCCGTCTAAGTTGTATGTAAGTGTAATACAACACAAATGCAAATGTATACTCTGCAGGATATTTGGATGATATTTTCCTTCGAGTTTCTACTGCTGAAAAACAACTCTATGGCCCCGATCATGCAAGGTGCTGTGCTCCACACAAGGAGTAGATTACAGGATGTTTAAGTACTTTTCAGGAGGGCTCAGGACCTTGCATTATCAGACCCATTTGGCAGAAGTCAGCAGAGGCCCAAGATACAAACTTTTCACTTTAAGGGTCTGATCCTGAGAGGTGCCGAGGACTTGTGACATCCACTGAAGTCGGTGAGAATTTCAGGTCTTCAGGATCTAAGTATCTCAGGACTTGTCTACACAGAGAGCTGCACTGGTTTGACTTAAAGTGAGATTTTAAACCAATTTAATTAATCCGCTACAAAAGGTTGTCCTGGACACTTTTTATTTCAGTTGGCTTAAATTGATTAGGAACAGGTTCAAGGTAAATTGAAGTAAGAGTGTCTATGCAGAGGTCTGTCTCAGTTTAACTACACCAGTACAAACTTGTGTCTAGACTAGGCATTACATTTTTCCATCAACCATATAGGAAAACCTAAAAGCTTAGAACAACAAGAACAGATAATTTTGTTGGTTTAAGTGAATGAAGACAGATGGAGCTAAATGCTGGCATCGCTGTTCCACCTGGTTTGAACTGCTCCACCCTGAAACATCTGTATGCCACTCCTCCTCCCACCTATTGTGCCGGGGGCATGGAGCATAACTAGAGTATAATGCCACCATTACTTCCCTCTCAACTGAGGATTCCATTTTGGGGTGAAGGAGGGAAGAGTTATCATTCTAGCCCCTTAAGATGATGTCATGTGAAGGCTCTCTGAGATATTACACCAGAAAGGTGCAACCAGGGCCATCCCTAGGGGAGTGCGGGGCCCAGAATGGAAGTGACAAATCCGTCACTTCCAGGACTGACCGTGCCGGCCAATCGCACCGGCCCACGGGGGCCTCCAAAGCACGGGGCCCAGAGCAGTCACCCCAATTCACCATACCCAAGGGATGGCTCTGGGTGCAACTGTTACTTATTTTATACCAGATAAAAGAATCTGTGATGTGTAACTAAATTCCTATCTCTCCCCAGCAAGGGAAAATATAAGTGGGACTTCTGGTGTAAGGATGATGGGTATCAGGCTGAAAGAACATATCTTAATTGACTAAAGTAATGGTCGTGTTGCAAGAAATACCAGTGCTCAACATGGGATGTGAGTAAAATCAGCTGAAATTACTAAAAGGAATGCTGAACCACAAGAAACCAGTTTAGAAAGTGAATATGAGAAGTCCAAATATACTGCAGTTTTCGCATGAAAGATGTACTGCAAGTTCAGACTGACCCACTCCCTTCTCAGTCTCTAAACCAACTCATGCTGCTGAGAAAAACCAGGCAACAAAAAGCTAATTGAATTTTAAAGAAGCCCACTGGGAAAACAGGAAAGTTGATAGAGCTAAATATAAAATAATTTAATAAAATATGTTTGAAGTGAGAACACAAAAAGACTGAATGCACTGAAATCTGCAGGAAACCAAAAGTTAAAAATAAATCCGCAATGATGCTAGTAAATACATCAGTAGGATCAGAGCATGGATCATATATACAGTCTGGTCACACGTTGTGCACACCATAGCATACATTTTTATTTCCGTGGGGCAATAGTTCTTACTGCGTATCAGCATGTTCTTTTTATTCTTCATCAGTCATTCTATTAACACAGAGATAGTGCTCTATCTCTAACTGCTCCCTGTGGTAAACATGCCATTCAATATAATGGCACGGCTACCTTGGGAGATTATATAGTAGGAATACTGTGGGCAGGGAGCAACCAATCAGCCAGTCTGTGCATGCATTTCAATTTGCCAGTTTACATCCTGTACATCAAGGAAAAGAACATGGGGGGGAACAATAGAATATGAGAGGATGTGATGGAGGGCCGAAAAAGGGACATTGATTGCAGACAAATGGCATTGTGGAAAGATCAAGAAAGTAATTTAAAAAAACCATATTCCCTTTTAAGTATAATACAATGAAGTAAATGTTCTGTCAATATAGTAGTGCTTGAAATTGTCATTTATTGAATATATTTGAAGCAAAATTACAGTAGCAGGGTGATTACAGATAACATCACACATTTATATAGTGCACTGTAATGTGAATTACATTGTAGAAAAGCAAATAGGAACATAAAAATTATCAAAGTGGATCAGATCTGAGGTCCTGCCAATCCACTATCCTCTCTGACAGTAGCCAACACCAGGTGCTTTGGAGGGAGGTGTAAGAATCGTGCACATTAGGCAGATGTGGGATAATCTGCCCCAGACACTAGGCCTCTTCCAGATCTCTAGTTAGAGAATGGCTTAAGCCCTGAAACATGAGGTTTAATAGCTCTTCCAAACGTTTTGTTAGCATTAATCATGCTAGCTCTGGATATATGTATAACCATCCAATTCCTTTTAGAATCTTGTTAAATTCTTGAGCTCAGTGACTTCCTGTGGCAGAGTTCCAGTCTAATTACATGTGTGGGGAAAGTATTTCCTTTTATTGGTTTTGAATTCCCCACATTTTAATTTCACCGAATGACCCTACCTGCCCCAGTGAGTCTGAACCAAATTATATTGTGGTCACTGTTACTTAGACTATGTCTACATAGCTGTGTTGGGTAGGGGTGTGAAGAGGTGCGATCCCTGACCGACGTAGCTGGGCTGGCAGACGTCGCTGGTATAGCCACAGCTATTCTTGCAAAACTGAGCTCTTACTGGTATAGCTTGTTTCATTCATGGGGGATAGATTTACTATACCAGTGTAGTTGTGTCCATACACTAGGAGTGCTTTGCAAATAGAATATATTGATAATCCTGTACTGGTAAATGCTGTTAGTGTAGACATAGCCTTAGTGGCTCATTACTATTAATTCTTGAATTAGCTTCTTTGTGTTGCTTAAGACTAAGGATAACCTCTCCTGTGTGCTCTAGAACCAGCTCTCTAAGAATGAGTACGTGAAGTATTGAGAAATTTTCACTTAACTTTATTCCATTGTGTCATTTGATTAGTTTATATGGGGGTAATTGAAATCCCCCTGTGACAGGGTCAGTCAGGCCTTATCTGCCCTGACTGGAGATGTCAGCACCCTGATCCTCCCCTTCCTTCCGGCCCCTGCACAAGGAAAACCCACTCAGGCCAGTCTACCAACATACTTAGTCCTCCAGAAGCCTAGAAGAGCCAGGAGAAGACACTGACCAATAGGAAACCAGCAGGCCAGTTAAGAAGGCTTGCCTGAATCCTCTGAAGGGCAGTTTCAAGTAAGCCTGGGACAGAAGAGCTCCTCAGTACTAACCCAGGACCAGGTCAGGTCCTTTTTTTAAACGCTGTGACTGCTTAGTCACTTTTTGTGACTGTTTCAGTTTAAAGGTGCTGACAGCTAATTCTTGAGTTTGGTTGTACGACTGATACCAAGCTCTTTGCATGGGCCATTCTGCTCATGTGTGTCTGCCACACCCCCATTATTATTATTTTATTTGGTTAGATTTTGCTGCTGTTTTCATCTTTCTTAACATTGTGTACTCACTGTTAGATGTTAATAGAATGTGCTATCAGTAAGGCATCTTTTATGTATACAATATATGTATTCTGACATTTAAAATACTTAATATCATCCATCGTATTTCAACATATCTTCTGTTTAAAATTGAATTTGCATATGCTGTAAGTGGACTTACTAAAATGAAGAGTTAATTAAAAAGTTATGGTTAAGGCAACCTTCTGTCACAAACTATAGAAGTATTCTGTTAAGCAAGTTTCAGAGTAGCAGCCGTGTTAGTCTGTATCCGCAAAAAGAACAGGAGTACTTGTGGCACCTTAATTTGTTAGTCTCTAAGGTGCCACAAGTACTCCTGTTCTTTCTGTTAAGTAAGTGCCCTATCTGATCACTTATCACTGTGATGTCTTTGCATTTAGGTGATTGTTTTGCATCATTAGAAGAAAAGAAAAGCCAAACACTGTGTTTTCTCTGTATGTGTGTGTATATATATCTCCTCAATATATGTTCCATTCTATATGCATCCGAAGAAGTGGGCTGTAGCCCACGAAAGCTTATGCTCTAATACATTTGTTAGTCTCTAAGGTGCCACAAGTACTCCTGTCTGAAGAATGTTTGAAAAACACAAAAAGAACAGATCAAGGACTGGAGGCTGATATATTGTCACACCTTTAGGAGAGAAGGTAAGCAGAATGCTTCATTCTTTCTGTTCAGGGGATCATCAAGAAGATAAGCAGCAGGCTGGTACTGGGAATTAATACATGCTTATATGACAAGATTAGCAGTAGATGTAACAGACTGAATAACACCAACAATGAATTAAACTAAAAGACAAAGTAAGCCCATAAAAATGAGAAATGAGCAAAGGTCTAAGTAGTTCGGCTGGACAATCAAAAGGGGGAAAGAACTGCAGTTACGTTGGTGTAAAACAACTTGAATCTTTAAAATCAAATTAAGTTCAGTGGAGTTTAAACGTATTTGATCAAACACATATTTTCTAATGTAGCCATCTGCAATGTGATTTGTTTCACCTGACCAGAATATATTTGTGAGCATGCAATACTGTAATGTAATAATGGAATTTCTGGGCTGTTGTTGATATTTTGAGCTTTATTTTATAAAACCAGAAAATAATGATTGAGCTGCACATATACCAAATAGAATATTCAGAACAAGTAAAAAGTCTTTGAGACCTCTGTTTAAAATAACACCAAAACATGCATCTCCTGAAAGCTTTTTAAAAGAGTATTTCTAGACACAGAGTCCTGGAAAAAGTATGCCACAACAGTTGGCCTTTTTGATACCGTCATACTACAAACCATAAGAATAAGTGCACAATCTTAGTGTTGCCTTCTACATTTGCAGAAATTCAAGTAAATATGTGAGGATGTCTTCAATAATTCTGAATAGAACAGCTGCAGTTGTATTGGAAGATTCAGAAAAACCTACAAAAGACCTCATGAATTTCTAAACACTAATGAAACATAACATATGCAGAATAACATCTGCTCATGTCTACTAAGGTCTATTGTTGCATCTGCCATGACAAAGAATTTCACAGAATGTGTATTGTTTATGTGTTTTCTAAACACTTCATGTGACATAATTTCTATAGTTCATTTGTACATACATGAATATCTTTTCACACAAGCCCTCTGCAATCAAATAAGAATTAAGAGGAAAATCAGTTCTTCTTTTAGTCTTTTCTAGATATTGGAGTTTTCCTCTGAAAATGAATTGCAATTACCAATGTACAAAAAGCATTGATGAGACAATTGTGAGCCAAAAGATTAGTCTCCTCTTATGGTGTTTTTTTTTTTTTTTTTTTTTTTTTTTTTCTTTCCTGTTGTATTGACGTGTTTATAGAGTTTGACCAGAAGGGGCCATCAGGTACCTCACTTGTCATAGACATCCTTCTCTGGCTGTAGGCATCGCTGTAGAGCCAGTTTAGAATTTGGAATGTGATCTTCCAGCCTTAAGTGTTAGAGAGGTGGCAACCCCCTTTCTAGATATAAAGCAGTACAGAAATGGGAAACCAGTTAACACTGCAGCCCACAAAACCGTCCAGGCTTACCAGCAATTTCCTGCAAGGAAAGAGCCTCTGTAGGGGAGGTCTGGGCCCTTAACCCATTGTGTCCAAGCACTCAAGCTGAGCACCCTGGGTTCTAAACAAAAAGGGAGAAACAAAGTAAAGAAGGTCCATCTAATTTCCAGCAGGTCCCGGTGGCAGAGCCTCTTCAGATGTCTTCCTCATAAGCAGTCTCTGCACTGTGGAACTAGGGAGCTCTAGCTCTGCTTATCTCTGAACGCACTAAGCTGGGATCCCCCTTTTAAGAAGTTGCCCCTCTCCAGGTTTGACAGGTCTCTCCAGTGCACTGGGTTGGGGCTTATTGTGCCCAGAGAAGCTCTTTAACTCCTGACTGGGGTGGGAACCTGTTCTACCACAGAAGGCTTTCCAAAGTTTTCTCCCAGGAATGCTTTTTCTGTGTATGCTGAATTCCCATGCCCAAAGAAACATTATAGGCCTTTCAATAATACTGAAAATACTAGTATGTCATTAATATAAATGATAGCACTGTATTGCCTTAAGTAATGTGCTTAGTCCAGTCACTTCATTTGGGGAGAGGCGGGGGAAGGAAGAGATGCAGCAGAAATGTAGAAGACCTAAAGACTGGTGATGCAAATTATTAAAGGCATGGAGAATCTTCCATATAAGCAGAGATTCAAATTATTTTCACATTCATTATCATCATTATAGGTATCTGTAATGTTAGGAACTATAATCTTGTCCCCTACTATTTGACCTTTTAATTCCTATCTGTTACAACAGAATGTATCTTTTTGGCAGCCACCAGCACTCTTGAAATGTGTTTATTTGATAAAATGCCCAGTCACAAAAATGTCAACAGATGTAGCACCAAAGTGGTACAGATGAGGGACTTTGTGCAAAAATATAGCATTACTGGTGTTGCAGTGTCCATTGAAACTTTGCGCTCACTGTACTTATGCACTACTGAAATCAGGATACCATCTCCTGAGTGAGTAGGATGTTAGCCTAATAGACAGGAACATCTGTGCCTGTTATCAAGATAGTGTGATGTTGTTGCCTGTTGGATTTTTAAGAGTAGGGTTCCAAAGCAAGTAATGTTAAAAATGGCAGACACACCTGAACTGCTGAATAGGCTATTGTTTCTTCACCTGGGATGTACATTAACTTCCAAGAACATCACTATACAGTTTCTGTAGCCATGAAAAAATGAGTTTTAGATCTTGTGCATAATGATTAGTGTTCCATCTGGAGGAACGGGGTATTCTGTAGAGATGTTACAGTGAAATTTACCCCCTATTTTGCTTATCAGAAGATCCCAGCAGCTCTGTATAAAACAGTTGTGTAGAACAAAGAAATGCCAGTTGCAAACTGGCAATGTTTTCAAGAGTAACATTAAAACCAGCAAGTTCAACTGACTTAACTTATTGAGCAAGTTTCAAGCTCCCATCCCTTTTCTTATATTATGAGAGAAGATTTTCTCTGGAGGAAATTGATAATGGCAGTATTGTAACATGCAGGTTTAGAAATGCTTCACTTCTGCTGCTTTTGTGAGCACTAAGTTGCATGGGAGCTGTGTAGTTAAAATAAGTATTGCAATGAGAAATCATGTTGTATTTGCATCCATTTAGGTATAATGCCAACAGCAGGAGTTTCCTTTTACTTTGATCACCTTTGCAACTTGTAGGACATTCTTGTTGCTACGCAATTCACTTGTGCCAGTAAGGTGCCCCTACCTCAACCCCATTCCACTATTGTATCCCTTCCCACATTTTATTCTTCAAGTAGTTTATTTAATGTAACACTTTGGGCACTGAGCTTTCTGTTAATATATTTCTGTAAGCAGGGCCGGCTCTGGCTTTTTTGCCGCCCTAGGCAAAAAAGCCACCCGCTGCCCCCCCACCCAGCACGGCAGGGGAAAGCGCCGAGCCCGGCCGTGGGCCCGCAATCCCTGACCGGCCGGAGCGCTGGCGGAAGGGCGGAGAGCCCAGCCGGGGCTCTAGGCTTTCCCTGGCTGCCAGAGTGCTGGGAGCAGGGCGGAGAGCCCAGCCGGGGCTCTCCGCTTTCCCTGGCTGCCAGAGCGTCGGGGAGAGGGCGGCAAGCCCGGCCGTGGCTCTCCGCTCTCTCCAACCGGCCGGAGTGCCGGGGGAGGGCGGTGAGCCCGGCCGGGGCCCTGCCACACCGCCCCCCTCCAGGCGCCGCCCCAAGCACATGTTTGGTGGGCTAGTGCCTGGAGCCGGCCCTGTCTGTAAGTTTGCCTGGCCTGATTCACGTCTCATTTATTCTGGCATAGATCATGAGTAATAGTTCCATTGTTGTGAGGTCAGATGTGGATACGTTATGCACCTCTATTGCATTAGGTTTTCTTCCCCTTTCTCATTTCCTTCACTCCTTCCTTCCCCACCATCCTTCCTTCTCTTTGGCTGGATCTCTTGGTGCATCTTTTCCTCCTCCTTGTTCTGTATTTCCAATCAAAATTTTTGTCTGTGTTGTGTTCCGTCAGTCCTTTATTTTTTCTCTTCAGTGAGATCCCCAACATGTACTTGCAGGGCCGGCGTTAGGCTGATTTCCTCCGATTCCCTCGAATCGGGCCCTGTGCCTAAGAGGGCCCCATGCCAGCACCTAAGAGGGCCCTGCGCCTTAAAGAAGAGCGCCTAACTTAGGCGCCTTTTAAATTTTTTTACTCACCCGGCGGCGGTCTGGGTCTTCAGCGGCACGTCGGTGGCGGGTCCTTCACTCGCTTTGGGTCTTCAGCGGCATTTCGGCGGCAGGTCCTTCAGTGCTGCAGAAGACCCGGAGCGAGTGAAGGACCCGCCGCTGAAGTGCCACACCGCTGCCAGGTATTCAAATCGGGCCCCGCACTTACTAAAGCTGGCCCTGTGTACTTGGTCCCCACTCCCGATCACCTAAACTCTCATTCCATACTAGTATTTCTCTCCAAGACATACACACCTACTCACCTTCATGAGACCTCCCAGACAAAAACTCACAGGGGGTTAGTGGGGAAAGGAACACCTCCTCACAAAAGAAATGGCTTCTGGGGAGAGTGTGTTAAGCTGGGCCCACAGACTAATCACTGATCTTGGCTCCCCTCACAATGCTTGGTCTAGTTTCTGATGGTTCTCCCAGAGATAACATGACAGATGAGACATGAGCATGTGATTGCACATCCAAGGCACAGTCCTTCACTGTCAAAAGAACTCCTGTATTATGTTCTCCAAATTAAACTTGCATCCTGCACCCTAGCTGCCCAAGCTTCCAGTTTAATGTCACATGCCCCTGACTGGGATCCCCATTTGGGATCCTAGCGCCTCCCTGTATACTGGAGGAGGAGGAAAGAAAGAGCAACTTGCAATGGTGAGACTAGTAAATGGGCTAGAATAGGAGTCCTTTGTTGGTGGCTCTGTCCTCTAGACAAGCCAGGCAGTCTGGGCAAAAAATCCCTGATCAGTTGTCTTCATCTCCATGGTATTTTATAAAAAGATTTTTTTTAAACCTTAAAATAAAAACCCTTTATAGTTCACCTTTAAAACAGGGAGCTTACTGACAAAGGTAGAAACACTATGAAAGAAGAAATCTTGAATTCTGTTCTTCACCTCCCAGCCATATGAAATGGCAACAAGTTTATAAAGCTGTTGCATACAGATCCACCATTAACCCCTTCCAGTGACTTGTTCTGCCAGCATGGGAGCCACTTGAATAATTTTTGTACAAATATCGCTAAGGAATGTCGGTATCTCTGATTGTGAAATAAAACCATCAATAATAGTAGGGCTAATGTTGAACCAGGCATCTAAAACTCATACGTAAGCAGGAATCAGAGACACTAGATGTAATGCACTACGCTACTCTCTGATTCACAAGCTTTATGGCCAGAAGGGACCATTATGTTAGTCTGATCTTCTGCATAAGGTAGGCCAAAGAACATCATCCTATTTCTGCATCAAGCTCATAAATTCTGTTTGAGCCATAGCGTGTCTCTTAGAAAGATAGCCAAAGCTAAGAGCTACAAAGGCTCACTGAATGTTGGGAGCTGTCATCTCACTGGAATCAAAATCAAGTCACACTCCTCACCCTGTACACCAGCACTAGTACCAGGGACAACATGGCCCACAACTAGGAAGTTCCCCTAGCGTGTGACCCAGGAAATCTGCCCTATGTTATCTGAACACAGCACTTTTTTGGAATATCTGACAGAAATTACATTGTTATATGCTGAGAGCTGAATGATTATAATTTTTCCAATTGCTGCATATTTTTTAAAAATATATTTTCCAGAGATAGCTATGTAATAGTTACAGGCATGCTTCGGATGAGCCTATTATTATAAAATTGCTGTTAAATTACTGCAAAAATACACCTCTACTTCGATATAACGCTGTCCTCGAGAGCCAAAAAAATCTTACCATGTTCTAGGTGAAACCGCATTATATTGAACTTGCTTTGATCCACCGGAGTGCGCAGCCCCGCCCCCCCAGAGAACTGCTTTACCACGTTATATCAAAATTCTTGTTATATCAGGTCGCGTTATATCGAGGTAGAGATGTAAAGGGAAGATTTTGTACTATTTGATTCTTAATTATTTGTCTTAAGTGTGCAATGAATACTGCTGGCCACTAAAAGGTGTTTGGTCATATAACAATGAGTATTTGCCCACAGACTTTACCCAATTGACAGTGATCATTATTTCCTTTGTCCAAGGAACTGTCTAGGTGACCCCTCCCATCCCCACTTAAGCAAAACTCTCTTGCATAGACTTTCTTGTTGGTGATACTAGCGATTATATGTGGACGCACTGATGAATTCAGATTCCACCACCACATTCAGTTTAGGAAATTTAAAGTAGCCCACCTAGTATTTGGAGCCTCTTCTTTGTTACATGTCTTTACTTCTGCACCAGAGGTGAATGGTGGTCTAATGGGTCACTCCCTCACCATGATTCTCGGGCCCCAGTCGGAGCCCTGCCTCACCTCTGGAATGTACTGGATTTGTGTGCATGAGAAAGTGATGTTTCCCTTTAATGACCAACCCATAGAGAGGATAAAGGGACATGCGACAAGAGTTCTCTGTTAGCTCAAGAGGGACAGGCCTGTGACTCTATAACCCAGTGACAAGGGCACTCACCTGAGGGGTGGCAGATCCATGTTCAATCCCTCATTCTAAGATGGGGAGGAGGGAAAGGGAATTACACCAGTGGTTTTCTGCATTCTTCCCATGGGCTTGAATGAAGGAAGGGGACCTGGGGGTTCAGATGCCACCAGGTCTTCTGGAGGAGCTATCTATGCATCTGCCTCTGTGGTCATAGCCCACAGTTTGTGTTCCTGCTGGTCCCTTAGGAGCATTCGATGGTGGAAAACAGTCCTAGGAAAGTCTCTGTCTAGCATTAAAGAGACTGCTTTGGATTCTCGGTGTCATCCTTGATATTTGGGGGCTTACTTTCAGCCTGGAATATACACCAAATAGCAATCACACTCCATCACTCCTTGCGGTTAATGGGGCTTAAACACACAGCACCTGAATGACTGAACACTTCAGTTGAAATGAAAGACTGCACCTTAGTAATATGTACTTTGGTTCAAAAGTGCAGGTGAGAGTCTGCCTCCTTAGAGTAAGGCATACCATTATGGAAAAGTCCTACAGAATTTAATAAACATGAAGCCAGTAGGGTTCTAAATGAAATTTATTTTTCTATAACATGTTTTTATAATATATAATTTGAATAGAAAACTATATCCCTGGTATATAATTCTGTGGGTTGATTTACCAATTCAGTAGAAAGGTGGTTATTCTCTGTTAAATTCAATAGGACGTTTCCATTTTTGGTAAGAGGATATAAGTGAAAGTGACACATTCTAAATAAAAGAGGATATTCAAGTTCAAAAAATAATTTTTACCTAACAAAGTTCTGATATGAATTTAAGGACATTTAAATTCAAGCCTAAAAATCCTCACCCCCATTCTCTTGGAGTGGGAAAGAAAGCTTAAGGAGAAAAAGTTAGGGTTGCCAGAAGTTAAACTATGGAGCCATTTGGATTTTCCATCTGAACTAGGTTTCAGAGTAGCAGCCGTGTTAGTCTGTATCCGCAAAAAGAAGAACAGGAGTACTTGTGGCACCTTAGAGACTAACAAATTTATTAGAGCATAAGCTTTCGTGGACTACAGCTTATGCTCTAATAAATTTGTTAGTCTCTAAGGTGCCACAAGTACTCCTGTTCTTCTTTTTTCATCTGAACTCGGAATTTCCCTGCACCTATATGTCTATGATGAATTTTTAATGTGGCTTAAGTAGAGTTTTTATTATTGTAATATTTAAAGGGAAAAGTGATATACTCAAACAATTATGGGCTGTTGTATAAATACACTGAGTTGAAGTAGGATACTGTTAAAATGTTTAATAGTCTCCAGATTAGGTAAATTCAGAATTAAAGATTTATTAAAGCACAGTTAATGATATGTCATATGAAGGAATACCTAGAAGAATTGTTATTCATGTCCTACTAGACCATTAGGGCTGCTTTATACCATTCACTATAGTAAGTCAGTGTGCTTAACTCATGTGACACAATAAAAAAACCTACGATGCCCAAGTCCAGAATTAGGTGCCCAAATTTGAATACTGGTTTCTATTCATGATCATAACATCACTTTACTTTTTAACTAAAACTAAACAAAAGCACTAGTGATATATAGACTAAAGACCTGCAAAAATCTCCCTAAATCATCTAGCACTAAAGTATCTAAGAACCAAAGAATCTCAGTGGGTTGACCATAGTGGATTCTGGTCTTCACCATTCATAGCTTCAGCTTCATGTATGTACTGAGCGTATGTATCTATTACTATTATGTAATATTTTGTTATTGTGGGAAGCTGATGGGGAAAGGGTGAGATTTGGAATGTATCTGAAAACTGGCTAGGCAGGGGGTCAATCTTATCTCCCCAGGTAAATAGTTCCCAAAATGAGGATCCTCTACCAAGAATCCTGTCTCTATCTCCCAAATGTCCCAGCATAGGCACAGCTAGCTGTATTGTCCCAGAGGAGCACAGCTGTCTCAGAGTGTCGTGCTTGAAGAATCACTCCATGCTAGACAAAGTTGAGGGCCGTAAAGATTAAGATCAGTTCTTTGAATTGGCACCAGAAGAAGCCAATTCTCTTTTGGGCACAAGTCACATCCCCCACTGCCATGGGGAACTAATCAACCCCACTGCATATAAAGCACAGAACCTGCTAGAACTCCCATTGAAAACCACATAGTTTAATGGATATATTGGAGGGGTGGGGTAGTATACAGTCTCCAATCTGGAAAAAAATATCACAGCTACTCGGTGTTGACATTTCCACATCCAGCCTTTCAAAAAGGGAAAGTGAAGAGTTATTTCTCCAACCGAAATCACCAGAGGAATGTTAGGTAGGCTGATGGTAAATATCACATTAGAATCTGGCCAGAACACAAATTTGATCCATGGTCTTTGACGGCAAGTAGCCAGTGAGTGCCTTCATTTTCAATCTCCTCTAAAATTATACATCTCCACCTGCTAAACCATCATGTGACTTTGCTGTTTAAAATGTGAGCAGTACAATGAAAAATAGCTTATCTAGGCCCTCTAATTGAAGGACATAATGAAAACAGGAGAGTAGGAAGCTTGAAATAATGTGGGATTTAATTCTTTGAAGGGCATATGTTTTTCTAGAAACTTGTGGTCCCCTGAGTTAGCTTTTTTTTTTTAAGCTAGTAATTACAGATTACACCAAGGTTGTGTTAGGAGGGAGGTGAAATTAGATCAAAATGAGTGCTATACCTTGTAGATAACAGTGGGTTTCACTGACTGTCACAGCAAACAGTGTGAATAATTGTTCCATCAAACTGAAATTAGAGGATGCTGGTGAGCCAGGCTAGATGTCATTTGCTAGGGGTGACCTAGTGTCACTGAAAAAATGTGTTTTCTTAAAGGATTTATAGATTTTTGGGGGTGGGAGGGGTCTTGACACACACAGTTAATCCTAACTTGCGAAACCCATAGATGCTCCTAGATCTCGCTGGCAATGACAATAAATAATAGATGTCCTTTAGAATACAATCAGCTACATTTTAGAGGAGTTCCTTGATGCCCCTCCTTTCCATTAGCACCGATGCACTTCATTGCCAGCAAAGAACTAATAACAGAGGTAGAACTCCCAAGAGATATTTGTCATCCGTGTTGGTGAGATAGAGTTCTGAAAAGAGTAGATATTGCCTTTTTCCTTTTACTGAGTTTGTGATTTTTTTTTTCAAAATGTTTTTAGTGCAAGTAAAGATTTTTAGATTTCTGCAAGTCACTGTACATGTTGTGTCAATGTTTGGTGCTGCTTCAGGACCGAAACCCTCAGGCTTTCCACTACAAATCCCTATTTCCAGGAATTTGTAACAAATTCATGAGCAATTTTCATTCTAGGCTGAAACTGAATTTGAGAATTCTTTGTCCCACTTCACTGTGGACAGTTATATTCCGGATGTGGTAAGTGAAGTCACCCCCCATTTGGTGGCCCCTGTCACACTGAAATGGCATAGGATAACATTTCAGACTTCATTCTGAATATCCTGGTAACAAGTGTATAATCCAGATCACTGTTGTTGTTGTTTTCATATATATTTTTGAATGTGAATAAATATTATTTCAATATACTTTCTAAGTTGTGCAACAGGGCTTTTTGTCACTTTGAATAACTGGTAATTTAAAAAACCTCCCCATCTGTCTATAGCAAAAACATCTGCTCAACATCTGCTAAATATAAAAACAGGCTTTGGGTGGAGGAAAAGAAGTGGATTAGGAAAATTGCTTGTATACAGTAGCCAGAAATCATCTAGTGAATCTGCATAATTACATTTTCATATTTTAAGAATAAATTTCTAGCCATACCTAGCTAGCTAATGTAAACTAAGCCCTCCTGTCTTGTTTAACCCAGCCAAGACGCACAGTATCTGTAAAGGTGTAAACTCTTCCATGTCTTCACTGAGTTCACTACAAAGCCTAAATTAACCCATTAGTGTACTAGTGTTATAAAGAAACACACACTCACCTTGGAATCAAAAGTGTAGTGATTTCAGATACTTCCATTTTTGTGTGCTCAGTGTTTTGACACCTAAAATGGATCTGATTTTCAGAGGGTTGGTGCTCAGCACTTTTTCAAAATCAGGCCCCTTTAAGGATTCTCAAATTGAGCACCGAAAAATTGAAGCGGCTGATATTGTTAATCATTTTTGAAAGTGTAGGCCAGAGATCAGCAACCTTCAGCACGCGGTCCATGAGGGTAATCCGCTGATGGGCCATGATCCAGTTCGTTTACGTTGACCATCTGCAGGCACGGCCCCCCACAGCTCCCAGTGGCCATGGTTCGCCGTTCCCAGCCAATGGGAGCTGTGGGAAGCGGCAGCCAGCACGTCCCTGCGGACCGCCACTTCCCGCAGCTCCCATTGCCTGGGAACGGCAAACCACCGTCCCTGGGAGCTGCGGGTGGGGGGGGGGTGCCTGCGGACGGTCAATGTAAACAAACTGTTTCGCGGCCCACCGGCAGATTGCCCTGATGGGCTGTGTGCCGAAGGTTGCCGACCCCTGGTGTAGGCCATGCTTTTATGTTCTTTCTGAGGAACGTGGAGGACCCCATCTTGGAAAAGAGAGAATTTTACTTCCCTTCATAATAATTAATATCTAGCTCTTCTATAGGCTTGTTATCAGTAGATCTCAACGTGCTTTACAAAGGAGAACAGTATCATTATCCCCACTTTACAGATGGGGAAAATTAGGCTGAAGGAGGGAAGTGACTACTCCAAGGTCACCTAGCATGCCTTGTACTACAGCCCAGGTCTCCTGAGTCCCACTCCACTAGAACAACTCCCTCCCATAAAGTCTAGTCTGGAAGGCATTTGAGGTTTTCTTTGCCATCTCATCCTTAGCAGTTTCCATTTTTCTTTTCTAGTCTCTTCTCTGTGTTGATAGTAATGGAGGAGAAGGATGGGAGTTTTTTTTGTTTTTGTTTTTTCAAAAGTGAAATTCAGGTCTTGTCTGTCATGAAAGACTCTATGGTGACACAGGACCTAGTGAAAGACTGTCATCACAAGAGTCAAGAACTGAAAGCTGTGAGAGGGGAATACAGTCTTTGATTCTGGGTGGGGAGGTTTAACATTTATTTAATTCCACTGTCCAATGAATGCTTTAGAGAAAGCATATCTTTATTAAAATTTCCACTTCTTGCCCTTTCACTTGTGGTGTGACATTTCACAATAAACTTCTGACATGTCCCCTGGCATTCCACTCCACCCCAACCTCCGCAGTGCAAGGGAAGAATGGACTTATCATTCCTGCTATTTGTAAAGAAAAAAGTAAGCAGAAACAAAAATGTGTATATGTTTTTTTAAATAAAATCTGTCAGGCTGTTTTATTTTTATTTTTTAAAAAGGTGGGGCCTACACACAAATTTTAAATATTCTTTGTAGGGCGCCTATAAAAGCTACTCTAAGCATCTGTAAAGAGGTCACACAACTTTCACTCCCCTTTGTTCTACAGAGGGGGTTTTCTAACAGATCAAACCTAGAGATAAATGCTAAAATCCCGAAGAAGCTACTTTGATGCTTGATGTTACAAGAAATTACTGTATGCTGCTTTACTGAGCAGATTTAGCTTGGTTCAGGTTAGTAGAAAAGCAGTAATACACAACCCATAATCAGTCATTTCAGCTAATAACCCTTTGTTTCAGTGCAGTAGATCTACAAAGTGGCTTGCTTTCATTGAAATTAAAGCATTAAAATTCATTGCTAGAACTTGTATTGGTTGCAATGCTAACATTAGACTGAAATGGATTCTTAATTAAGCAGTGGAAGCTCTTATAAGAGAGAAGAGCCTGGGAACACACTTTAAATACAGATGTTCCAAATATTGTATTTATGAATTAAGGAATTTTCATATGATATAACTGATTTTTAACAATATACTTCTGTTTCCTGATAAAAATCAATTTTATAAATGATTTTGTCCATTAATAATATGAAATCTGCTATTTCCTTTTCCTTTGGTTCCCATATGTGAAGGACTGCAGGGACTAAATAAATCATTATACATTCTCTGGCACACAACTCTTCTGACAGCTTTTCAAAAAAGAATTAGGAAGCTTGCATATTAAATGCCAGCAATCCATGACACTGATAAGGTCAGCCTCAAGGATAAAGAGATGTTTGTGCCTAAGTAGTTTGTAGCTCACAACATTTTTATTATAAAAATTCAATTTCAGCAACAAAGATCTCTTTCTTTAATGTATTTAATTTATAAACAAAGCCATTTCATTAATGTAACTTCATCAAAAAAAGACATAAATATCTCTCATCTTTTTTTGCACCATGTTAATAGCAGATGTACTGAGATTCAAAGAGCCATTTAAAGCAAATTCAATACAATAGGTTTTTTTCCCTCTACAAAACAAAGTAAAACTGGTTTGATGGTTAGTTTTATAGCATTTTCCCTCTTTCAAATTATTTTTAAATTTAAAAGTAATGTATTGTACATCTGTATGTGTGCGCTTAGATTAAACCATGCCAGTATTGTTGCATAGATTTTCATTTCAGAGAAGGCAAAATGACTGAAAGGAGCCAGAGAAACAGACAAATGTTCTCTGGTGCAACTGGAATGCTAACTTTAAATCATAAATATTAGAGCCAGAGAAGTTCTTTTAAGGTAACTTGTTCAGCTCTTACAGTTGCTATCCACACATGTTCTAGTCAAAAGAGAGGTTTTAGTATGCTTGGACCTGGGATGCGCTTCTCCTGTCTGTTATTCATTAGGAAACTTGACTGGGCTGTGGAAACCATTTTGGAGGTACATTAAAGATGTCTCCAGAACCTGCCGGGTTGTGGTAAAGGAGTGAGTTGTTATATATTTATACATTAAATATACATTACATTGAAGTGTCAAAAAGGAAGGAGGTTTAATATTACACTTTTATTCTGGTGTGGGTAGGAGAGGATACTTGTCTTGAGGCCTCATGGTAAGAATAACAGGGAGTTTATGCTCAAACTGAAGCCTGGTCTACACTAGGGATTTCAGCCTAGTTATCAGCCAGCGGCTTCTGATATAGCTATACGGATGCACCCCAAGTGTAGAAAGGCAAATCTACTATTTTCACTTGGGTAACATAGTGAAAATAGTAGATTTTGCTTGAAACCAGGGTTGAAACACTGCATTGGTTCAAATTGCAAATTGTAGTAGCTTTGCCAGTGTCTGCCAAGGGTTTGCAGTGGTTCTACCAAAGGCTGTAAACTACCAAAGGCTGCAAATGCCCAGTGTAGATAAGGTCTGAGAATTCCTTTTGGGTCAGAGTAGGGGGACTTCGCTTTCTTGAAGCAGATTTAAATGTTGTAGTACCGAGACATATTGACCAGAAAAGTTTCTGCAAAATAAATCTCTAGTATTTTGATAAATGAAGTCCAAGATTAGGACACTACATGCATACATTATCCTCCAATGAAGATTACTTTGAGGAGGATTCACAACCAACGATCCCTTTAGTAGGGTTGAACTAAACTCAGAATTTTAACATTTGTTTCATTATGAATCAAGGAAAAACAACAACAAAAATTGAAATTTCCCACAAAACAAAATTTTTGACTTTTAAAATTTAAATAAAATTGAAAAATTTTGTTCAGATTAAGATTTTTTATATGATAATTTGTAATATATTGTATTATTTGTATGCATGTATCATTTTTATATCTGAAGTTATAAGCATTGTCTCTATGCTTGTATTTAAAGTGTTTGCTGTAGGAAGCACATAAGACAGATTTGGTCAACATAGTATGAAGGGGTTATTCAAGTAATTGGGAGTACTTAACTAACAATGTACTTTGGGAGATGCCAGTCCGCATCTGAGCTTTCCTGGGAACATTCAAACTAACATGTAAACAATGGCGTTGGCCTGCAAAAAGCTGAATCATTTGTAGACATGTGACTTGCCCAGGTGGCTAGAGACCCTATCTTGTGGCTGTTATGTTGCACAAGAGAGAGGATATAAAAGGCCCTGAAAGCCCCTCCATTTTGTCTTCAGCTGGCTCAAAAGATAACCTCTCCACCCCAAAGAGATGCCTGAAAGAAACTGGAACAAAGGACAGTAACTACGGGGGTGTTAGTGATTGCTGGACCCAGACTAGGAAGGAGTCTAGTCTGTCAAAGAAGCTTATTGGAACATCTGAGGGTGAGATTTACCTGCATTTCGTTTCCTACTGTATTAGGCTTAGACTTGCATGTTTTATTTTATTTTGCTGGGTAACTTACTTTGTTCTGACTGTTATTACTTGGAACCACTTAAATCCTACTTTTTATATTTAATAAAATCACTTTTTGCTTATTAATTAACCCAGAGCAATTAATTAATTCCTGGGAGAGCAAACAGCTGTGCATCTCTCTCTATCAGTGTTATAGAGGGTGAACAATTTATGAGTTTACCCTGTATAAGCTTTATACAGAGTAAAATTGAATTATTTGGGGTTTGGATCCCATTGGAAACTGAGTATCTGGGTGTTGGAGACAGGAACACTTCTTAAGCTGTTTTCAGTTAAGCCTGCAGCTTTTGGGGGATGTGGTTCTGACCTGGGCCTGTGTTTGTAGCAGGCTAGTGTGTCTGGCTCAACAAGGCAGGGTACTGACGCCCCAAGCTGCAGGGAAAACGGGCTCAGAGGTAGTCCCAGCACATCAGGTGGCAGTCCCAAGGGGGTCTCTGTGACCCAACCTGTCACACTGTATGTTTTAGAAATGCAGGGGGAGAAGGGCAATGTCAGGATGGTCCTCCAAAGATGGAATGCCAAGTAAAGTGTTTCATACTGTAGCTAGTTAGTGTCATCTTTGGGATACAGCATCTTCAGTCATCTTAATTTTTCTTTTACATTCTGCACATACATTTTCAGCATTTCACTCCTCTGGGTACTTCTCTGGTGACTATCCACTTGTAAGCAAGGAAGGAAAATGTATTAAGTCACCAAAGGGAAAAAGATCCTTCTGTCCACACTTGGTCACACAGCTCAGGCACAAACCATCACACCATCTTGGAACAACTTAGCACAACCAGCAATCATGGCTCCAAAAGCTCCCAAGGCTCCCACAACAGATGTTTACAAGCCATGTTCAAGGTGCATAAGCAAAACCATGTGAGGAAGGTCATAGAGGACCTGCCTCAAGCCTGTGCATTATTTACTTTCAAAAGCACCCATGAGGGAAAACAAGGTTTTCTTATGTGCACAAGAGAGATTTTGCCTTTTCCTCAAACAATTTATGTGTGGTGGTAGCTATATCAGCGAGAGAGCGTCTCCTACCGACATAGCACTGTCCACACTGGGCTTCTGGCGGTGTAATTTATGTCAGTGAGGTTCTGGGGTTTTTTTCACACCCGTGAGCTACAAAAGTGCTAGTGTAGACATAGCCATAGTGTCAGTATAAGATAGTGTTTTATTTCTCCACTAGTCAATAAGCTACAAGAAATCTTGTAAGCCCAGCCCACAGATGTGTACTTCATTTGTGTTTTAGCACACAGTAATAATTTAAATTTAGTCAATTGGTGGAAAGAAAGCGTTTGTCCTGTCGCTTGTGTATGCTGACTGATTGCAAAACTGCTAACATTATCATTCATGCCAGTTCACATGACTGCTTGACAATCTTTTATCTATTTGCATTTTGAAATGATTTTCCAACAGTGTGATTAGAGAGCTTTAAGACTACCCATAAAATGCTTGAAGACAAGTAGAATCATAACCATCGAAAAATATGAATACTGTCTATATTATCTTGAATTATTTTAGCTACAGCCTCATTATTTCTGAATAGCCATGAATTCAGATATAATCAGAGCTATTTGTTAAATATGAAGAATAACCCTTGCAGTATTTTGATAGGTTTGGCACCACCTGACGGGAAAAAACGATTCTTGCACCTTCTCTTAAACAAATGCAATAGAGGGAACATTTTCAGAGCTAATAACATTCGGCTCTTCTGGAGAGCAGTTGTTTCATATTTTCATTTAAAAAAGCAGCATCTCTTTTGCAGCCTAAAGTTTTTAAATGGGAGTATTCTCTAATGTTTTATGAACTAATCGTAATAATAACACAAATCTCCTATTGACTGCTATTAAAATTAGTGATGAGAGAATCTCAAAGTCCAGAGATTTAGATAAACACTGAAAAGCCTTGATGATTATCCAAACTATCTGAACCTTGGATGTGTACTAAACGGAGCTTGAAAGCTTTTAAGTGGGGTCTTCCTTGTGGTATTTTGTATATTTTTTTCTAGTTTGATTAGAACTTCAATGAGAATATTCTCTCTCATTATTTTGGTGAAGAGGTAAAAGAAAAAGAATGCTCATGCTTTTTCAGATGTCTAATAATGCTCTGTTCTTAATTACTCAAAGTGCCTTGCAGAGGCCTATATAAATTCATAACTGGTGGAAAAATTAGTGATGATTGGAAAAAATGACAAAAGTGTCATGAAAAAATAGAATACAAGTTATTGCACTCTTTCATTGAAATTTTAAAAATGTCAACCAAATTGAGCAAAAATCTTCATATGCAGATAACTTCTGAATATGGCTGCCACACAAGGAAGGAAACTCCAGGCAACACCAACATCTTTAAAAGTAAACTTTTTCCGTATTTTTAACAGCGTTATGAAAGAGAGTCCCACCAACTACTAGTGCACTCATGAGCTGCCAGGAAGGGGATATTGTTCCAGTTGGTGAACATTCCCAAGGGAAAACCTAAAACAATTGGAAGGTGTGTCATTTCATAGGAAATCATTGCAAATTCAACCCCCCTCTGATTATGAAAGATTTGAAGAATCCCAACCCTATCTGTATGCCAATCTAGTGAACAGAGCTTAAAAACTTTTGATGTTCTTTGTCTGTAGCAAAAATTCTATGTAAAAGGATTTCCCAGAGCAATTTTAGTACTGGACTGATAGCGAGAGGATGGCTAAGGGTGCATAGAAGTATGGTATATTGCAACAGCTATTTAGGATATGTAAATTAAAGTCTGCCCCAAGCCACAGATGGCTTATCTGGCTGACACAGTTAGGCACATCAGTTTCCATAGCCAAGGGTACAAAAGGCAGTGAGGTGGTTAGCATCACATCTGACTGCCATTGACATCCCAAGCCCTGTGGATCAGGTACCCATTTTATACTTGGGTGAACTGAAGGCAGCTTTTCAGTGTGAGACCAAACAAAACTCAAACCCACGTCCTTCAGGAATCAAACACCCTAACCACTGTACCACCGCACCTCATACTGTAGGCTATAGCAAACTCTAAAAGGCTTTTAACCAATAATAAAACCTTTCCATCATGTATGTATTACTGACTCCATAACATTTGCCAGTATATCTGTGTGGTATTCCAGGTGCGTTTGTGAAGCCCTATGTCAATTTGAAATAGATGTAAGCACAGAGTTATGTCTTATTTGCATCCGTATGATTAATGCTCCTCTTCTTTCCCTCTCCACAATTGTGAAATATTAGCTTAATCACAGTTAGTCGTTTCCAAATCACTGTGTTTAAATAATGTTGATTGCATAAATGTATAAAACTAAGCTGGTGAAACTGTTTTGAATAATGATCTATTTTGTTTTTGTTTTTTAAAGCAAGGTTTACATTATTTGTGCATTAGATATATTTATGACAAGAATTTTAACATTTAAGGGTAGTATTTGTTTTTAATCCTAAAAAAGAAGACATAAAAACAATCATATCTGAAATACTGTCTGGTTTGCTCTATCTTTGTCTGGGTTTTTTTCACAGGGAGAAATGTCACTTTTTTCTAATGGCACTTCAACTTGCCAGTTTAGTCGTAATTCTGTATTTTTCCATTTCAAATATTTATGGAAATGTTACTAAATAGCATAAGTACTGGATCAGAATGGCAAATGGCACATGAGTTTAGCAGCACCACTGATCTGTACAGTACCTTATGCTGCTGAATGTTGAAAAAAATCGGCTAGAGCTCTCTGGCATGGAAGACATGACAAGCAAGGAAGGATAGTTTTGTAATTAAGGCAGTGACTTGAGAGTAAAGGGATCTGACCCTATTCAAGTGAATGGCAAAACTCCTAACAGGGCCAGGATTTCACTCCCACTTTCATTTCTGGCTTTGTCACATACTTCCTGTGTGACCACAGGCAAATAACTTGAAAGGACCAGATTTTCACAAGCACCGAGCAACCACAGCTCCAGGTGAAGTCAATAGGAGTTGTAGGTGCTTACAAGCTATGAAAATCAAGGTCTTAGGCCCAGGTCCTCAAAGGTATTAGGTGCCTAATTCTCATTAATTTGAATGGGAGTTAGACACCTAATTATCTTTGAGGATCTGGGCCACCATCTTGCCATGCCTCAGCTGAGTTGCGCATCTCAAGATGGAGATAATATTTCCCTTTGTCATGAGGGTAGTGGGGGTTTGTGAGGTTCTTAGATACTGGGCATTGGGAGCCACATAAGCACCCAAATGAATATTCATCCCTGAGTTGTGATGCTTAATTCATTTGGGGCTGGGGAAGATTCAGCTTCTGCACAATATCATTGTGTAACAGGTGGCAAAAGAATACTTACTTGTCAACAAAATGCTCAGATCATATTTTGGAATATTGGAAGCATATGTTAGAACCGATTCCAGGCAGGTCCAAGTTAAGCAATAGCACAAGTACACACCCACGGTCTATTCCCTCCGGTGAATTCAACGAAGTTACTCTAGCAGAGTTCTTAAAATAATTCTTTGTTTTTTTCATACAAAAAGAAGGAAAAAATACAGATTTCATGTATTGTCTTTTTAAAAAATATATTTTCTGTATTAATGATTTCTGGCAATAGCAAACACAACTGTCTTCATCTTCTACTCTTTATATGCAAAGTTATTTTGGAAAATGCATGGAGAATTTCTTAAGGAACATTTTAAAATAAAAGAAGTGCCTAAAACTGCTGAGTAGTGTTACTGTCACAAAATAGCTGCTGTGTTCCACATCAAGAGAAGTTGTTGAATTCCATCTTAACCCTGGTTATCTCAAGTTTTAAAAATTACCGTAAAGGTTTTATCATGAGTAATGATTAATCATTGGGGGGGGGGGGGGGGTGAACAGCCTCCTTCTATCACTTTAATATGCTGTCCTAAATCTTTCCAAATAGTGGTCACTTGTTATGAAACTATTTTAGATAAACTTAAAGCTCACTTGGCACCTACTTGTAATTGTTTTTTCTACTAAGATGCACTTAGAAGCAGTGGGAAAGGTGATCCACATGCATTCAGAATGTTGCTAGAAAGATCATTTTCCTATTGCATTAGCCTGTTGCTTTGACCATGTCACTCCTCTCTGACTCCCTCCACTGGTTCCCCTTCTCTGCCTCATCAAATATAAGCTGCTTGTCTTCAGTTTCAATGCCTCTCATGGCCTCTTCCCCCACCCATACCGCTATAGCTTAGTCTCCTTCCCCCACAGGAATAAACTATAATGGCATAGGCATATTTATGCCAGTAAAAGTGTCCACACTAAGGGAACTGTACTGCAATATACCAAAAGTGGTAAACATTATGTGCATAAACAGCCCTTTAGCGGTAAAAGGCACTGCTTCCATTGCCAATTCCCTGAGCCATCCATTTCCCCAGTGAAATTTGAGATGAATATGCTTTTGGGGACATTGCTAAAAATTGTGTATTTGTTTCTCTTCCTCCCTTTTATTTGTACAGGAATACTTTTGTCAAAACTGAATTCTAATGTAAAAGATGACACCTAAGTGTACACCAAACCTCCTCTTCTCACGTTTTCTTCTGAGCTATTTTTCAGCTAAAAATGTTCAGCTCCAAGAAGTGGGGAGTATCCTCTGTTAGCCTAGCTAATTTACAGAATAGTGCCTTTAATCCCTTAATTGCTGTCAAAAGCAAACAGAGGCCTTAGCCAAGTAAAAGCTTGGATAGTAGAATATATTAGGCTGCTACCCTGCAGAATCAGAGTAAAGAAAATGTTGTGTGATAAGGCATTACACTATTGGCAAGCAAGTTCAAAGAGAGACAATGGAAAACTGAGCATTTAAAATACACATTTGTGTTAATATTATATACAAGCAATAGAAAATATGACATGTTGGACTCAAGAATTTTTCTTTGGCCTTTGTATATTAGCTGCCCTTTCAGACTTTCATCTAAATGTATGTACATAGAACTCCCCAAATAACATTGGAAAGTAATTATCAAGCAATTAGAGGAGATACCTAACCTGCCCTTTCAAATTTCACTGTATGTTTTGTGTCATCCTGGCCTGTCACTCTGTAAAATAATTCATAATTAGGTTTCACTGCAGTATAAATGTTAGTGAAATGTCCTGTCTAAGTCAATCAATGTTAAGAAAAAATTAATCCAATCCAATTCTTCTTTCTAATGAACTTCTTCATGCGCTGGTAGCTCACATAGGCAGCTGGATAGGTCATGCTGAGAAACCTGTTACTAGCTCAGGGAACTGTTTTGCTGCATCTTTCCCAATAGCTTCTGCACTGCAAAATCATGTGAAAGATTAGTCAAGAAGCAAGAAAAATCTGACTACACGCTTTGTGAAAACTCACAACTGCTTCTGTGAAGAAAAGAATCCACTGAACGCGACTCAAAACATACGCATTCAAACATGGTGCATTTGCTTGTGTTTGTAAAACCTGGAAGACAAAGATCACACAATGCCACTGATCGGGTAGGGCCTGATCCTCAACACCAGACTCTTCCATTGATGTCAATGGAAACTGCAGATACTCAGCATCTCTCAAGATCAGTGACAATACAGTTGAAAGTTCGTTAAAAGGGGTAAGTAAAGATATAAAATTAGACAGAATATCTACTATGGTAGATTTCAATTAATGTTATATATCTTATCTATTAATGCTCTCTAAAATTATCTGGCTTTGCTGCACTAACTATCTAAATTTCAGTGGCACAATGGAGTAATATGGAGCACAATGGAGTGGGTTGCACTGGTGGTGTAGCCATGTTGGTCCCAGGATATTAAAGAGAGACAAGATGGGTGAAGCAATACCTTTTGTTGGACAACTTCTGTTGATTAGAGAGACAAACATTCGAGCCACACACAATCTCTTCTTCAGGTCTGGCATGTCACGACTGAGCTAGATGCAGAGACTGGATTACAGAGTGTAGAGCATGGGCCATACAGCATATGTGTTTTACATAAGGTTGCACAAGACATTCAGGTTTGCATTGTATTATTTGATTATAAATAGATGATAGTGAATTTAAAGCATAAACATAGAGTTTCAGTTGAGTGCTCAGCCTCAGCTGTACTTTTCCTGAAATTCCCTGGTTTTTTAAATTGACTCTTATATTGACTCCAATTTGGGCATTCAATATCTGTGTGGTCTTCCACCATCTCATAGGGAAGCCATTGCTAGTATCTGAGCACCTCCCTAGAGAACCAGTATGTATTCAATGTACAAGCATCCATGGCTGTACATGCTATTCATTACCAAAAACAATCCCTCACAGAATAGTGCATAGGAACTGGTTACCTTCACTTTGCGTTCTACAGTTTGAAATGCCAATTTATATAGCAGCCCTGATGTACCACAGTTCTTAGATACACCTCTACCCCGATATAACGCGACCCGATATAACACGAATTCGGATATAATGTGGTAAAGCAGCGCTCCAGGGGGGTGGGGCTGCGCACTCCAGTGGATCAAAGCAAGCTCGAGATAACGTGGTTTCACCTATAACGCGGTAAGATTTTTTTGGCTCCCGAGGACAACGTTATATTGGGGTAGAGGTGTAGTAGGTGGGGGAGATGCTGGCATGCCCACAGTTGGTCCCTCTGTTACATCACTGCTCCTCCTCTAGCCATGTCTCCAGGTTTTTATACTCCTTATATGCTCTTTCTCGTCACCTTCTCCTCCATAGCTTTCCTGCCAATGCCATTGCATTCCTTGTTCACCATTCTCCCCTGCTGCTTCTCCTCTTCTCTCTGATGCTCCAGTCCTCTCCCACATCACACCCCATATTAGTCTTCCTTCTCTCCTGCTGTCTGGGATTCACCCGTACAACCTCTACGCACCAGCTCTCCTCTCAGTGACCTCTCACCCACTGCCCACCCCTGGAGTTTCCAAACAAAAATCAGGCACGATGGAGTCCTGCCTGTTCCCTGTACTCATTGCTCTCAATCCCAAAAAAGCTCCTGTTAATTTTTCCAGAATCAAGTCCTCATATAAAATATCAGCATAGCAAAACCACATCGTTTTCTTTAAATCTCTGAAGGGATTCTGTGTGTGCGCGCGCACACACATACACACACAAAACAAAATAGGTGTATATTCTTTATATCTGCAGAACAATTTTTGGCCTTAAAGTTACTGAGAGTGACAGGTGGGTAGTTAGCGGAGTGATTTGTCTTTGAACAATCATAGGTCAATAAAGTTATACCGGATCAACGTGAAGTATGGGCATGCACGTGCCACGTGCACAAGTGTAAAGTGAGAGGTGAAATCTTTGCCCCCCACGCTGGTCCCCTTTGTGCCAGATAAAAGGATCAGAGCAGCATAACGGGACCCTAAAAGTCTTGTATCTGTGCAGGGAAAGATTCCCCAAGCCCTGGCATTGCAGGATACAGCCATAAGGCTGTCTCCTGAGAACCCCGTCTCAAGACCCAGTGTGGGGCTTGGGGCAGAAGGGGCGTGTCAGAGCAGAGACACGGCACTGTGAGTAGTCTGAGCTCTCAAAGCTGTCTAAATTAAGCTGAGGGCATCTCCAGCCCCCAGCACAGCCCAGGAACAGGAGGGCACAAAGGTGGCTTAAAGCCACTTCAGAATCCCTCCCCATGGGCTACAGTTTTAAAGGCAAAGCACAGAATCCCATCCAAAGTTTGCATGCATTATTATGATGATTATGTAATATTTTCATTAAAGTAATGCTTAGAGGTCTTGGTAAGGATCAGGACTTCATTGATCCAGGCACAGTACAAACACATGTGAATACACAGTCCCTGCTTACAATCTAAAAAGACGTGATATATAATGGGTGGGAGAGACGGATACAAAGAAGTGGATATAATTCACATATACATTGGTAATATTGTGGGGGGAGGCAGAAGGCAAAGTATAAGTAAAGTTCCAGCTCTCCCCCTGTGCTCTTGAGCCATCCTGAATTGGCCAGTTTCTTGTAGGCATCATGGCACAGATGAGTCTTGAAGAGAAGTTTAAAGGACAAGTGGGTACTAGCCTTATGGATCATTTTAGGGATCCATGCTGTATGAATATAATGGCTACCATGTGCCTGTGCAAAGACCTGATTTTGGTGCACTCACAGTATTAGCATGCAGAAGCTGAACACATGCAATCATATGCACATTCTCAGCATTGGAAATCAAGGCCTTAATCTGATTTGTTTTGTTTACTGTTTTCCTAGAAGAAAAATTTCTGTGAAAATGGCAGATTTTCCTTTCAGATGTGTGACAGACCCAGACCAGTGGGGTACAGGAGTCTGGTAGAGGGCAAATATACTGGTCACTGGATGAGTAGTTTTCTTAGGGTTACCATATTTCAGCAAGCAAAAAAGAGGACGGGTGGAGCCCCGCCCCTGCCCCTCCCACTTCCCACCCCCCCAGAACCCCCAACCCTCCCCCCGTTCCTTGTCCCCTGACTGCCCCCTCCTGGGACCCCTGCCCCTAACTGCCCCCCAGGACTCCACTCCCTATCTAAGCCTCCCTGCCTCTTGTCCCCTGACTGCCCTAACCCTTATCCACACCCCCACCCCCAGACAGACCCCTGGGACTCCCACGCCCCATCCAACCACTCCCCACCCCCTGACAGCCCCCCCAGAACTCCCAACCCATCTAAACCCCTCTGCTCCCTGTCCCCTGACTGCTCTGATCCCTCTCCCCACTCCTGCCCCCTGACAGCCCCCCCCCAGAACTCCCAACCCATCTAAACCCCTCTGCTCTCTGTCCCCTGACTGCTCCGATCCCTCTCCCCACTCCTGCCCCCTGACAGCTCCCCCCCAGAACTCTCAGCCCCCCACGCCGCTCCTTGTCCCCTGACTGCCCCCTCCTGGGACCCCTGCTCCTAACTGCCCTCCAGAATCCCACCCCCTACCTAAGACTCCCTGTTCCTTGTCCCCTAACTGCCCCCTCCTAAGACCCCCCCCCCAACTGCCCCCCAGGACCCTACCCCCTACCTGTACCCTGACTGCCCAAAACTTTCTCCACTCCCCCCAAAAAGCCCCCCCCCCCGTTTCTTGACTGCCACCTCCAGAACCTTCCTGCCCCCTGGCCCCCTTACCCTGCTGCTCAGAACAGGGTGTTGGGCTCTGTGCGAGCCAGCCGAGCCAGACACGTGGCTGAGCTCCCCAGCACAACAAAACCCGGTCCCTGGCCCTGCACAACAAAACCCGGTCCCTGGCCTGGACCGGACTGCAGGGGGGAGCTGCCCTTGTATCAGCACAAAGTGCTCTCGCTCCCGTTTTGCTACGCTGCATGGCAGAAACCGCTCCCAGTTGCAAAAGGGGAGGGCTGCACTTTGTGCTGAGACACTTGCTCAGAATGCAGGGAGGGGGGGAGGCAGAGGTCCTCTCCAGCTGCTCCTGAGTCCAGCCCGGGACTTTCCTGCAGCCCTCCCAGCCACTCGGTCTGCTCTGCCGGGGGAGGGGAAAATCCCGGACATTGTGAGTACTTTACAAATTCCCCCCGGACGCTATTTTTAGTACAAAAAAGAGGACATGTCCGGGTAAATCCGGACGAATGGTAACCCTAGTTTTCTGTTCCCTGAGTGACCAGAGCAGGGGCTGCACTAGAGTAATTAGGAACCTGCTAGAACCAGTTCAGGCAGGCAGGCTAATTAGGACACCTGGAGCCAATTAAGAAGAAGCTGCTAGAATCAATTAAGGCAGGCTAATCAGGGCACCTGGGCTTTAAAAAGGAGCTCACTTCAATTTGTGGTGTGAGTGTGAGGAGCTGGGAGCAAGAGGTGCAAGGAGCTGAGAGTGTGCTGCTGGAGGTCTAAGGAGCACAAGTGTTATCAGACACCAGGAGGAAGGTCCTGTGGTGATACTAAGGAAGGTGTTTGGAGGAGGCCATGGGGAAGTAGCCCAGGGAGTTGTAGCTATCATGCAGCTGTTACAGGAGGCACTATAGACAGCTGCAGTCCACAGGGCCCTGGGCTGGAACCCGGAGTAGAAGGCGGGCCTGGGTTCCCCCCAAACCTCCCAATTGACCTGGACTGTGGGTTCTTCCAGAGGGGAAGGTCTCTGAGCTGTTCCCCAACCCACATGGTGAATCTCTGAGGCAAGAAAATCTGCCAATAAGCACAGGACCCACCAAGATAGAGGAGGAACTTTGTCACAGATGTTAAAGGTTCATCCCTTCTACTTCATTTATATCCTGCACTGATTATAATTAAGTTCTTTTACATTTTAAATGTATTTATCATTTATAGCTGAAATTTAAAGTTCTACTATTAAATCATTAAGTAATGAAAGCGAAGGCCCAATCCTGCAAACACTTCAGTACATGAGTAGCTCATGGAGTTCAATGAGACAATTTAGATGTGTAAAGTTACATAAGTATTTGCAGGATAAGGGAGTAAGTATGTATTGCTTTACCTTTGTGTTCTTTTTCAGTAGAGTATATTCTGATATGGCAAAGTAACACTTCAGTTCAAACTGTATTTTTAGCATGCAAAATTTCATGAATACCTTGATTATTTGGCAATATATATTAGCTTGCTTGTTTCATACTTTTATACTAGAAGTCTACTGAAGAACCTAAATCTGATTTAGAAAATCATCTGTAATACATGAATTACATTTTCATACTATTAAAATAAATGCTTTCCAGTGCATTTGATTTTCATAAGGGAAAAGCTATGAAAGTTGACTGTAGATGCACTATTTGCTGTATTCAAAGTTTGTCTCTTTTCTTAAAACTGATAAAGTAGCACAATAGTGTACAAGCAGTCACATCAGTGCTACGTATTTATGAACTTTCTTGGCATCATCAGTAACGTTGGTACGGGGAGGGGGGTGTCTTTTAAATCAACAACAACAAAAACTTTCAAATATACTATTTGGCCAAAATCTGAATTTTTCAACTTCATTTATTTTCTAAAATGTAAGCAATTGATAACCAAGTTCCCCATAACTCCTTGCCATACTACTAGATTATGGTGCATATATAGTCCTCTGTTTGTGAGATGCTTATTCTGTACGTTGAAATAAAGCTTGAGATAAACAAGCTATGCTTCCTTACCATGACTTCCTGTATGAGTCAGCGAGGGGATATAGAAAAGGATGTTAGTTTATCTTTATTGCTTTTTTTTCCACCCTTTGAAAATGAACTAGAACAAATAACTGAAAGATGAATAGTATCAAGTTTCTTTTAAAGTGCTTTGTTTATGGAAGTTCATCTTTTGTAGCCTTTGTTTCCAAAAGATACATTTCTTCCTGTGTTGAAATGCAACACAATATTTTTCTGACTAAATCTTTACTTTTTATCCACTATGCCATGACCTTCTTCAAATGGTGTAAAAGAATAATATAAAGCGTAAATTTAGTGCCACGTTGATGTCAATAGCAAAATTCCCTTTAACTTCAATAGGGCAGAGGTGGAGGGTCTCAAAACCTGATCTAAAGTCCACTGAAATGCTTTTCTGTTGGCTTTGGTAGTATTTGTAAAGGCCCATATGTCATTGACTCCAGTTGGACCAAGAGCAGGGACATAAAGAAGACATCTTAAAATATTGTTTGGCTATTCTTCTAAATCAGAATTAGCTACTTACAATAAATTTGTCTTCTAAAGAAGGCCCTTGTGTTATGGATGAAAAACTAAAAATCTTATAGCTATTCTTCTTCTGATAACACACCTGGCTTTGATTAAAATTTTATTCAGGGCTTCTTTTATAAACAATATGACAATGCTAAAATAAAACCTCACATTCCACTCAGCAGGTGGAATTTATTTATTGAAGTTTTGTAAATTAGTGATTGATGCCTGATTGAAATAACAAAGACCTTAGCTAGTGTGTATTTGACTACTAAGCTCTTTCATTACACTGTACTTGTGTGTGTGTGTGTATATTATAAAAGCTACATCTCCTTTTTTAGTGATATTTATCTGAGCTTATTATCATTATTCTCACAGGAGAGGGAACACCATTAAAAGAACTCACATGATGTTCTCTCCTAACAGAGAAGAAATACTTTAGAAATACATTTTAATATTTCATTTCTGAGTTCTTTCAGAAAAGAGTGAGCCAGACAATCCTAATTTTAAATTGTTTGGCCCATTTTCTCCTTAATTAGTATATTTAAATATTAAGGTAGCTCAAAGATTCTTAATGCATATAACACATTGCTACATTGTAGTTATTCACACAGTGGTACATTAATTTCTACATTATAATTCCTATTTAATTGTTTGATCATACAGATATTAGATACTGTGTAAGCTAAAGATTTATGTCATGTATAGTTCCATTGTTAGCAGTGTTCAATGGCAGATGCCTTTAGGATGATCTGTTGTGTTATAATGTTTTCTATAAGGATAAAAGACTTTTTCTTGTTTAACAGCTGTGTACTTGCTCTGTAGTCCAATGAAAGAAAGTATTCAAAATCTCTGGAAAGTGAAAAATGAGATAGTAGGCAAGAAATCAAATGGAGTTTGAACATACACAATCAATAAAGGCAACGCTAACAAAAAGAATGAGATTATTTTGAAACCAAGGAAGTGCTATGAGAATGTCTAAGAGTCAGAGTCCTCTTTAAAAAAATATACAAACCATGTGATGTTCCTTCATTCATACTAGCGTAACAAGGGATCCAGTAAAGACTGGGTATGATTAAATCACCATGGGCTGTACACAGCCCCAGTACATGGGGAGATTCACTGGAAAGGAATGTTCCCCCATAGGTTTCTATAGCTGTTACTGCAGCCTCCATGCTGTTGTAGCTTCTACAACTGCTGCAGTAAACTGTTCCAAAAAGGGATCATCAGTGTTGATTTGGCTGATAGGCCCACATGCTAGGGTGGAGAGAATTCCCATATGTGGGTATAGTCCCACAGTTGATATTAAATCGTCAAAAAAGAAATATTAACATATATAGCATGGGAACAGTTTTTAGCCCAAATCTTTCCCTGTTTTCACCAAGTATTGCTCCCTTTCTTAAAAGAGATATTCCTAAGGTTGATTAACCTGGTGCCTACTGTGCCTCTGAACTCCAATATACTTTTGAAAACCTTCCACATGTACTCATAGGCACAAAGTACATGCCAATGCACTTTCCTCTAAGTAACTCTCCTTCCTGAATTTCTACTGCAACAGGCACTTATGGAAATCTTTATCTAAGAACTATATTTGCAATCAATGTGAAGCAGTGTGAGATAAGCAGAGATCAGGAAAGACTCTGCCCTGGTCTACACTATGAGTTTAGGTCGAATTTAGCAGCGTTAGGTCGATTTAACCTTGTACCCGTCCACACGACCAAGCCTGTTTTGTCGACTTAAAGGACTCTTAAAATCATTTTCTGTACTCCCCCCTTGTGAGGGGTTTAGCGCTAAAATCGACCTCGCTGGGTCAAATTTGGGGTAGCATAGACTCAATTCAACGGTATTGGCCTCCGGGAGCTATCCCAGAGTACTCCATTGTGACCGCTCTGGACAGCACTCTCAACTCAGATGCACTAGCCAGGTAGACAGGAAAAGCCCCAGGAACTTTTGAATTTCATTTCCTGTTTGGCCAGCATTGCGAGCTGATCAGCACAGGTGACCATGCAGAGCTCATCAGCACAGGTGACCATGTAGTCCCAGAATTTCAAAAGAGCTCCAGCATGGACCAAACGGGAGGTACTGGATCTGATCGCTGTATGGGGAGAAGAATCCAAGCAAGCAGAACTCCGTTCCAAAAGACAAAATGCCAATATATTTGCCAAAATCTTCAAGGGCATGATGGACAGAGGCTACGACAGGGAACACAGCAATGCCGTGTGAAAGCTAAGGAGCTGAGGCAAGCCTACCAAAAAACAAAGGATGCAAATGGTCGCTCTGGGTCGGAACCCCATACATGCTGCTTCTATGATAAGCTGCATGCAATTCTAGGGGCGGGGGGCCCTACCACTACCCCACCACTGTCCGTGGACACCTGCAATGGGGGGAGTCTCGTGCAACAGGGATGAGGATTTTGTGGCTGAGGAGGTTGAGGATAGCACGTAGCAGGCAAGCAGAGAATCCTTTCTCCCCGGCAGCCAGGAACTGTTCATCACCCTGGAGCCAATACCCTCCAAACCCTCCCAAGGAGGGCTCCCGGACCATGAAGCCAGAGAAGGCACCTCTGGTAAGTGTACCTTTGTAAATATAATACAGGGTTTAAAAGCAAGCGTGTTTAATGATTAATTTGCCCTGAAGATGCATTTGTGGCCAGGATAGTTACTGGAAAAGTCTGTTAACGTGTCTGGGGATGGAGCAGAAATCCTCCAGGGACATCTCCATGAAGTTCTCCTGGAGGTACTCCAAAAGCCTTTGCAGAAGGTTTCTGAGGAGGGCAGCCCTATTCCGTCCTCCTTGGTCGGAAACTTTACCATGCCAAGCCAGTAGCAAGTAGTCTGGAATCATTGCAGAACAAAACGTTGCAGCAAATGGGCCTGGGCTTTGGTGGCATTCAAGCAACATCCATTCTTTGTCTCTCTGTGTTTGCCTCAGGAGAGTGGTATCCTTTATGGTCACCTGGCTGAAATATGGGAAATTTGTTTAAGGGGACATTCAGAGGTGCCTGTGCCTGCTGAACTGTTTGCCTTTGGCTGAAAAGAAATCATCTCCACTGTTAGCCATGCGGTGGGGGGAGGCCCGTTCATGCTGAGCTGTTCACGTTTGGCTGACAGGGATCTTCCCTGATACTAGCCACGTGGTGGAGGGAAGGGTGGGGAGAGGCCAATCATCCCAGAGAATTGGGGGGGGGGGGTTGGATTGTGCTGCACATTCACCCTAAAACCGCAGCCCCTCCTTTTAAATGGCCAACCCAACGGGCTTTGGGAAAGGAGGGCGCTGCTGTTTGAAACTGTTTCCACATGTTATGACGGTTGAAGAAGCCGAAACCCTTTGCCTTACCATGGCTGCCTGCAAGCTGAATTCTGTTGCCCAGTTGAGCGTGTGTGATGTCTTACACCAAACCAGCAGGCACTCAATATAAAAGGCAAAATGCGACTTTGTACCAAAAGCACATGTGCTATGTAATGTGAATCGCTTGATTCAGTGTGAAATAGTCTTACATTTTAGAGAAGAAAGGGATCTTTTTAAATACTACTCTCCCTCTTTTTCCTCCCGCAGCTGTTTCTACGCTCCCCCTATCATCTTCGTCCCAGAAGCTAGCACAGATTAGAAGGCGAAAAAAACACACTCGCAATGACATGTTCTCAGAGCTCATGCAGTCCTCCCACACTGAAAGAGCTCAGCAGAATGCGTGGAGGCAAACAATGGCAGAGTCCAGGAAAGCATTAAATGAACGCGATGAGAAGAGGGAGGAGCATGCTGAGAGGAGGCAGGATGCAATGCTGAGGCTAATGGGGGAGCAAAATGACATGCTCAGGCATCTGGTGGAGCTGCAGAAAGGCAGCAGGAGCACAGACCACCACTGCAGCCCCTGTATAACCGCCTGCCCTCCTCCCCAAGTTCTATATCCTCCTCACCCAGATGCCCAAGAACGTATGGGGAGCCTACGGGCACCCAGCCACTCCACCCCAGAGGATTGTCCAAGCAACAGAAGGCTGGTATTCAATAAGTTTTGAACTGTAGTGTGGCCTTGTCCTTCCCTCCTCCCCTCATCCACCACCCTATCCTCACTCACCCCTCCCAGTCTACCTTGTGAGTTTTCCCCCTAGCTGTGTGTTGAATTAATAAAAAATGCATGATTTGGAAACAATAATGACTTTATTGCCTCTGAAAGAGATGATTGAAGCGGGGAGGTCGGTTGGCTTACAGGGAAGTAGAGTCAACCAAGGGGGTGGGTTTTCATCAAGGAGAAACAAAGAGAACTGTCACACCGTAGCCTGGCCAGTCATGAAACTGGTTTTCAAAGCTTCTCTGATGCGCAGGGCGTCCAGCTGTGCTCTTCTAATCGCCCTGGTGTCTGGCTGTGTGTAATCGGCTGCCAGGCGATTTGCCTCAACCTCCCACCCCGCCATAATCATCTCCCCCTTACTCTCAGAGATATTGTGGAGCACACAGCAAACAGCAATAACAATGGGAATATTGGTTTCACTGAGGTCTAACCTAGTCATTAAACTGCACCAGCATGCTTTTAAAGTCCAAATGCACATTCTACCACCATTCTGCACTTTCTCAGCCTATAGTTGAACTGCTCCTTACTACTGTCTAGGGTGTCTGTGTATGGCTTCATGAGCCATGGCATTAAGGGGTAGGTTGGGTCCCCAAGGATAACTACAGGCATTTCAACATCCCCCAATGGTAATTTTCTGGTCTGGGAAGTAAGTTCTTTCCTGCAGCTGTTCAAACAGACCAGAGTTCCTGAAGATGCGAGCGTCATGCACCTTTCCCGGCCGTCTCACGTTGATGTTGGTGAAACTTCCCTTGTGATCCACCAGTGCTTGCAGCACCATTGAAAAGTACCCCTTGTGGTTTACGTACTGGCTACCAAGGTGGTCTGGTCCCAAGATAGAGATATGCGTTCCTTCAATCCCCCCACCACAGTTAGGGAACCCCATTGCAGCAAAGCCATCCACTAGGACCTGCACACTTCCCAGAGTCACTACCCTTGCTAGCAACAGCTCACTGATTGTGTTGGCTGCTTGGATCACAGCAGCCCCACAGTAGATTTACCCACTCCAAATTGATTCCCAACTGACCAGTAGATGTCTGGTGTTGCAAGCGTCCACAGGGCTATCGCCACTTGCTTCTCAACTGTGAGGGCTGCTCTCATCTTGGTATTCTTGCACTTCAGGGCAGGGGAAAGCAAGTCATAAAGTTCTATGAAAGTGCCCTTACGCATGCAAAAGTTTCACAGCCACTGGGAATCATCCCAGACCTGCAACACTATGCAGTCCTACAAGTCTGTGCTTGTTTCCTGGGCCCAGAATCTACAGTCCATGGCAGGAACCTGACCCATTACCACCATGATGTCCAAATTGCCAGGGCCCGTGCTTTGAGAGAAGTCTCTGTCCATGTCCTCATCACTATCGTGATTGTGCTGTCATTGCCTCCTGGCCTGCTTTTGCATGTTCTGCACATAATGCAGGATAATGCACGAGGTGTTTACACTACTCACAACAGCAGTGGTGAGCTGAGCAGGCTCCATGCTTGCCGTGGTATGGCGTCTGGAGGAGAGCAGGAATCAGAGTTGCAGCGGAAGAGGTGGATGACGACGGATGCCACAAGAATAGATATTTATACAGAACGAGAGGCCCTGCGAGGTGGATTCATGGCAGCAGGAGAGTAGAGTTGCAGCGGAAGCAGTGGAGGATGACAGTTAGCACCACGCACATTTCCTAAGGAAGAACACACGTACCCAGGAGCCCATGACAGACAACATGGAGAAATTCACTATCGAGACAAGAGCAGGAGAACAGAGATGCAGCGAAAGTGGTGTATGATGATGGTTTGCAGACCTACTGCACCGTCTGCTGACAGTAGCACACAGGACACAACAGTGGTGGTGTCGGTGAGCTGAGCTGAGTGGGCTGCATGCTTGCCATGGTATGGCATCTGAACAGAAAAAAGGTGCAAATGATTGTCTGCCGTTGCTTTCACGGAGGGAGGGGAGACTGACGACATGTACCCAAAACCACCCGCGACAATGTTTTTGCCCCATCAGCCATTGGGAGCTTAACCCAGAATTCCAATGGGCAGCAGAGACTGCGGGAACTGTGGGATAGCTACCCACGGTGCACCACTCCATAAGTCAATGCTAGCCACGGTAGTGAGGACGCACTCCGCCGAGTTAATGCACTTAGTGTGGACATACGCAATGGACTGTATAAAATCGATTTCTAAAAATCGACTTCTATAAAATCGACCTAATTTCATAGTGTAGACATACCCTCTGTAGCTGGAGAGGGATGGTCAGGTGGGATTTATGGTGTATGAAAGGCTGGTAGAATAGCGGCAGGTAGGAGATAGGATCAGACTGACACTATTGTGTTTGGGGGTTGAGAAGTCATTGGTAGGAGCAGAAGGGGCAAGATGGAGAACTGGTGGGTGTTTTGGAGGCAAGCACTGAAAGATGGCAAATAGCTGGGCAGAGCAAACAAATTGCATTCCAGTGAATACAGCTGAAGCACCATGTCCTCTGGTGAGTCAGCCTTAACACTTCCTAATTCAGTTGTCCTCCTCCAGGTGTGCCTTTTATGCTCTTCACCACTTAGCCCACCTTATCTATCAGATCTAACAGTCTATTGAGCTATCAACCTCTGCCTTCACTGCGCCAATGATGCCAGCCTCAATTTCCTGCCTGTCCATTTCTCTCTCAAGCACATAATGCTTTCTCCTCTCCTCCTCTCTACACCACTGCTGTGCATTGGTTGATCTGTGGCATCAGTCCTCTCCTCTCCTCTCTTGTGCATGGCACTGCACTGATTTTTGAGAAATTACCTAGTTTATTCTATTCATTTTGCTTCCCAAGCCTCTGAAGCTATTCATGATTATATCTAATTTTCTTTCACTAATGTCATTTGTTCCCACATGAACTACAATTAGTGGGAATTCCCCAGCATTCTTCAGGATGTCCGGTACCCGTTTTCCATCCTTCACCATGATACACAGGAAAGTATGTCATCCTGTTTCCTTTATGTGGACATGGATGCTTTGAAGCACATTGCTTACTGTGTAGTCACCAGTCAGACTTAATAAAACAAGAACTTTGGTTGGAGCAATTTGAAACTGTGTGGAAGTTTATAATGTGATCTAATGTCCTGGAGTCACGAAAGGAATTTTAGTGATACATGAATGATATAATACTGCTCCAATATTGCTCCAGTCTCAAAAAAAATGGATTTTGTAGTTCAATTCTGAAGTGGGAAAACAGTCATACATTCCTGAATTGCTTAATGCGAAGTGCAATAAAACAGTGTGATGTAAAGGCAGCCCCTTCCCCAGGAGCCCCTTCCTTTTTAACGACCTGATCCTGGCTAGCACACTGAATATATGATTGCCCTTTTATAGGAGCTTTTTCCCAGCACACTTTTCTGGGAGATGTCTCTTTACGCTTGGCAGAGGCAAGCAGTGGCAAACGGCCTCAGCTCTCTCCCTCCCAGACAGTGAGTATTCTTAATTCCTGTTAGGTTTTTTCTTGCTTATTCCTGAAGAGATGGCACATTGGAACAGAAGGAACTGTAATTTAGCAGCTGGACCCTAGGATTAGGAATCATCATTTCTTAACTCTGTTCTAGGCCTGTGCCACAGGTGTACTTGTGTGTACTTAGAAAATTCATTTAACTTCTCTTGCTGTCTCATTTTCCCAGTTTTAAAAATGGGAATAATGTGTATCTGCAACATAAAGTATATTGTGTGTAAAATACACCTAGATCCTTGGATGAAAACTGCATATAAGTGCAAAGTATTATTAAACAGGCATATTTTTAGAACATATTGTATTTATCCTTGGTAGACTCACTGTATACAGTCACAGTATTGTCATTTAGCAAGATTGGCCTGTCTGTCATGCAGAAAGGCTACAAAAAATCCACACTGGAAAAGGGCATGGGATACCTGTGAAATCCAACGCTACCATTCAACAGTTCTGTATACAGCACATAATTGGTAGCAATGTAATCCACTTCGGCTTAAGTAAGAATTAAAAACTAAGAACATTTGTGTATTGTCCTTAGCAACTAATTAGCGAGAGATACCTGAGTAAGTGTAGTAGTGGAGCATAGTAGAGTACTATTTTTTTTACTTCCAAGATTTATATTCCCTGGAATTTCAAGAAGAATTAGAAGTAATACGGCTCTGTGGTGGCTGGGGTTGAGTTATGCACTGAAGTCCCAGATTTATGTATTTTTAGAAAATGAGTACACTTTCCAGGAACTTGTTTGCTGCGGTTTTGCCATGCCAACTACAGGGTGTACAGTGTAACTGTTCTAGGGTAAAATGCTCTGGATGGCCATTTTAGCAGTCTTTAATCTAGTAGTTAGCCATTTTTATGTAAGCTGTGGCAAAATGTGTGGAGCTGGTTCATATCTTCAAGTCAAGTAATGTGTGCAGAACTCTTTCCATATTCCCAAGTGGAAAGTTAGGCCCCTGTTTTAAAACTTGTGAAAAACACTGAACATCATAAGAAGCTAAAAATTCTGCCTGTCCATTGGGTCTGCTCAGAGCAGTAAGCAGTAGGAACCCAATCCTGCACCACTGAAGTCATTGGAAATTTTGCCATGGAATTCTATCTGAACAGAATTAGAGTCTGAGCGATAACATTTTCTCAGTGCTTCATATTTGTAACTTTTCTGTTGGGGTGTCTGTGCTTGCTTAGGGTTAGTTGCTCTGTCTTTTGACATATAATGAATTACTGTGTACAGCTGTATGGAAACTTGCTCTGATTAATATAATGTAATGGGCATTTTGTTATATATTAAAGTTCTCTTAAATATTTACATCCTAGGAGTTTTAATGCTTCTAGGACCAAGAACACTTCAATAATATTTATTATTTAGACAAATGATACAGAGAAACACAGACATAATTTTTATGTGAGGAAAATATTGACCCGGCCTATATAAGTAGCTGGAAAAGTTAATGACATACTGGTAATGTCTTTCGGAGCTTCATAAGCAAAATGTTGAAAGAGAAGGTATATACCAGCAGTGACATGTACAATCAATATGTATAATAAGGTGCTACAGTTTTTTCAAGCTGTAGATGAATATAGGTATTATCTGGTTTGTCCAGAAGAAGTTGGTTATTATTATTGACTTGTATTACATTAGTGTCTAGACTCCAGAGGCCCAAATTGAGAACAGGGCCCCATTGTATTAGAAGTTGTATATACACATAGTGACAGATAGTTCGTGACCTACAGAGTTTACACTCCAAACTGATTAGGCAGACAGTGGGTGTCAGAAGAACCAGAAAGGTGAAGTGATTTTCACAAAGTCACATAGCAGGTCAGAGCTGGGAATACAACCCAAGCTCTCTCTTTCTCCAGTGCTTTATTCACTAGAGCACTTTCTTGGGTTATTTAATTAGCCAGGCATGTTATTGGACAACTACAACTAGACAAGTGAGGGGGCAAGTTTTCCACTCCGTTTCTGCTATGCAAACCCACAGAACTCCATGAAGATGCACAGGCCAGAATGTGGTCTTTTATGGATCACACCTGCAAATAGTTTACTGTGAAGAGGGCCAAAAGATTACTTGCATCCTAACAGGTCATAGAAGTTTTTCTGTAAGCACATTACCCTGTACAGAAGAAAAATCAAACAAAGAGAAATAATGCCTGGGCTTACCTGGTTGCCCAGACACACAAAGACTAGCATTCTTTCTTTAAAAGAAAGAGGTGTGCTAGAGAAATTATTTTTGCTGCACTGGCATCAGAGAGTATTCTGGACCATGGAACAAGAGGCTGGAATAAATCTCTAAGTTACAAAAAAAAATTCAAGACTTAAAAATAATATTAATACACAATGAGTGGAAGGGCAGAACCAACAGTTGTAGCTAGGGTGACCAGACAGCAAGTGTGAAAAATTGGGACAGGGTGTGTGTGTGTGTGGGGGGGGGGGGTAATAGGAGCCTATATAAGAAAAAGACCCAAAAATCGGGACTGTCCCTATAAAATCGGGACATCTGGTCACCCTAGTTGTAGCCTATGTTAAGTAGAAATTAGGCTTTGGTCAAAGTATAGAGGAATATGGGAAATTGAGGTCGCTATTGTGAGAAAAAAGAACAGGAGTACTTGTGGCACCTTAGAGACTAACAAATTTATTTCATGAGGTTGATGGATTTCCACTCCATATGGCTAAATGCAGTGCCTTGCATAATGACAGGTTTCAGAGTAGAGTTAGTCTCTAAGGTGCCACAAGTACTTCTGTTCTTTTTGCGGATACAGACTAACACGGCTACTACTCTGAAACCTGTTATTGTGAGAAAGTTAGAGATAAGCTGGAGACAGTAAGAGGGGAAAACTGAAGTTAGTAAGACATGACCCTAGGTTATTTTGTGGCTGTTTTGGTTATAATTGGTTTTAGCAGGATTTTTAATGAGTGTTTTTAAGAATTGTGAATGTTTTATTAAAATGCTATCTATATTGGCCTCTAAACACTAATGTAATACACGTCAATAATAATAATCAACTTCCTCTAGACAAACCAGATAAGGAGGTGGCAGAAATGTGAATATGATAAATTTAATGTTAATTAGCATTATAATGGATTACAAAAGGAGTCGTTTTGTAAATTTGGGGAGAGCTCTAATTTACATTAAAAGGGTACCATTATATTCCAGTATCAGAGAGGTAGCTGTGTTAGTCTGGATCTGTAAAAGCAGCAAAGAGTCCTGTGGCACCTTATGGACTAACGGACGTATTGGAGCATGAGCTTTCGTGGTTGAATACCCACTTCGTCGGATGCATCTGACGAAGTGGGTATTCACCCACAAAAGCTCATGCTCCAATACGTCTGTCATTATATTCCAGGATTACACTCTGTTGTCAGTAGACTGATCACCCACTGATGCACTATTTCATCTTTAAGTATAAATATAATTGTAGTATTGTGTAAGTGGTAATTGCATGCCTCTTTGCTTGACTAGTCATTTTTCTTTAGAACGAAGTTTGGTTGTATCATTCAAAGTATCGCCTAGTGGTCCTCTACTAAATATTTTTTTTTCATGTAACAGACCTACAGGCATGAACCTAAAAACTAAGTTGGATTTATGCACTTCAATATTAATTGGGAATATTTCAGCATAAAGATTACAATTTGTAAAAATACTTATTTTCAATAAATGGCTATAAATAGGTTTGGGAGGCGATTTAGCTAAGTGCAGTAAATAGTCCAAGACATTCCAGGTGCACACACAGTATCCAGAGGTGATGTTAAAGTGGAGTTCTACTCTGTCATTCCAGCAGTCACTTTTCACAGTGATATTCTGGGTTAATTGTGTCTCAGTGACTTCCAGATCAACTGCTCTCAGTTGACAAGTAAAAAGAAGTGGGGGCTTTCTAACTGGCAGGCAATGGGATCTGAAAGACAAATGATGCTGTTTTGTTCATCTGTACATTATCACTGGTAATAAGGATTCTTTAAGCAAAATTTTGTCTTCACTTCCACCTCCACAAAGGTAGAATTCAGGGCAGAATTTGGTCTTGCACTGAAATTTACCTGTTAACAATTTTGTTGATAAGTCCAGAGCAAAAAAAACAATTCCAGCTCCCTCACTCAAAAATTAGTGAAAGTTTTTAATCACGGAAGCCAGCAGATCTAACTCTGAGTACATATTGGGAGACGATCTGTTGACTAAGAAAGTACGCTTTGACTTTTAGGGTCACTTTTCAGTATGTCACTACATTTTAGGTTTTGTAACTTTAACAGCAGCATTCCACTGAAGGCAAACCCTGCTCTTGCTTTTCTGTGACATGTTGTGATGGAAGCGGAGTGAAACCACCAATGCCTGGTTGGCTCCAGAGCTTTCCTGTCATTACAAGGTAAGTTGACTAAAAGGAGCTGGAAATATAATATGAGGAGGGTCACACTTATTTCTGAGCCAAAGACACTCTTCCATTCTGCTCCTTGATATGTGTACATGCATAGGGAGGCAGGAGCCTGACGACACCACAAAGCCATCAGATCATGCCATCTTGGGGATGTAGAGCAGTGGCAAGTGTGTTAGTCATGCCCTCAGCTTAGTATGGAAGGGCCCGTTCTAAAGTCCATTGAAGTCAATTGAAAGACTCCTAGTGACTTCATTTGGCTTAGGACCAAGCACTAGGGAGCAACACTGGATATAGATTCTGCCCTATAGGTATGCATGGAAAGGGCTGGCTCCCTGCCCCCCCCCCCTCTATTCATCCTCTGCAACATGATTATTATTTTGCCCCTAGTCATTCCTTCTTGGACATGTTCACTTTTTCATCTCTAGACCGAATATGCTCATGTGTATCATTTAGGGTTGCCAACCTTCCAGGATTGTCCTGGAGTCTCCAGGAATTAAGGATTGTCATGTGATGAAAACTTCAGGAATATGTCCAACCAAAATTGGCAACCATAGTATCATTGTATACTTTGGATATCCAAAGTCAACATAAGTGCGTTAAGTGTGTGGAAGGAATGTCTTGGAGCCTCAGCTGCCCATTGTATATGTGTCAAGTAGAAATGATTGATTGGTAAATGAATCTCATATGATTATTAAAAATATTGATGTTTAATTACAATGCAAACCAGCTATACAAACTACCGAACCATAACCCCCATAAACATACAGTAACTCTCCCATTAAAACCAAAGATATTCATCTGGACTAATTACCACAGGCTATATAGCAATGATTGAATTGAAAGCATATCTTTTTGTTACATACAGAAATGGATCTGTAGGTGTTGGACCAAGTAAGTGGAATAATTATTGCAGAAGGGTACATCTCATGTGCTTACATACCTTTCCAGCTTAGGACAGAAACTGGTTTCTACTCAAAGACACTTCATATTTGCTGAATCTGAAGATCACACTATTTAGTTAAGAATACAGTACGTTTAACAGAGTTCCTCTTTGGTAGACTTCTATTTCATTATTGGATACACTGCCAACTCACTCAAAATAAGGTAAATAGCCCAACAGCACACTTCTGTATGTGGCACACAAGTGTTTGATACTGTATATGCCAAGCTAGTCAACAGCAAACAAATCTGTACAGCTGTTCTACAGAAAGAAAGAAAGAAAGAAGGGTAGTTCACTGACCCTTTTGTACAGCAGGACTAGCAGCTCAGTGGTACCCCTCTCACATCTATGTCTGTCTGGAGCAACTCCACCAAAGTCAGTAAAGCTACAGAGGTGTACAACCAATGTCAATGAGAGCAGAATCTCTCTCCTCAGAGGAGGAGTATCACAGGTTTCAGCAGTCTGACTCATTGGCTGTAGTGCAGCTGATACAGAAAGTATCAAGTAAAGAGACTTACAGGGGGTCATTCCATCATTGGTTATTTGGTTATTTTAGGCAATTTAGCAGCTTGAGTTGTACTCTTGGATGTTCTCAAATACAGCCCTTCAGTTTTGGGGTAAAGGAACCTAGTTTTCTTATAGGAGTTAGTTTGGTGGCATATTAACTTACAGCTGTGATTAATATGCTGTAATGTTTAACTGAGTGTTTGCAAGCTCCAACAAAGTACGTACTTACCCTTCAAAGGCTGAAAAACAAACTTTCACCCTTGACTAATATATAATTTTCTGTAAGTACAAATAGCAAAACAAAAACAAACATAAAATAACCATCCTTCACGTCAAGAAGACAAAACAGGAATATATTTTATAAGTAAAAGACCAATTTTTCCCATTTAAACTTCATTTTAGTACAAAGGCGTTGCCTTAAGCCCTTTTGGGTCCCAGAAGTTTTTTAAAAATCTATGTAGAGTATATTACACTTGAAAATAAAATGACACAAAAATGAATCATATAAGCACACAATTTTACTTCCTTTTGTTTCCTTGCTTGGATTTTTTTATGTACGCCTCTACCCTGATATAATGCTGTCCTCGGGAGCCAAAAAATCTTACCGCATTATAGATGAAACCGCGTTATATCGAACTTGCTTTGATCTGCTGGAGTTCCCCGCCCCCCCCGCCCCCCCCCCCCCCGGAGCGCTGCTTTACCGTGTTATATCCGAATTCATGTTATATCGGGTCACATTATATCGGGGTAGAGGTGTATTTAAATTCTTTCCTCTCATTCTAACTCTGAACTGGTTTATCATTTTCAGTTATAATTCCTATAACTAGAATGCCTGATGTGGCATTATCCTCTTTCTGGCACTGTTTCAGAAAAAACTCTAAAGCATGTGCTCAGGTGCAAGTCCTAGATTTTTAAGGCCAGAAAGAACTATTGAGTCTGACCTCTGCATAATACAGGGATGCCTTCCTGAATCAGGGCCTCCGTGAGATGCAAAATGAGCATCCAACCCTGTATTCTTAGTCAACCCTCAGAAAGGGAATTTGGCAATTGCAAAGAATATGGAATCAGGTCTAGAAAGTAACAATTGTTTCTAGATTCCAAGTGTAGTACAATATTTCCAACCTACACATGTAATTTGAGAGAGGTCAACTATCCAGTGATAATCCCAACAATTTAAAATTAATCAAAGGGATTAAATTAATGTGGAGCCACTATATTTCCTTTGTGGTATCCAGGGAGCCTTTGGCTATTGTAGGACATCAATATTCTGTATAAATGTTATTCTTAATTGTATGTTGCGTTGTTGCCATATGGTCTGTATCTGGCACTTAGCTCTAGCAGCCAGCCATTTCTTATTGTCCTCATTGTAAGCAGCAGCAGGAAGTAGATGGCATGACCTAAACCAGCTGCTCTCTAAGATGTTAACTCCCTCAGTATTTAACTATGGTGCTTTCCATATGAAAGTGTGTAATTAGTTTAAGGGCTTGGGTTCAAACCTTATGTTGTATTTCTATATTTAATAGTTAATGTGCTTATGTAAGATATGAATGCAGAGATACCGACATGATTTTTAGAGTTCCCTTGTCTGAGTTCATCTTGGGGTGTGGATAATGGCTTCATATTCTCTGGAGCAACATTTGGATGAGAGATCTGTCATCAGCTGAAATTAACCTGCACATGTCTCAGATGAAGACTAAGAGCATGTAAATAAGCCAGCTGGAAAGCATTTGCTGTTTCTTTATTTCCTTTAGCACTGAAAATCCTCATAATGTGCATCTGTGTAAGTCTCATAATGATCACAGTAATGTGTGGTTTGTGTGGCATTAGGGCATACTAAGCCATTTAGACAGCTCTGATGTGTCAATAATCAGCACCATGAATTAAAGCTGAGAAGCTGCTCCTTCTCAGAAAACAGGCAATCTTGTCCGTTAAATTTTGATTTACTTAGCTTCATTAAAGATAAATCAACGCAGGAGAAAAGCTTCTGTGAATGAAATGTACCCTCTTGCACAAAGCTGGTGTGGGGAAGTACTTGTGAGTTTGTTAGGGATGGAATTCACTTTCCAGCCTGTTGATAACAATGCAGTCCATCCCGGGCTGCTCCGCTTGATGCTGGGATGGGTGGAATAGGAGCCACAATATTTGGTGCACATCTTCACACATACAAATGCACCCTAGGTGTGATTACTGTATACTTGTTCTCAGAGACACTATCTATTCTCCTCCACCCTCACATACATTGTAAATCAGGGGTTCTCAAACTGGGGGTCGGGACCCCTGGTTGTGTGAGGTTATTACATGAGGGATCGCGAGCTGTCAGCCTCCACCCTAAACCCCGCTTTGCCTCCAGCATTTATAATGGTGTTAAATATATAAAAAGTGTTTTTAATTTATAAGGGGGTCACACTCAGAGGCCTGCTATGTGAAAGGAGTCACCAGTATAAAAATTTGAGAACTGCTGTTGTAAATTAAGGAGATACACAATAATGTATATGGAGCTGCATTCTTTAGACACTGGTCACTTGAAGAATAACTCTCATAGCGTTCTGATTCTGCAGGTCTGAAGGCAATATATTTTAATATGGCTTTGCTGACAAAGCAACACTGGCCCCCTCACTGTTCAGCTCCAGATGTCAGCCCTATATTTGGCGCGCCTGTGACACCAGACAATCTTTACTTACCACTTCATCTCTGAAGACCCCCTTCCTGTGCAAGACATCTGCTCAGCTACCAACAAAGTTGGAGCTGTAACTCTGGTCTGACGTGAGTAAACTTTTTGTTTTCTTCAGAAGGTTCATGGAACTGAGTGAGTCTTTAATCACTGATGACAAAAAGATGACAAAAAATCTTTCCCATTTTTAATAGTTATAAATCATAACCTGCCCACACAAATGAGGGGAAAGGCAAAGGCATAGCTGGCACTGAACAGCTGCAACTTGAGGAATGGATCTGCACCTTCATTAACTGAATGAACAGTAAATGAGTTTAAACATCCAGGGCATTATTCATTTTTGCATGCAAAGCTTTGGAAATCCATCTTGCTGTGTAATGATATGGGGAAAATAAATGGAGCAAAAAATGCTCATTTACTGAAATGTACCATAAGTTGTAGTTAAAACTACATTTAGCCCCAACTAAAAATCAAAATAGCACAACACAATGTCTGTGTAATCATCAAGAATGGAGGGGGGGAATCACTTGGACGCATCAAAAGAAATTGCTTATACAGCAGGCCCTTCATTTTGGTTTGGTTTATGGGAATGTGTTCAAAAGTGTCAATCCCTCTCCTGTAGTCTAACTACCATTGCATTCAGACTCCCCTCATTGTGAGAGTGCCCAGCATCACAGAGTGCCTTCTACATCACACCATGTAAGATTGGAATGCAGTGATGTCACAGCAAGCAAGCTTCCAGACCTTGTGACTGGTTCCCCCAAAGGATGGGAGAATGTGAGGGAAGGTAACATGGGATTAATTCGGGGTGGTGGAGAAAAGGTATGATCATGTTTGGGATTAGGAAGAGGTTGGGAGATTATGCTTAACCTGAACTTTAAAAAAAAATGGTTTGTTAAAGGATCCGTTTTCTCTTCCACTTCACTTCAGTGTGGCTAAATCCAGGACAGTCTTTCCTCTAGGCTCCATGTTAGAATCATTGATGTCTACTGGACCCCAATGGAATGACTGGAATTAAAACTATAGCCTGTTCTAGCTGAAATAGTGGACTAATCCAATGTAACACTCCCATTAAAAAAATAAACAGGCAAAATATGAGTTTATAGTACTTTGGATCAGGGCATTAAAATGTCTTAGGTGAATTGAAGAGAATTAATTTTACCAAAATTGATACTATTTTAACATTTTTGAAATCAATGCGTAGTCCTGCTTAAAACTCAATGGCATGATATGGCCCATGAAATGGATTTTCAGTTGCCTTGTGTCCTGTCCTCTTTTGTAGTATTACTTGAGGAACAACTAGTCACCCTCGAGTGATCAATTGGCAGGGTGTCTTTGGTGGTGGTTTCTCAATTAGAGGAAAAAACATCCATGATAGAAACAGTTTCTCTAGTTTAATTGTAACACAAACATTGCATGATCTATGCTAACTTGAACCTCTTAGTAGTATGCCAGTAAAGTATCTGCTCATCACTTTTTAAAAAAAGTTGTACTTGAGGAGCAGTGGTATCATATTACACTGCTCATCAGAAAGTGAACCTCTGATTTATATAATGGCATTAGAATATTTTCAGTATTATTCTCCATCTGAATCCTATTATACTCTTTGCTTCTTTTGACCACAGTTTCCCATTGTGTAGCAGTCCTAATGAGCTGCTTCCAATGATGCCCATGACTTTTTTCTGAATTGTTACAGTTCATTTAGAACTCAGAAAGGTATCTGAGTAGTTCATATTGCTCCCTCCAATGTGCGTTATCTTTCATTTATCAACACTGGGTTTCTTCTGCTGTTGTGCTGCATGTTCACCTAGCTTGATTAGGTCCTGTCTTGACTAACCTAAATAATTTGTGCCTTCTGCAACTTTTATTAATTTACTGCTCAGCCCCTTTACCAGATCATTAGTAAAATTATTAAATAACATTTGTCTTACTACTGAACATCTGAACACTCTACTGTTAACCTTTTGTCATGATGAAAATTGGCCATTTATTCTTACTCTTTGTTTTCCCCCTTGTAGGACCCTTCTCAATGGGAATCTTTCCATTAACTTCATTGGGTTCAGCTAGTTTCTGATCCACGATAGTACATTACTTCCCACCTGTAATTATTCAGTGTGCTCTATAGAATCTGCAAGTGATTTTGTCAAAGCCTTTTTGAAAGTCCAAATAAATTCGGGCAATCAGTTGTCCTTTAACTACTAACTAAATGACTCCGAGAATTCCAATAGATGAGTGAGGCACAATTTTCCGTTGCAGAAGGTGTTAGTCTCTCTCATATGCTCACCAAAGTGTTTTATAATTATATTTTTAAGTATCATTACAACCAGTTTCCCAGGCATGGAGGTAAGGCTGATTTGTCTGGAATTCACAGGATCACAATATTAAAAAAAAAAAAAAAAAGGCATAATGTGTGCTACCCTCCAATCCTCTATGACAGTAGCAGATGTTCATGAGAGACTTCCTATTTTTGTTAGAACTTCAACTACTCCAATCCCAAATGCCTTCAGAAGTATTGGGTGTATAGTACCTGGGCCTGGTGTCCTGTTGCACCTTAATTTATCCATTTGTTACAGCTCCTCTTTTATATCTCAGTCTCTGATAGTACTACCTTTTTATTACCAGAAAATAGAAGAACCCATAAACAGATTTGAGAGTTGGACTGTACTAGCTTTTAATCAGATTGTTCCCAGGGTTCACAAAGGAATGGGGCACATAACATACCCATCCATCTCGGCCTCTCCTTGCCCCACAGGTGGACTCCTTACCTTATTGTGGGTCTGTGCTAGATGTGAAGTTGCCTGATCGGAAGTGGCTGATCTGGCTCAGATGTAGGACTGTTACATTTTTCTTATATGCTTATCATGCTATTGATTATGAGCAATTCAACACACACATCTTCACCATCTAGAGAAAAAAGCTCAATAATTATAGATAAAATGTGAATGGATACAAAATCAATACGTTCCCTGGGCTGCTGATTCTAGATAAAAAAAATCTGTATACCAGCTCCTTTGTCATCTGCATCTCTGTCAATCTGTGATGAATGAGCTGTGTAACTGTTTTCACAATCACTAGAATTTTTCCAGATAGATGCCCTCTGGAGCTTCACATCATTGAACAAACTGCACATCATACTGTCTTAATAACATGTCCCGTATGCCCCAGGTACTGTGATATTAATGGCTGTCTGAGCTCTCTAATTGGCCTGACAGACTGAGAGGTTAGAACCCTATTAGAAATCCTGTGCTAGGTTAGTTGCAGTGTGACACTTCTATTGTTTTGTTTACCATGTATTAGTTATTGCTAACTGCTGTGTCAGATACACTCTGCCACAAGAAAACTGAAAACAAGTCTAGGTTGGATATAAACAAGGTTTTTCATTCTGACTAATAAATGGATTTGTATTATGTAACTCAGGTTACATATTTTCAATCATAGTGGCGGATACCCCTGCCTTTGTGCAAATTACTGGAAAAATTGAAAACACACTCATGCTGAGGAATGATAAATCTGGCTGATATGGGGGGCAGGAGGACTGGGAGAATGGAATTTTAAAAATATCACATCAATACAAGGAAAGTGTAACATAGCAGTAAGACACTGAATACAGAGTGTGGCCTTAAAGGAATCTGATGTAATCTTCTGGGATTGTAGCTCTGGAATTTGTTAGACCCAGGTACCTTGCCATAGTGACAGAAAAATCAAGTCTTGTGTATAACGCAAATGCATTTTAATATTTTACCTGGCAGCATTTATAAGTAATTGCACTATAATAAGCTGTTACAGGCAGCCACCTTGGCTTTGTGCCAAATTTTCCTTCTGGATGCAAATAATTAGCTGTACACTGGATTTCCATAGATTTAATTCTTTGAAAAACAAGTGCATGTTTTCTGAATAAAGAAAGACTGCACCTCTGTGATTCATGGACCCCCTCCAAGAAAAGTGAAGAGGGAAGATGTAGGATTGAGGAAATGTGAGGTGTGCTCTGCTTCAAAGAGCAAATCTCTGTATTTCACTGGGAAAAAAATAGTATTGGCAGAAAGCCTATGGAAAAACAGGTCTAGCAGGCAGAGAGCAGCTCTTTCAGTTACTTGGGTTTTGCTACAGTAATTACTATTCAGTTCCCAATAATTACCCTAGCAAGGCCACAATTACATGACACATTCACATCCTTACTATATCTAAAATTACAAAAGTGTAAAAATAACATCCGGCATCTGAAACCCACAAAAGCAAGTAAACTCAGAGTTAAGGTTGCTGTTCTTCCCCTTAATCTGGCTACTGCCATGTAAAACCATTGCTCTGAGCACAGCCTGGCAAAACTCTCTATCTTTTCATTTTCAACTAGAAAATGCTCCAAAGGACACTTATTTGCAGTATTAGTCTGTACTGTGCTTCTGACACCGAGGGACAGAGTATGATCTCTGTAAAGGTGGAGTAACTCTTTGGAAGTCAGGGGAAGTTGCAGATGCTCAGAAGCTGTCCCAGTGGATTTATACCAGTGTAACTGAGATCAGCATCTCTCTCTGTCCCTAAACGCAGTACTGCAGATCTCTTGTTCCTTCCAAAGGCTATTTTTAAAAGAACTATTCTACTCAACAAGGTTTGCTACTCAGCAGTAGAGCTGAATGAACCCTGCAGTGTCTGGTTTGTGTAGATTACAGAAAGCAAGCCCTGAAAGGTCCATTTGCAAGCATGGACAATGAGCCAAGCCTTGCTAGCTTGCTGGGAGGCTTGGTTCCTACAGACCCGTAATCACCTGTAAAGGAACTCCCACCTCCCCTTTACCTCACAGGCAACTTCATCTCTTGGGCCACTATGTGGGATTCCCAATCTTACATTAAAGATTATCGGGGAGCTAAGTGTAACAAGGTGCCTTTTGCTTAGTCTAGCAGCATGTGCAGTTGGAAAGGAAATGGGGAGAGATGTCTGGCTGGGAAGAGGAATGGGGTAGCATGCGACTTCATGCTGTGTGAACTTCATCAGATGATCCTGACTCTGTGAACGTTGGTGGATCTGGGCTGATGGTTAAGGAATTTTGGCTAGAACCCTAATTTAAGATGAGTTTAGGGTTCTAGCCAAACTGTTCATGTGGCCCATTGGAAACAGCAACCACTTGGATATAGTTCTGATAACGTCAGAAATAGCAGAAGAGATAACCAGTTCTGATGGAAATTGTGGCTCACGTTTATACCAAATTACTGTCAAAAGCAAATTGAAAAGATCAAGAAAAAATGCTGTAAATATGATGCATAATAGGGTTTCTTACACAATTATAATGGTTCAATAAGATGCTGAGATCCACAGAAATAATAAACTACTGTAAATGCTCAGTAGTTAGTTTTCAGTCTTATATATTGGAGTTATTTGAAATAGAGCTGTGCAAAACTCGGCAGTTTTAGTTTTCAGTGGTTCACGTGAACCTTTTAAAATCTTGTTTTATCAGGGTTTGTACCTTCCTCAAGGGCCTTCTGCCATCCGACCACAGCTCATGCTGGGTTATCACTGTTATCAAATGTCTGGTACCTTTTGCACCAGGGGCCTGCATATATCCAGCAGGATTGCTGTGCAGGAGGAACTTTCATCAGCCAGCCATCTTCCTTTTTTTCAGAATGTCTGGTTCAGGAGTTCTATGCTTGTGTTTGATCTGCAGAAAACCATTCGCCACTGCTGATTTTATTATCCCCACACAGCATGTGAGATAACTGCCATTTGTTAGGTGCAGTCTTCATGGCAGATCTGAATGAAACAAGTCTCCAGAGATTTTTCCCCTGCAGAATTTAACAAAGCTCTGAGAAAAATAATATTTTATTATATAAACCTGTGTCTCCTAATGGCTAAATTTTCAGAGGTGGTCATCATCAGTTAGGCTGACATCCACATTTGGCCTTTCCATAGATGCCCAAAAATTTATTTTAAGCAAGGAAATGCCTGTCAGCACCCAAATGTAGGATTTGGATGTTCTATTGAAATGACCGCATGGGCAATTGCTCCTCCTGGTGTTAATACCTCTCCCCCTAGCAGACAATGCTCTGAGCCTCATGGTTTTGCTTCCTTCTTGACAGTCTCATTTTGTAAAGAAGTGGTCCTTTAACTTTACTGGAGTTTTATTTTTATTCTTTTGAAAGCTGATTGATATGCATTTCTATGGTTATTTTTAAATGGCTTTGAGTGAATGGGTTTAGGGTATTTTTTTCTGCGATATTTTGCTGTTGCATACCTGTTAAATCTGAATGTTAAGCAATCTAGAGGATGCATGTAAATGACTCCATGTCCTGATTTGCATATTTGATTAATATACATTACACTATTTACATAAATGGCAGCACATGTCCTGATTGCAACCTGAGAAGGTTGCAGCATAGAAGGAACTTTAGAAACCGAAGAATTGCTATGCTCCTGTCTGGCTCTGACATCTCCCTGGATCCAAGTAACTCTGGCTGCTTCTTCCCCAGTTGTTTTCTGTTCTGGACTGGGTGTAGGGCTGTGGTCAGGTTGCTAGTGCCTAGTGATGGCTGCTGCTTGCCTTGGGCTGGATGGGGACTCTGGCTGACTTGTGCCATCAGCTGGGGATGCTCTGGCTGAGCAGGTAGGTGGGTCCTAGGTTGGTGCTTAGCTTTGACTACTTGCAGGCTGGGGAATGGGGGACAAGCGGGCTGTGGCCCTAGCTCTGGCTGCTGCTTACTGGTTACTGCTCCCAGGCCCATGTGGTCATGAATAGCAGTGGGACCACTGCTCAGGATTTCGCCAAGTCTATGGCCATAGGTGGTGGAGGACTATCCTCTGCATCTCTACAGTTAGAGTCCTCCTGGCTGGGTATCTATGGTTGGATGCCTAGACTTGACTGATAGAGATCACATCTAGGGTGGCTCTAAGGATGGAGATGCTTCACCCACGTAGGTTGCCAAAATAAGATGCCACTGCCAGTAGATAGTATATAATAGTGCAGTTGATTTCTTCTCCCCCGGTGGCTGGGTTGCTTGTGGTTTTGGTTTGAGAGAAGCTGGACGAATGGGAATTGAAACAGTGTTCTTTGGGGGGGTCGTGCCAAGTGTCCCCAGCTCTAGGGAGGTCAGCACTGTGGTGTGAGGGCTCTGCCAGCATTCAAGTTTGTCTAAAAATCCAACCTTGCTGTAAGGCCTCATTCCTTCAGGTACTACTAATATTATAATATGATTGTGCAGCTTTTTGAGCTCCACTGGGCTTCCTCTGCAGGCTCTTCAATAGGCCCACAATAGGCTCCTTGAGTATAGCAGGGTTTATTAGGTAACTACAGGGGTTCAATATGATGCTGAGACACGCAGAAATGATAAAGTACTGTAAATGCTCCATTGCTGTTATCAGTCATTAACACTTCAAACAAAGTTTGGCTTCTTCTTGCAGGGGGTAGAAAATTATGATTACCATAATCACCCCTCTCCTTATACAACAAGGAACAAGGTAGTTAACATTTTTGACATTTAAATACTATTATGGCAGTTGACAGTATGTGGCACTGTTACACATAGTCTTCTGAGTTCTTTTCCCTGGTAAACAAATGTTCAGTCTTGGGAAGATATGCTGTGATAGGTTATGCAAGGTTCTGTGCAGAGGCAGTAATCCAGAGGTAACTGTGCAAGCAGCAGAAGAGTTTGCTCTCTGCTTTGTCTCTGATTACAGCCAATTTTTGAGGCAGGTTTGTTCCCTGGAAACTGAGCACTGGTGTTGGGCTGACATTCCTGAAAGAAAACATACTGTATTCTGTTGTGTCACCTGCATGCTGTCAAAGCACCTGCATTCCATGGCTGGTATGTGTGTGTGTGTATATATATATATATATATGTGTGTGTGTGTAAACAAACCAAGGTACACCTAGAATATATTCAGGCACCCCAACACTGATTTCTCATCCATTGGGAAACCAACCTGCAAGGATCTGAACATCTGCAACTTCTCAGGAGAGTGGCAATGCTGATGTCAGAAAAGGGAAAACAATATTATCTCACCACTTGGTAAGGCAACTCCCATCTTTTCATGTGCTGTAATATATATACCTGCCTACTGTATTTTTCACTCCATGCATCTGATGAAGTGGGTTTTAGCCCACGAAAGCTTATGCCCAAATAAATGTGTTAGTCGCTAAGGTGCCACAAGGACTCCTCGTTGTTTTTGCTGATACAGACTAACACGGCTACCCCTCTGAAAAATATCATCTCTGGGCATCTAAGATAACACCTCACTGAGATGAACTGAGCAGTTCACACCTTTCAGAGCTATTGCTCCAGGCTCCCTGCAGACTCATGTAGACATCTATGCATCAGTTACACTCTGTTCACAGTTTTTTGGGTTTTTGCTGCAACCAGCTGAGACTTGCTGCTTTTTTGAAAATGAAAGCTGTGTTTCTGGAGAACAAGATAACAGCTTGAGAGAGGTGTTGGGATGCCATCTACTACGTACCAGCCCAGTCCACGCTTTGATGAGAGCAGCTCAGAACACAACTAAAAACAGAAGACTCCTTGCCAAATCAGGAGACTTGTTTGGTTGGAGGTTTTTTTTGTTTCATGGATTTCCATCTGGGGCACGTCTGCTGACAGGCCCTAGAGACACTCTTAAGTCAGGGTGTCCTCAGAATATAGAACTGTTTGTTCTGGTGGACTGCCAGAACCTGAATGTTCATAGCATGGTGCAAGCTGCATCCTTTAAGGTCAACATCTTGTGTATCTATGAATCATTGCAAGGGAGGTTATCTGGAGTGAGCCCTGTTTTTTTTTTTTTTTTTTTTTCACCCCTCATCCACAGCAGAAGGAAAACTGGTGGTGGTGCTACCATCTGCCTTTTTCTGAGAGGTATCATGGAAACCGGGTTTTCTTATTGTTGGTGGAGCAGTACAAGGAGACGTCTGCTTGTACTGTCTGTTGTGTACAGTACATGGTGTTGCTTGTTTTTAAAATGTGTCCCACAAATATCACAGAGATAGGTGAACAATAATCATTAAAACAAATGGTAAGGGATGATAATATGTAAGCAGCTGCGTTTTCCCGGGTAGTTGCACAGAACTGCAGTTCAGCATTATTGCTTGGGTAACTACAATATCCATCAGAAATACTGGTTCATTTCCTTCCACTGGTTTATTCCTGTTGATGTCTGGCTTTTTGGGTTACAACTAAGACTTCATTCATTAACTATGAGATCACTTCTGTTTGTGTTTCTATATTCTAACTGAGGCATGTGGGGATGATCTAACACAATTCATCCTGTGTTAAAAACACTTTAGAAATTACACAGTACTGCCTCCAGGATGAAGTAAGAGATGAGCTCATATAGAATATTTATGTGAGTTAAAAGTATCTAAGAATGTGACATGGGCAGATATTAATGAAATATATTGTTTCCTTAATTTAGTTCTCCGTATCTGAGTTAGAGATTTTAATCTCTCTCACTGATCTTATACCACATCCAGCACCAGGGTATACGAGAGCTTTGATGCTTGCATTGGATGTGAAACTGCTGCTTAAATTAGCATTAGTGAGGTATTTACTAACTACAAGTATCTACACTCCAATACCTTTAAGCCAGAGCATCAAAAGGAGAGCCTCTAGACAAGAAAGTTAGAATCAACACTTTTTCTTAGTAAATATCCTTGCTGTTGCTTTTTTATTATTTATTTATTTATATTGTGCTAGAGCCAAGAAGCTCTAGTCATGGACCAGGACTTAACTGTGTTAGGTGCTGTACAAACACAGAACAAAATAATAGTCTCTGGTCCAAAGAGCTTACAATCTCTTTTTCTCCCTCTCTTTCCCAAAGAAAGAAGAGAGAATCCTGTTTCTTTAGGAACTTTGGTTTAAAAAGATTTTGCCAAATGCCAGACATACCATTATCTCCAGTAGAAGGCTAAGTAAGAAGTATGGTACTCTGATTAGTCAACATATGAATCACAAAATTCTGTATTGCTGTTGAGCAATTGTAATTTTGGACATTTACTTTGACTACGGCCTGGTCGACACTACAGAGTTAGGTCAACGTAAGGTAGCTTACATCGACCTAATTCTGTGAGCATCTACACTAAAATGTAGCCCCCCACGATGTAACTCGCCCACTATACAAACTTAATGACTCCACCTCAGTAAGAGACGTAGCGCTTAGGTCGAGGTAGTTAGGTCAATACAGCGTCAGTGTACATTTACATCAGCGTTGCTTACATCGACTATTGCTGCTTTTCAGAAGCCGTCCCACAATGCCTCACACTGACAGTTAAATTGGTGCAAACACTCCTGGTAAGGATGTGCACAGCCGACACGAGCACAGTGTGGACTTGCAAAAGTGATTAAATTACTGCAGTGACTGTAGGTTGACATAATTTAGGTTGCCTTAATTTTGTCGTTAAGACTTGCCCTTAATCTTCTCACTCCTGGTTAATTTTGGTAAAGGGCTGTGTTTTATTTTGTTTGGATTTTATATGGACTGCAGTTAACAGCCTAGAAAGGTAGCTGACTTGGGTATGTTGACCAGGAGAATGGAAATCCCTAGTTGCATTTTTTTACAACTAAAATCATTTGAAAATCTATCCAAGGGTTTTATACTGTAGTATCTGAGAACTTTCCAGGCAAAATCCATAGGAATAGTGAAGTCTGTAGGCAGACTTCATGGACTCACTGGCTCTTTCTTTCTTTCTTTCTTTCTTTAAACTGTTTTAAATATTCTAAATTATCTTTAGCTGAAAATGTTTTCTGTTTATGTACATTTACTCAATGCTTTTATTTAAAATGGTGGACAGTTTTCTCCTCTGCATACAAATAGAGCTACTGACAAGAGCTAGTAGAATTGTTCATGTAGCTAATTTATCAGACAAGTTTAGCCCTTTTATCTGTTTACAAATCATTAATGAATAGACTTTGATTTATACAGATTGAATTACTATCCACAACTGTTCAAACAGTTTATGTGAACAAATTTCAACCTATGGGATTTTCGCTTTGAGTATTTGCTATTTGTGGCAGGATTGGAGACTGAACCACAAATGGTATTGTTTCTATTCTTTGAAACCTTTTACAAAGGACAATAACAAAAAGCATATAATAAATATTCCTGTGTGCACACTTGTTCACACATGAAAATTGCTATTGGCGCACAGAACAGCCATTTCCCCACACCTCCAGTGAACAAAGACCCTTCATATGAATGGTGCCTGGTGACAAATAGCTGATAAAAAGGGGCACAAACCAGCTCAAACCAAGTCTCCACATCTGTTGCTAGGGGCTGGGCGAGCACACCACTTGGCCTTTTTTTTTTTTTTTTAATCCACCGATTGGCTGGGTGGGCACTGAAAATGTTTTCAGCCTGGCTGGTAAAACACCTAGGGCCAGCCCTACAAGCATCCCTTGGGAATTGTAATGAATATTCATGAACACTGTCTTTGCCATATTCAAATGACTCTAAACTGACACTGTTTTAAATATTATGGTCAGTAAGTTATTTAAGGTCTTGCCTACCCTAGGAAAAAATGCATATCTGTATTGCAGTAACTGCTAGTGATGGTACAGTGGGTAGCAACAGCACAAGCATGGTTGTAGGTAGGATTTGGGCACTTTTACCAGTGTGTCATGAAAACCTGCACTGAGGTAAGCAGCTAAGTTACTTCAAGGTCAGCTAAGAGAGTTGAAGAACAAGGAAAAGGGGAATGGGAAAAGTTTAAGACCCAAGAGAGAAGGATGGAAAAGAGAAGAGGATAATTAGAAGTATGGATGTTTGGGGAGAGAAATAATGTTTTTGGGCTAATATATTATATCTCTCTGTCCTCTACTGTATTTGTTCAGTGCCTAACATATTTGGGCTGTACGCTGATTGAGGCCTCTAGGGGTCACTGTAATACAAATAAATTTTATTTTATATTGACTGTTTATATTGTGGTAGCACCAATGAGCCCTGATCGGGTCCCCATTGTCCTAGGTACTGTATAGACAAATAACAAAAAGATGGTCCTTCCTCCCAAAGAGTTTACAATCTAAATAATTCCTTATAAAAGTCACCCACAAGCAGCAGGATTCATTCAGGTTGTTTTTTGTTGAAAGGATCGTATTCTCCATGGGAATTAAAGGGATCTCTTGTTTCCATTCTATTAAAGAGAGGAAGATCTTTGGTCTTTCCAAACCTAGCAAATTTACAGGCATAGATTAAATCACTACAACCAAAGTTAAACCAATGTGAGAGAGTCCACACACACAAGTTGCATTGGCTTAACTAAACCAATTTAAGTTAAATCAGTGCAACTTCTGTGTGTACACAAGCCCTAACAAGTAAATGCTGTCAAAACTGGCTTTTGGAGGTAGAGGTGTCGTCATATAGGCCAAATACTTTTTGGCTAATAGTATGATGGCAAACTCTACTAATGAAAAGTAGTATATAAGCACTAGGCATTAATATTATATTATTAATATTACAGACTTCCTGTTAGAGGGTGGGTTTTGTCAGTCACACAATTAGACTCTTAGGGAGAGGGGTGTTAGGACTGATGGCACTTTCAGCATGTTGCAGAACTCTGAAAACTGGTATTGTTACAAAGGGAAGTTAAACCAAAAGGGAAGAGTTGAGTTTTAAAAAGGTTATTAGATTTCCTCATAATGCCTTATTTGGCAGTGTTTGCTCTAAATGGTTCCCCCACCCCCTTTAAATTTGTATAAAAATTGCACGGCCCATTTTGCTCTTGCTGTGTCAGCTTTTGCATTCCATCACCGCAGCTGCACAGCTAAGTGTACTTGTGTACTTAGTGTGGCTGTATCACAAACTAGACAGTTACAGCTTAGCTGCTGCTCTGGAGTCAATAGGCAGATCTCAACTGAAGTGACTACATGTAGCAATCAACAGAGCCCCGGCAACGAGGCTGCCTAATGCTTAAAACGATTGATAAAGACTGATGAAACCTGAAAAAATGGCTGAGGGGATCACTCGGGACTTTTGGGAACCTCTTTGAACCCTACTGCTGCCCCTCCCCCACAGACCCTTTCAAACAAATATAAAACCAGCATATTTTGGGGGCGTTCATTGTATAGAAGCATGCTCTTTTGGGAGCTTTTCTTTGAGCTCTTTGAGAGCTCCCTCCTCTCTCCCTGTGTCCCTCTTTGTGCTCAGTTCCTCTTCTCTCTCTCTCTCTGCCTCTTCACTCTTTTATTTCCTTTGCTCATTTTCTGTCTCCATCACTTTCTCCCCTCAATCAGCAGCTGTTTCCTTTACTGCTGAAAACAGCGCAGTGCCTGGAGACTAGGGCTGGGGTCATGACTCTTCCCCCTGCTCATATTCCCAAGCCAAGTGCTTCAGTGCTGATTGCATCACAGTGTGAAGCAAGGCTGACTCTAGCACACAGCCAGACCAGGCAGTTGCCTAGGGCAGCAAAATATTAGTGGCAGCAAATCATCCAAAAACTGTTTGGATGGGTGAGTGGGTGAGAGGGGGTGAGTGACTGCAGGCTGGTAGGGGTGAACATTTGCCAGTTTGCCTACGGCAGCAAAACTGCTAGAGCCAGCTCTGTCTACAGCTGCCAGCATGGGGGAAGGAGACTGATGAGGAGCGGAAGTGCTGAATGAGTAGATAAACCGAGCTATGACAATACAACATATCTGTTCATAGGGCCAGGGAACCAAGGTATGTGTGGGGAAAGGAATGCTTTGGAAAGGTCTTCGGTGAGGTGCCTTCCCAGTGGATGTGCAACTGTTATACCACTAAGAGTGTTGTGGCTAACAAGTTTAGATCAATCAAAAAGAATGGCCGGAGCTGCTGGGCAGCTCTTCCAAGTAGATTGCTTTTCCTGTAGTCTGTTGGTACAAGAGGGGTAAAAAGCAAAGGCATGATGGGCAGCAATATCATCAATCCCTGTTTCGCTGGAGTAATTGTTGTCTCTTTTGTATTAGCATTATACATGGGCCCATACTACAGCCTTTGCTTGAAACTTCCACCCATGGAACTTTGACCCTTGCTGAACAATCCTTCCTGTGTGGACCAAAACATACTTCCTGTCAGACCTTGGGTGAGTCACATAGTGTAACATTTTCAAATGCATCTAAGTGATTTAGGCTCCCATATACCATTGACTCTAAGCTCCTAAACCACTTAGGATCAAGTTTTAAAGCTATTTAGGCACCTAACTCCCACTAGGGGCTAGGTTCCTAAATACCTTTAAAAATCTGGCCCTTAGGCACTTTTGAAAACATTACCCTTAGTGTCTCTCTGCCTCAGTTCCTGATCCATAAAATGAGGGGTAAAAGCACTTCCCTACATCATGGGGTGTTGTATGTCAAAATCTGTGAGGTGCACAGATTCGATGGTACATGTATGGCTTCCATTACCAAAGACAGAGTTAAACACCGATGATATTTTATTTACCCAGTGGCAATAAGAATTTTTCATGGCTGGACTAAGAGGAAAAAGTGTGTGGTTTTCCTCTCCTGCTTTTAGCCTAGGGATTACATTTACGGATTACAAAATTAAAATCCTAGCTGTGTAACACTTGATCAAAAGCCCACTGAAGTCAGTGGAAATCTTTCAGTTGATTTCAGTGGGCCTATAAACCCCAAACCATTAAATCTTCGAAGTAGCAATATACTTAACTCTGGATCTTTATGGAGATATCAATTTATTTTGTCATCTTTTCCCCACAAGGTAGGTTGATACTGCTTTATGGTAGCTATATGAGACAGCTGATGTGCCATGATGATGATATCCTTACAAATATGCTAGGAAAAATCCTTTTAAAATGCAAATCTCTCTCTCTCTTTCTGCCTTTGTTTGATTGTTTCAATAAACGATTGCTGCATCACTGTTTTGCTGGAGGGAGTACCCCCCCTCCTCTTTTCTTTTTAAAGCTAACTCAAGCAACATTTAAGCTAGTGAACTCTAGCTGAATATCAGGAGCTGGGGAAAGGAAACACTTTCCCCAAGTAAAGTACAAGGAAACTCCCATCTAATGGTTCATACATATTTAATGGTGTGAACCCTCAGTCGGGGTTATTACTGTATGTGCAGAGAGTAATTAGTAATGACTCAGACTCAAAGCTAGCTGTCACAAAGCCCTTGTAATCCTCAGATTGAAGAGATACATACCAACTGCTGTAGTGCCACTTTGTGGCGAAAGCAAGAAATATATAAATAGATGATGTAGTTTTCCTCACTCAAATAATTGCTAAAAACAATAGTCCAGATTCCCCCGTGTCCCAACTCTGCTCACAGCAGGGATCTGGGAAGCATCAGGGAACTGTTTTTGGTGCCCTGATTCTGGAAGCCAGTCTGGACCTGTATCCCTCCACTCCGGATATGAGCTAGAGCAGCCTAGGGGCTGTTCTGATTTATGACACTGGCATATGGAGCTTTACTGTGCCCCTTCCAATCCTCTTCCTTTTCCCACATCACATCCCCTATGTCAAGATGGGGGGGAGGGGCGGAGGCTGGTGGAGAGCTGCCTCCACCAGCTTTAACCAACAGGAACCCCTCTCCACCAGATGCCAGCCAGGGCCAGAATCTGGCCCCTTTGCGCCACCTGAGCAGTGCAAAGGAGTTAGAGTGGAATGAAAATCTGGCCCAACATACTTGTGTATAAAAGAGCAGACAGAGAATTGTCCAAATAAATAAACTTTGGCTACTTTTATAGCTCTCAATTTTGTTTCCATAAATCCAGTGTGCTAGTAATATTCCAGGGCTTTCCCTAAAGCCTAAACTGCACTGGAGTTTATCTAATCATTTTATCAGCCAGACTTCATATCTCTTTTATGACCGCCTTTGATTGGAGTGAGACTTTGGGATCTTCTTACCCATTCATTTCCTTTAGCACTACACTGCAAGGCGTCACAACAACCTGTTTAAAAGGAAGCAGTAGCAGCAGCTTGTGGGTGGTGTTTGATCCTGCAATATTTTGGAGCCTTCTGTTTGTAAAATGATTGGGGAGAGAAGCCCACCTTTTGGAAGTCAAGCAGGAGCAAGTGAATTTGAAATGATTTAAATTCTCAACTTTCTAATTTTAGCTCTGACAGAGAAGAGAGTAAAATGACCTATGACTGAACCTTGGTTATTATAACAACAAGGAGTCCGGTGGCACCTTAAAGACTAACAGACTCCTGGTTGGTTTTGTGGATACAGACTAACACGGCTACCTCCTGATACTTGGTTATTATAAACTCTAGAAAATACTTTGTTAGATCTGATAAACCCACATTTTTCTGTTTGAATTGCATATGCATAAACTGAGTAAATTTGCACAGTGACTGCAGTATAAGGGAAATTGCATGTGCATCAAGTGAAGATGAGACATCTCTAGACATACTGAATGTTGTGAGTAGAGAAGAGTCTAGTTGACCAATTGCATTTGGTGCATTAGATTTTCTCCTGTAGAGAACAAAGTTCAAATCTGGCTGTAAATCACCAGTGCAGGTAAGTATCTCATCCTAATCCCTATTAGTCCAGGTCAGAAAAATCTGTATGCAATTTGGCATAATTGGCACTTTCTACACAAGCGAAGCCCTTGGTTTAGGTGCTTCAGGTCAGGACAAGGGTGCCGTGAGAAGTGTGAGGAAGTTCACATTGCACCTGCTCTCACCATCCAGAACACTAAGATCACCCACACATGTAATTTAAATGTGCTACATACATGTTTATTTCTTTCTATGCTTCTTATCCCTTGGTCTCTTATTTGCTTTATCTTATCTTAAAACCAATCTGATTTTTAATTTTAAGAAGCTCAGGGCTCTCTGAAAACCCTGAAATGTGTAATAAATCCTTATCCATTAATTTTTTTGCTGCACATTTTTTTTTTTTACTCCTCTTGTCAAATGTGTTATTGTGCAAATCTGGCAGGCCTGTCTGCTTCTATTCTAACTTTCCTTTGTCACTGATTTATACTCTCTGATGTTACCAACTGAGATTTGCCCCATCCTCCAGAATTGTTTGCAATGGAAGAAATATTTTAATTTGGACCAGAAAGAGTTAATTATTTTTAATGACTTTTTGTGAATTATAATTATCTATTCAAAATTGCTGATTTTCATCACAACACTCTCTGGTGGCAATACCCATATAAGTCAAGGAAGCCTAGGTACACTGTCAGCTCACATTGTCAATGAAATCTGAACAGATTAGTTGTATAACATCTTTCATTAGATGCTGTATAAAGGAATTCCAAATGGATTGGGGATTTGAGTATTTTACCAGACATAGAAAATCAGTGCATTCAATTTTAGAATCAGTTTTATTTAATGTGGGTTTTAAAGATAATAGTTTCTAAAAAGTATGCTCATTTTAAATACATAACTAAAATTAGATAAGGGCTAAAACTGAAACTCCATATCTGAACCACTTCCAGTTTTGAAGGGTTCTGTGTATATGATTGGCTTCAGATCCCTGGATCTGAACTTGCCCATACAATTTTGGTTCTGGGTCAGATCCAAAATCAGAAGGGGCCCTTTCTCTGCTTGGATGTAGATCTTATGAAAACAGTGAATACTTCAGCCAAGAAGGTGGCACTCTCATAAGAACAGCTGATCTCATGAGAGTTCCACCAACTGGGCCTAAACCTCATGAGAGCAGAGTTTCAGCACTGTCCAATTTGAGCTGTAGCCCAGAACGTCAATCTGAACCTGATTTGGAGCCAAATACTGCCTCCTTGACCTTTCTCTTTACTGTAAAACTTAACTTGTCTAAAAACTTGTCTCATACTCTCTGTCTGGATGTTAATGTTTGGAGTGGGGATAAGGGTACAAATTTAGTGGAGCCATTACTTCTGGGTACAGACCTTCTGGAAGATAGGTTAGATCTGCCACAACAAAGAGAGAGAGATCCCAAGAGAAGGCTATGAGAAGGGAAATGGCACACAGAAAAGCATACATGTGGTGTTTGTTCTTGAGCCCTAAAGCAAGTTAGGGCTTTTTATTTTTATCCACTGAAATATCCTACTCTTGAGACGCTGCAGTATTGAGAGACGCTCTGAAACCACACTTGGAACAAGATGGGTCAGAGCTCTGTGTTTCATAAAAGAGAATCCTGGAAAGTACTGTAAAAATCCATGATATACCTAGGAGGTGAAATCAGCTCAATATCCCTTGCACTTTGATTTCATAAAGTAAAGGCCAGACTGTTTGCTGAAGCTAAAGGAGTACTGCCAAGAAATGTGTCTCAGAATTTACTTCCAAATTAAAATATTTGGGCACCTTTCTGTTTCCACATTGACTATTGTGGCTTCAGTAATTAAAACAATCAACCAAGTTAGTTTAGGTCCAATGTGCAAACCATGCTGTACATTCAGAAACTGGTTTGGATTCTACTGTCTCCCTGACACTACACTGCTATAACTCCATTGACTTCAACAGAATTACTCTGGATTTATGCTGCTGTATGTGAGAAAAGCAAAAGCCCAGTATTCTGCTCTTCTTTACAATGCAGTATATGACATCAGAATATAATTCAGTATGTGCTATCCTAGTGCATGTACATAGCTTAGCTGTTAAAAATGTTGCCTGCTGGGTTGATCATCATTTTCCCTCACCAAACAAATCCTCAGTTTGCTAAAGAAACACATAGAATCATAGAATATCAGGGTTGGAAGGGACCTCAGGAGGTCATCTAGTCCAATCCCCTGCTCAAAGCAGGACCAATTCCCAACTAAATCATCCCAGCCAGGGCTTTGTCAAGCCTGACCTTAAAAACCTCTAAGGAAGGAGGTTTCACCACCTCCCTAGGTAACCCATTCCAGTGCTTCACCACCCTCCTAGTGAAAAAGCTTTTCCTAATATCCAACCTAAACCTCCCCCCACTGCAACTTGAGACCATTACTCCTTGTTCTGTCGTCTGCTACCACTGAGAACAGTCTAGATCCATCCTCTTTGGAACCCCCTTTCAGGTAGTTGAAAGCAGCTATCAAATCCCCCCTCATTCTTCTCTTCTGCAGACTAAACAATCCCAGTTCCCTCAGCCTCTCCTCATAAGTCATGTGCTCCAGCCCCCTAATCAGTTTTGTTGCCCTCCGCTGGACTCTTTCCAATTTTTCCACATCCTTCTTGTAGCGTGGGGCACAAAACTGGACACAGTACTCTAGATGAGGCCTCACCAATGTTGAATAGAGGGGAATGATCACGTCCCTCAATCTGCTGGCAATATCCCTACTTATACAGCCCAAAATGCCGTTAGCCTTCTTGGCAACAAGGGCACACTGTTGACTCATATCCAGCTTCTCATCCACTGTAACCCCTAGGTCCTTTTCTGCAGAACTGCTTCCTAGCCATTCAGTCCCTAGTCTGTAACAGTGAATAGGATTCTTCCGTCCTAAGTGCAGGACTCTGCATTTGTTCTGTTGAACCTCATCAGATTTCTTTTGGCCCAATCCTCTAATTTGTCTAGGTCCCTCTGTATCCTATCCCTACCCTCCAGCGTATCTACCACTCCTCCCAGATTAGTATCATCTGCAAACTTGCTGAGAGTGCAGTCCACGCCATCCTCCAGATCATTAAATGAAGATATTGAACAAAACCAGCCCCAGGACCGACCCTGGGGGCACTCCGCTTGAAACCGGCTGCCAACTAGACATGGAGTCATTGATCAGTACCCGTTGAGCCCGACAATCTAGCCAGCTTTCTATCCACCTTATAGTCCATTCATCCAGCCCATACTTCTTTAACATGGGGATTCTAAAAATGTAGCATGGATTTACAAAATCCCCTGTTGACTTCAGTAGGAGCAGAGTTAGACCAAGGTTGAGCCCTTTGGAAAATTTCCACCCTAAAGAGCTACAATAATCATGTATTAAGGTATCTGGGGCTGAAGCATCATGAGGCTGTTTCTTTAATGTGTGCTGTTTGTTACTGTTTCTTTTTCTGTTTGCAGAGGGGAGGTTGTTGGGATCTATCATTTCCTGTATATAAGGAGGTGTAGGGAGCATATGGAATGTATTGTTAGGGAGTGTTTATGCAGCTGTGGCCTGAGAAGAAATCAAAGCATGTGCAACCTATAAGAAATGTTTGTCCTCAATAGCAGCCTTGAATCTACTACATAGCAGTTACAACAGCTAATAAGCTGTAGTAGCCTCCATTGATGCTACTGCTCTGTAGAGAAGGAACAGCCACTGTGGCTACACATATATGCATGCACTTGACACCTTCCTGGTCCTCCTGTGTGCCCTCTGCCCTGTCCTAACTCCCTTTGCCTATTACTAATTAATTCCTTTATCCCCCAAGCAAAGTTCTCCAAATCCTGCCATTGCCTTCCTACCCCAATGCCATGGAAGCATAGGAGTTCTGCAGTCAGGGCTTTCTGTTGCCATAAAAAGGTGCTGGAAGGATGATGTGGAGCATTATACTTGCATCAGGTGAGGCAAATTAGACTCCCAATGATATCTTCTGCCACCTTCTAGTTTTCTAAGCAGGAAGCTTTCACATGAATTGTATGCAGGGTTGTTATAGCCATGTTGGTCCCAGGATATTAGAGAGACAAGCTGGATGAGGTAATATCTTTTATTGTTCCAACTTCTTTTACATGAATTGACTAAGAAGGGGAGCAAATCCTCTCATTTGCTTTAAGTGGAAGTTCTTGCTACCCCAGTGCTGAATTATGGCCTCTTACAGAACAGATGAATGGACTGTGGAACCACAGAGCCATTTCAAAAGATTTTTATAACCATAAAATGAAGAACTATCTGCCAAGTCAAATTTTACAGTGTCTTTTCAACCTGCACGGCCTGTCAGCCCGAGCAGCAGCTAGAGCTGGTAAGGATACACATGATTAGGAAAAGAATAGCATTAAAAACGAAAAATCAGCATTTGAATCATGTAGCTATTTTGAGCTAGTCTTCTGTCCATGACCACCCTAATTGAACCCCAGTGAAGAAAATTCAGACTCAGTGAAATGGAATCAGTTCCCCCCACCTTTATTTTTATAAGTGATAACCTGCTTACTATAGCACTACCAGGTGCCTGTCTCTGCTGCCACAGACAGAAATTAAAGGTGATTTACCACATCTTTCCCACAAGAAAATTCCCAGCTGCCTTACTTAACGTCTTGCCCAAAGGCAATTGAAATCAATTTACATATATAAACTATTGTTCCAAACAGTCACTGTGTTTTTTCTGGAGCGCCAAAGGCATCATTATCCTTACACTAAATATAGCTTTAAAGTGATACTATCAGGTGAATACTTAGAAACAATCACTTAGGCTATTAAAAATGAGAGATTTTAAAAAAATTATTCTTTGTTATTGGTGCCATTTGTTTACATTAAGCTCGGAGAGTGGAAATAATCAGTTTCATTTTTTTTTAGAGTCAGTTTTTTGTCAATCTTACATTCAGGTCACTGTTTATTAGAAAAATGATGCTGTGTTTGGACTCCAAACAATGAAGGGAATGTCTATTTGCTGGGCGTATGGTTTATTTGTTTATTTTCTAATGTCCTTTTCCAAATGAATTCATGGAAATGGTTCTGTGGGTCTAAAGTTTTAAGCAAACTTATTAGTAGACAATTCAAATTTAGAACCACTTGAGTTGACAGGTTCCATTTATATATAGGGTATGAGGAGGGAAGGAGAATTGGGTATAGTGATTTATATAGAATCATAGGACTGGAAGGGACCTTGAGAGGTCTTCCAGTCCAGGCCCCTGTGCTCATGGCAGGACTAAGTATTCTCTAGACCACATTACATTACTAAACAGTTTGGATTGTTTTAGAAGTAGTAGAGTACAAAATCTCTGGTGGTGACTTTTCCTAATTCATCCTTCATACCTGGTGGTGGTGGGGGGGGTGTCTTTTACGAGAAGCTTTTAAAAATAAGTTAGGGTTACCATTCGTCCGGATTCCCCCGGACATGTCCAGCTTTTTGAGCTAAAAATAGCATCCGGGAGGAATTTGTAAATGTCCGGACTTCCCCCCTGCAGAGCGCGCGCGGCTAACAGGGCAGCCGGCCAGATGGTGTCACTTACATGGGGCTCTGACAGCCAGAGACAGCACGTCCTCCACCTCCCCTGCAGCAGAGATCACTCCCTCCCTCCCTGCATTCGCAGATCGCCTCCGGCAGTTCGCACCGGCAGTCTGGAGCTCCTCCCCCGCTCCTCCTCCCCTGCCAGCCAGCCTGCCGGGACGAACGGCTCACAGAGACGTTAGGCGAAGGCCAACAACAAGGGGGCCAGGGGGTCGGAGAAGGGGCAGGGAAGTTTTGGAGGGGGCAGTCAAGAGACGGGGGGGGTCCGGGAGTTCGGGGGGGGCCTTTCTGGGGGAGGGTGTGGATAAGGTTTTGGGCAATCAGGGTACAGGTAGGAGGTAGGGTCCTGGGGGGCAGTTAGGGTGGGGGGGTCTTAGGAGGGGGCAGTTAGGGGACAAGAACAGGGAGGCTTAGGTAGGGGGTGGGGTTCTGGGGGGCAGTTAGGAGCAGGGGTCCCACGAGGGGGCAGTCAGGGGACAAGGAGCGGGGATAGGGTTGGGGGCTCTGAGGGGGCCGAAAAGTGGGAGGAGCAGGGGCGGGGCTAGGGCAGGACGGGGGCGGGGCTAGGGGAGGGCTCCTTTCGTCCTCTTTTTTTCTTGCTGAAATATGGTAACCCTAAATAAGTACAAGCCTGTAAAAGGTGTCCGACTGTCTGTACTATTGTGCACTGCCACCCATCACTGTAGTAGTCTGAGTGCCTTCCCCACAAAATACCTTAGGAACAGCAAAGTCCCTAGCAGACTTCGTGGAGTTATTGGATCTTCACCCATATCAGGTTATAGAAAATTCTGTTTGGGGTAAGGTGTTGTGGCGTAAGGAGATGGTTTCCATTTGAACAATATTTCCGGTAAGTCCTAGCTCTAGGAAATTGCTGATAATCCTGTTGTAGTGGAATTGAATTACTTTTAGATGCATTTCTCACTCCATGGAATTAGCATGAAAAGCTTCATCATACTACAGAGTGCCTAAGCTTGCATTCCTTGCACAGCCCATTTATAGCAACTGGATTCTTGACTGTGCAAGGCCCATAACTTTTTTTAACCAATAAGCAAAGAGTGGGGAGGGGGAAGAACCTCTCAGTAGAACTGAAAACAATTGAATTTTGCTAGCAAATTTTTCTTTAAGTTAACTGAGCGTCCAACGAACAACTGTGGATTGAAGAGGACAGTGCTGTATACCAGGGATAGTTTTATTTTTCTTTTAAGATGCAAATACGTTCCAAAAGTTTTAAGACCCAGTTCAGGAAAACATTTAAGCTTACCTCCAACCCTTCCCAATTCTCCTATGGGTGACTGTCCCCATTGCCTAAGCTTAAGGCTTAGGCCAAATAAAGGGTGAGTACAGTGATTTAAGGTACATAAACTGTTACAAATACTTTTAGTCCCAATTCCAGAACTAAAAATCAATCCTTGCAAACATTTATTGTGGATGTTTGATGCTTATATCTCGGAAGAGGCCAAATAACCGTAGGTAGAGAGAAGAGAAGCTGTTCAGAATGAAACGGCCTAAGACAAAAGTACATTATCAGTAGGATCTGTCTTCCCCTCCCCTTCAAGATGTAGTAGTAAACTATTGATTCCTTAATCCTAATATTTCTGTGAACTAGAGTAATATGGAAAGAGTTAGCATATGCAGCCATTTAATAATGTGCACAAGAGTAAGAACAGCAAGAAAGATAAACAGGAAACACTGCAGTGCTCCCTTGAGATTTAGATGAAAATTTCTTCTAAAGCCTCAATGTTTTGAACAAGCTGAGAGTTTATTTTCATGACAGACAATTTAAGGTTGTGTGGAGCCAAGAAGTAACTGGAAAAAAGTGTCCAAAATTACCTCAGTTACAATGCATTTGCAAGCGGGGAAAGGAGGATTACAAAAAAGGATGTCTTGTAATCCCTAGTGGACAGCTAAGCTGCAAGCCACAGCAGGGGATATCATCAGGAGAACAATATGAACCTGTCACAACAGAACAGAAGACCCAGTGCAACTCACTTGGTTTTAAGCTTCACTACCAACCTGAACTCAGTCAATAATCATTAAGGCTTGTGACTTTTGATGAATCTGGACCAACTTTAGTCTATATTTTCCAGTAATTCAGTCCAGGTTCAAGCCATCTTTCCCTTCCTCATGTGATTTCCCCCCAACAAGAGACAGGACATAGACTCCCTTACATGACACTACCTTTCAGGATAGGTAGGATGTGTGGTTTATTACATTCCCTTACTTCCAACCTCTTCTGGGGTGTTCAGCTAGCTTTCTCCCAGTTATTCAGAGGCTGACCCTCTGACTCTTCAGCTTTCATCTTCAAGGGGTCAAAATTTACTCTATATGTCCACTACATATTCACCTCTTCTTCAGGATATCTCCCAGGAAGATTCCTGCTTCACACCTATTCAGTAACAATGAAATCAAAAAGGCTTCAGATCCCACTGTTGACTGTGAAATTTTTTCAGAATGGACAGGATGGACACCGTAGTTCATCAAACCAGAATATGATTAGTAGCCATTGCTACAACAATGGATCCCCATGGAGCCTTTTTATCCCTGTGCTGCTGAATGGTGGAGGCAGACACCACCTCCCTGAAGAGATCCTGGAGATGGGAGGAGAGTAGACCTATCTGGTTGCTTCCTCTCCCCCACCCACCCCACCACCACCACCACCACTATCACCACTTCCTTGGAAAACTTACAATGCAGCCAGCCACCCTTTGAAGATTTGGAAGGGAACAGGGGTTGAGCCAGCTGTCCCTGAAGTCAGAGTTTGGGGACAGGTGATTTATAGGCCACCAGCTCCGGTAGAAAATAGCATAAGGCCTGCATTCTGTTGAGTCAGTATTCTGCATCCGGTGACAAAGGAGGGGTCACTCAAACTAGGCCCAGGTTTGCCAGAGCCTGGGATGAGTTACTGGTAAATCTGGAACAATTGTTGTCCATAGGTCCAAGGGAAGCCCAGGCAGTAGGAAGAGGAGTGTGGGTCACGGCTTATGGCTACGCACAGAAACCATACAAACATCACATGTTTATTTCAGAGTTGCCATTAATTTGGAGTGCATGGGATTGTGCACATATAAACTAAAACAGAAGCCAAAAGGATCAGCAGGCCTCCTGCAAACAAAAAACAAAAAGTTCTAATCTGGAAATATTCTATGGAGACACAGGCTGCACAGAAGGGCCATCTTAGGTATCAAGTTGTTTGTACTAGTCTTGAGATTTTATTACATTTTAGTGCTTTCACAAGATTGATGGAGCCAGCAAGACACAGGGGGGAGAGTAGGCAGGTGCTACAAAATTTCTCAAAAATGAGCCACATTCCTGGCCTGCTTTTCCCTATATTTGAGTCACATGCCTTTCTCTCTTTTGATAGAGAATTTACAAATTTATTAAGGATATTTCAAATAACCTTTTTCCTGAAAGTCCATAGGGAGGAAATCCTACACCATCAAAACCTGAACCAAACAAAAATAGCATGTAGGAGGGCAAAGCAGATCAAATAGTCTTAAAAAAAAATTAACCCTTAGGTAGTCAGAGTACAACTCTACAGCTGTCAGCAGGGAAAGTAGCCAAAGATCTAACAGCAAATGCTGCTGAAAAGATAAATTCCAGAGCTTGACATCTGGATTCCACAGCTGTCAAACCTGTCTCCTCTGTAACACCAGCTGTCGATGTTCCTGCTGGAGAAGGCAAAATATGTGGAAAGACTACAGCACACACTAGAAAAGGAGGAGACTGACATTTTAATGTAGTAAATTTCATAGCCCCGCAGATTGGCCGTTTTCTTTAAAAATATGTAGGTTATTTAACTGTTCTATAGTATAATATGGGATATTATTTTGGCTTTTGTATATATTTGAAAATTCTAGGGAGCAAAATTACAACTGGGTGGGCAATATAAATCAGGTCGGTAGCAGTGATTATGAAGGCTTATGTGGCAGTCTGCCCCCTAGAATGGGAGCTGGATTCCTTAACTGTTCATTTCTATGCTTTTTATTGTGTTGATTTTTTGAAGTCATAAAAGTTTTGTAAAGAAAGTGCAATATTTTGGGGTGGGCCAGAGCAAAGGAGAGGTGTTAGCTGGACTCTTCCAAAACATGTTTTTAATCTTAACCCTTTTTATGGAGTTTGTTTAGCAATAAGTTAGGCCTTCTCAATAAACAACAGTGGCACCAGTTTAATTAAAATTTGGGTTTTAAATCAGTATAGTTAAATTTGTGCAAACACCTGTGTGGACACACATGCACATTGGTTTACAATTGGCTTACATCAAATTATTTTAAACCAGCTGTAAACTGATTTGTGGCTGTCCACACAGGGGTTTGCACTGATTTAATTTAAATCTATTTTCAACCGTTTTTATTTAAGTCGGGGCAACTTGTATGAGTAAACAGGCTCTATTGCCTCAGGGATATACATTCTGATGCTCTTTAAAGTGTCATCAGCAGCTAAGAAATTTGATCATAATTTAGCATCTTATACAAGATCACTCCCAGGTTTGTGCATTAAAGGAGGAAAGTGAGGAAGTATTGAGGAGTCAGGAAATGTACAAACCAATGGGTCTGATATCTGCAGAGGGCAGGATCCTAGGAACGTTAAGCAGAGATGAGATTGCAAAGTACACAAAGAAATAAAGACAAATGATCACAAAGCCTGACAAGCAAAGATGGTGGAACAGAGATTTGATGGAGGCAACGGTGAGGTTATTTCTGTGATTTAAAATTAAAGGTACTTGAAACATACAGTATAAAGTCAGCAAGTGATCTATGGAAGGCACCATCTATGAATATCTGGAGGAGGAGGGCATAGTATGGCTGTTAAATGTATGTGAAAAGAAAGTAAATGAGGGGTACTACCAACAGCAGTATTGGGCCGGCTAATCCATTTCCATCTGTGAATAAGTTCTCAAAGAAGAGTACCACAACTGAGTGATCAAGCTGGCAAATGACACAAGACTTGGTGTATAGTTTAATAACAGAAATAAAATGGATTAATATCAAGGCCTACATAAGTTAGGCCAGAGGGTCTGTGATAACTGAAGAGGGGAGAGGGGTAGCTCCCTTATGGACACCCAGCCAGCCAGTTAGCTGTAAAATCCCTCTTGGTGTCTGTTCTCTGCTTGCTTTACTTGTAAAAGGTTAACAAGCCCACAGGTAAAAGAAAAGGAGTGGGCACCTGACCAAAAGAGCAAACGGGAAGGTAGAACTTTTTAAAATTGGGAAAGAAACTTTCCCTTTTGTCTGTTGTTCTCCGGGGAAGGAGACATAGAGCAGCAATGCTATAAACAGCAATGTTATGTAAGGTTTGAACCAGGTATGAAAATTCATCAGATCATACCTAGAATTACTTATTTTAACCCCCCCAAATATGTAAGTAAATTAGGGATGTTTAGCTAGACGCGATCAGGTTTATTTTTGTTATTTGGCTTGTGGATCTCCTGTGCTAACCCCAGAAGCTTTTATTTGCTTATAACCTTTAACCTTTTTTTTTTTTTTTTTGCTGCTTGGGGCGGCAAAAACTCTAGAGCTGGCCCTGTATATGTACTCCTTAAGAACATGAATCAAAGCCCATTGGTATCAGTCAAAATAATCCCATTGAATTCAATTGACTTTGGATCCAGCCCCAATTGGAAAAGAAATATCCTAGGAATTAAGTTGGTATTTTGAATGTTAGATATGTGCAAATAGCAGAGAGAGAAGATTTTTATTTTTTCTAATGATTTCCTCTTGATTTTTTAAAAAAATTGTATACAACTCCATATGGCATAAAACCAGTACTAGTTATATTGGAACAAAGACCTCAACCTATAAATCCTAACATCTCTAGGATCAACATACTGAAATCAGAAACAATGAGAATACCAACTACGCTTGAGGGGGAGAATCCTAGTCACTCCTAATTACCAGCAGGCTGTAAAGTACCCCCAAATGGTTTAGGCAACTGAAGGCGTATCAGCTACTTTTAGATTAACCAAATATTTACATCACTTGTTTCTGTTGGAATTAACATACCTGGTCTTCAGGGAACATCTGCAATTTAAGTCTAAAGATCAAATAAGTTAATAAAAATGTTCTTACCTTATCATTTGGGGTTTAACCCTTTAAGGGCCTGATCATGCAGGATGATCAACAGCTTCTAGAAAGTGCATCTTTCAGAACAGGGGCCTTAAGGAAGGTTGGAGTAGGACGGCGTGTCAAAAAGGGGGACCAAAAACTAGGAAACAGGTGAAATTTAAAGCATATAATGAAAGCTTTGGCACTGCCATCCATCTAGAGGCAAAATACTTTTATTGACATCCTTGAGAGTTCTGTATGAGGAATAATGATAGATATTAATTAGCTAGATCCAGATCCTATTGAAGACCATGGGAAACTTTCCAAAGGCTTCAACTGGCTGTTGACTGGGCCCAAGGATTTTGCTCCAAGGTAGAAAACTGACTCTTTGCTTTTAATTTAAATGACTGCACAGCTAACCAGCAGCTTTTCTATTTCTGACCTATCCGCAAAAGGATTTCAAATTTTGCTGAGAACAGTTCTGAAGGTGACTGACTGTCAGGCTGGACGTGCAGAACTGGTAAAGGCTTTTCGTAAAGCAGCCTGATCTTAGCATTTTCTCCCCTAAACACACTCTGAGTTGCTTTAATAACATGCTAATCAAGAGTTTCCCTCTGGATTTCCTCAGAGTTTGTCAGGGCTTTGCTGAAGTAAGGAGAGATGGTGAGAGAGATTAATTAGATCAATTAAACTGATTAAGTGGTGCATAAAGCGCTATATTCTTATTTCTTTCCCTCACTGGTTATTCATTTATTACATCCTAAATACTCAGTCCTCACAATTTATAAAATATTCAAAAGGAAGAAGGTCAAGCAACTGTGCTGCAAGTGGCTGAATATACTCTGCCCCAAAACTTACTCTGATTGGCCAGCTGGGTATTTTTAATGTCAACAGTGCCATGTGTGAAGTAGTAGGCTCCTGGTGCCTTTCTCTGGTGGTATGCACCGGTAACCTTGTTAATACACTTCCTGTTGTCGCTGATCTTTTTGAAAAAGATTATTCCCTCCCACCTTTTTCTAACCAATATCTTGCCCACCTTTATAGCTAATAAATGATCATCTGTAGGAGCTCAGTAGATAGTTACACATAAGCAGCCTGCAGCAATTGGATTTTCTCTTTAAAAAGAAGCAAAGTTATGTACGCATTTGAGAAATATGGTTGACTTCATGGGATGAACTATAGAGATTTTCTTGATTTGATAATCCCTTTAAAAACCTCTATCTCCAGGTTTTGCATCCATTGTTCTGGTAGGGTCTGGTACTGCTTTTTTATTTTTTTTATTTTTTATTTCAAAGCAGCACCAGACCCTGCCAGAACAACAGATGCAAAACCTACAGACACATCTCCACTGCTACAAGGATCAACACCCCCCACAGCACACCTTTCAAGATCTATGGGTCCTACACATGCCTGTCACAACCTCATCCAGTGCACTAAATGCCCCAATAACCACTATGTGGGTGAAACCAGACAATCGCTCTCGAATGAACTCGCACAGGAAAATGATAAACAACAAAAACACCCTATCACCTGTGGGTGGACACTTTTCACACAGATCAGATATAGAGTGATTACTATCAGTTCTCATCTTCAAAGGGAACCTGCACAACACTTTCAAAAGACAAGCCTGGGCGTTTAAATTCGTAACTTCGCTAGACACTAAAAATCAAGGTCTTAATAAAGACACTGGATTTATGGCTTATTACAATAATTAGTAACCCACTAATCTCCCTTTTTGTCCTTTGACTACGGGTGTGTTAACAGGCCACTTAACCTTGAATGACTATGTGCTAACTACTTATGCTAAACTATCTGTTTGATCTTGTATTTAGCTTTGACACTCTTAGGCCTTGGCTACACTTGCAGATGTACAGCGCTGTGAGTTAAACCTGACTTCGTGCAGCTGAGTAGGGAAAGCGCTGCAGTCTGTCCACACTGACAGCTGCCCGGCGCACTATCGTGGCCACATTTGCGGCAATTGCAGCGCTATTGGGAATGGTGCATTATGGGCAGCTATCCCACAGAGCACCTTTTCCCATTCTGGTGCCTTGGGTTGTGGGAAGGGGGCGTGGGTGCGGAGGATTCTGGGTCCTGTCCCAATGCCCCGTGATGCATCGCTTCGCATCCCAGAAATCGCTTTGTTTCCATCCACCTTTGGTGCCATCTTTCAACAGTTTCTGTGCAACGCGATCTGTCTGCGGGAAATGGAGTCCGAATTGCTGAGGCATATGCTGACAAGTCTTGCCAGCACGTCACGTTTGGCTGTCGAACTATTCCTTAAGATCCAAAGTGACAGTGAGAGTGAGGGGTGAGGAGTCCGACGATGCTATCGAACCGCGTAACGCGTACGACACGAAATTGCTTGTGGCATTCACAGACATGCTCAGCACCATGGAACGCCGCTTTTGGGCTCAGGAAACAAGCACCGAGTGGTGGGATCACATAGTCATGGAAGTCTGGGATGATGAGCAGCGGCTGCAGAACTTTCGGATGAGAAAAGCCACTTTCATGGGACTGTGTGAGGAGCTTGCCCCCACTCTGCGGCGCAAGGACACGAGATTGAGAGCTGCCCTGCCAGTGGAGAAGCGGGTGGCTATTGCAATCTGGAAGCTGGCAACTCCAGACAGCTACCGGTCGGTCGCAAACCAGTTTGGAGTGGGAAAGTCGACCGTTGGAATCGTGTTGATGCAAGTTTGCAAGGCCATTAATCGCATCCTACTCAGAAGAACCGTGACTCTGGGTAACGTGCAGGAAATAGTGGATGGCTTTGCACAAATGGGGTTCCCTAACTGTGGAGGGGTGATAGATGGGATGCATATTCCTATTCTGGCACCATCCCACCTAGGATCTGAGTACGTTAATCGGAAGGGGTATTTCTCTATGGTTCTCCAGGCGCTTGTGGATCACCTTGGGCATTTCATTGACATTAACACAGGCTGGCCTGGAAAGGTGCATGACGCACGCATCTTTGGGAACACTTGGCTGTTCAGGAAGATGCAGGCCGGGACTTTTTTCCCAGAGCGGAAGCTCACGGTAGGGGAAGTTGAAAGGCCCATTGTGATCCTTGGAGATCCCGCTTACCCGTTAATGCCGTAGCTCATGAAACCCTACACAGGGAGCCTTGACAGCAGCAAGAAATGGTTCAACTACAGGCTGAGCTGGTGCCGAATGACTGTGGAGTGTGCCTTTGGCCGTTTAAAGGGCCGCTGGCGATCTCTGCATGGGAAGCTGGACTTGGCCGAAAACGGCATCCCCCGGTTATATCCGCGTGCTGTGCCCTCCATAATATTTGTGAAGGAAAGGGTGAAAGCTTCACTCAGGCATGGACCTCCGAGGTTCAACACCTGGAGGCTGAATTTGCACAGCCAGAGAGCAGGGCTATTACAGGGGCCCAGCGCGGGGCTGCAAGGATTAGGGATGCCTTGAGGGAGCAATTTGAGGCTGAAAACAAGCAGTGATATCTGGTGCCCTGCACAGGAGTGAAGTGCAGTAGTTCCAATCTTTAGGAATCAGTGTTTGCTAAGCAGACAAGCAGACTTGCAGTGCCTGTTTATTTCCTGTGCTAAGGAGTCTTTTACTTTATACAATAATAAAGAATGTTTTCGAAGCCAAAAAATCCATTTATTGAAAAGAAAAACAATTTATTTATTGAAAAGAAACAAGGGGGTGGAGTGGGGAACAGTACAATCACAGATTCGCATATGTCCTGTCTGGTGTGCTGTGCAGTGAGTGCTGCACTTCAGGACAGCTATACTGCATGGTGATGGGGGTTGAGTGCAGAGGGTAAGGGTCGTGGTTTTCAGGGCTGGGTGGTGAAGATACTGGTGTTGGAGGCAGCGGGTAGCGTGAAGAACACAGAAGTTGAGGAAAGTGGGTTGGAGGTGACAGTGGGGCACAACGGAAAGAGTTTTGGGACAAGGGCTGTGGGGGGGTGGCATTTGCGGTACTGCTCCTCTTTCTGCATGGCTACCAGCTCCTGGATAGCATCTGCTTGGCGCTCCAGGATGCTTATGAGCCTATCAGTGCTTTGCTGCCGGTGCGCGGTGCTTTGCCGCCGGTGCGCTGCATTTTCCTGGCGGATCCTGCTTTCTCTCTCCCTCCAGTCCTGTGCTTTCTCACTCTCTTTAATAGATTGCTGCATCACTTCTTGCAGCATGTCTTCTTTGCTTTTTTCGCGGTCTCTTCCTGAGTCTTTGCAGTCTCTGAGCAGGCGATATGAGGGACGGCTGAGATGTCAAGGTTGATGCAGCTGTATAGGCAAAATGCAACATTTAACAGAGGCAGCATTGTTTATACCAGACAGAGTAATGATTCCCCCCGCACTTAAGGAGTAGAAAACACACAGGGTCTACACAATAGCATAATTTTCCCATCCGAAACAGAGCACACATATCCCACGGGAGCCTCAAAATGGTGAGTAAGGGGGATTGATTGTTTCAAGGCTGCACTGTCCTCTGGGTTTCTGTGACTGGGTGAGAGCCAACAGCTTCAGGGGGCACCTACACTGAACACTGTCCCAACATTTTCCACAGGAGTTCATCCTGGACGATATCTCGCTGCTGAGGGTGACCTGGGAAGCAAGGTAGAGTCTTCTACTGCAATGCGGCTTCCGCCCTGGCCCATATGCAGCTTGCCTGTGTGCAGCAATGGTCCCCCCGCCCCTCGCGGCACAGTGGCGCGGACACGTTAGCTGGCTGGGACAAGGACCACGGTGGCTCTCCCGATAAGCGCATTGCACACGTTCTGAATGAGACATTCGAGGAGATTACCAAGGCCGATTACTGCGATGTGATAAACCACATCAATGCACTATTCCGCATCTAGGCATGCATGCCGTACCCTCCTCTCCCAAAGAGCCCACACCGAAAAATTCCTTCCCGAAAAAAACCCCACTTACCGGGAACCTGCTCTTCTGTTTGTCCTCCACCAAGTACCGGCTGCTGCGACTGGCTACCTTCCTCCTGGCTCAAGAAGAGCTCCTGGCTCCAGGGATTCCGGGGTATCTCAATCCGGCCCACCACCATCACTCCCGTTTTCCTCCTCCTCCTTTTCCTCCCCCCCCCCACCGGCTTTGAAGTGTCCATGGTGGTGCTCGGAGTGGAGGTGGGGTTAACCCCAAGTATCACATCCAGCTCTTTGTAGAATCGGCAGGTCATGGGGGGAGCACCCGAGCAGCCGTTTGCGTCATGGGCTTTGCGGTAGGCACTCCGCCGCTCCTTCACTTTAATCCTGCACTGCAGTGCATCCCGGTCATGGCCCCTTTCCATCATGTCCTTTGATACCTTCCCGAAGGTATCGTAATTCCTACGGCTGGAGCGCAGCTGGGACTGTTCAGCTTCCTCCTCCCAAACACTGATGAGGTCCAGCAACTCGCCATTGCTCCATGCTGGGGCTCGCTTGGCGCGTGGAGGCATGGTGACCTGGAAAGATTCGCTGATAGCACTCCACACCATGCCGGGCTGAGCAAACAGGAAGGGGATTTTTAAAATTCCCGGGGAATGTAAAGGGTCGGTCACATGGTTGGTTACCTGAGGCCAGGGCAGTAGAGTTTGAACTGATGACCAGAGTGGCTAGAACAGGCATTGTGGGATACTGCCAAATAATTCTGGAGGCCATTCACAGCGCATTGGGCGGCCACACTAGCGCAGCAGCGCTGCAGTGGCAGCGCAATACTCGCTATTCCTCTCGGAGAGGTGGAGTACATGCAGCGCTGCAACCACGGAGATACAGCGCTGCAAATGCCTTGCCAGTGTGGACGAGGAGTGAGTTACAGCACTGGGGGAGCCTTTACAGTGCTGTAAAACTCGCAAGTGTAGCCAAGGCCCTAGTACTTTTCCCAGACCTGAAGAAGAGCTCTGTGTAGCTCAAAAGCTTGTCTCTCTCACCAACAGAAGTTGGTCCAATAACGGATTTAACCTCACCCACCTTGTCTCTCTATATATCTAGGCATTTATATCCTGTCTGCCATCTTGGATTAGCTCATCAGGGGAAACCAGTTCCTCTAGCGGCTTATGAAAACCTAAAACCTTTGTTCAATTATAAAAGCATATGTCTGGGCATGATTTTCAGAGGTGCCGAGCACTTATAACTCCATCTGAAGTCAATAGGAATAGCAGGTGCTCAACACCTAAGAAAATCAGGCCCTAGGAATGTAACAGCCACAGACAGGATATGAGAAGTGCAGGCAAAAAAAAGTGTAGTTGTTTTGAGCCAAAATCTCTGCTGGAGTAAACTGGCTATGGAGCTTCACAAATTAACATCCGCAGAAGATTTGACCCCCTTCTTTCCTGGCAGTTTCAGCAGAAGTTTATTTCTTACATAATGCTAATCTCAGGAGTTGGTAATGTTGTTATTATACTTAATGCTGCTTTAGTGTTTTTCATCTTCAATGTACTTTACAAAATGTTAACTCAGGCTTTGTCTAGAAAGTTGTTTTGCTTGCACAGTACCGATTTAGTAAAGCAGTGCAACCCCCTAGTGAGCATGCAGCTATCTTGGTATAAAAGTGCCGATACTACTATCTTTATTAGTGTACAGGAAGGGTAATTAAAAGCTCTATGGTTATGAGACACTGGCTTAACTGAGTTTATGCTTGCGGTTGTACTAGTATAACTATTTTAGTAAAAAAAAAAAAACTTCACACCCTTAACTTGAAATAGTTACACTGGTATAAAATCTGTGTGTTGACAACATACTTTTATTTAAGATTATTTATCATTTAAATTATTTGGCTGGTTAAGGTGATGTGCAGTGGGGAAATACAACGAGGATTAGAAGAGAAGGCACAGGATAGAAAAAACAGGTAACTAGAGACTATGGCTCCATTCCTTCTTCCTCAGCAAGTAGTCAATCCTGGTACAGGAGGCTTCTGCAGGAATCTTCACCCTCCAAGGCTGCAATAATCTTTCCTGCTGCTTTGCCTCTGGTCTTCAGAGGATAATGACTGGTGGATCTCTCACTCCTCCCAGGCCCACTCCTGTCCCATATATCAAGCCCACTGTGCAAGAGTCCCAAGGGAGCTGGAACTCAATGGCCATTTCAATGACTGCGGGATCATGCCTCAGATTATTCAGAGGAATGGATGATCGACTGTAAAATGATCCACATCCAGGCGCAAATTCTGCCGTTTGTAGTCAGTCCTTTACTCTGGCTAAATTCCTGTTCTGTTTCAGTAGTTCAGTTTGGGTAAGGCCTGAGTAGGTCCTTGGGTTTTTGAGCCCCACCCATTTCCAATGCAGAAACAGCAGTGCAAATTGCTGTTCTGGGTGTCTCTACATTATTCTTGAGTTTTGTGAAACATTTCCACCCCCACCTCCCATTTAAGCCATTGGTTTGCAGTAGTCAGGTGTTGCTCACAGAATAGAAGCCTGTGTTATGAAAACAATAGATTTTTTTATTTTTTTTTTAAATTCTCACTGTGCTTCCAGGAACACTGTGGGAATAAAAACTTAGCCCTGGTCTACACTACGAGTTTAGGTCGAATTTAACAGAGTTAGATCGATTTAACTCTGCACCCGCCCACAAGACAAAGCCATTTTTGTCGACTTAAAGGGCTCTTAAAATCGATTTCTGTACTCCTCCCCCCCGAGGGGATTAGCGCTGAAATCGACATCACCAGGTCGAATTTGGGGTAGTGTGGACGCAATTTGATGGTATTGGCCTCCAGGAGCTATCCCAGAATGCTCCATCGTGACCGCTCTGGACAGCACTTTGAACTCAGATGCACTAGCCAGGTACACAGGAAAAGCCATGGGAATTTTGAATTTCATTTCCTGTTTGGCCAGCGTGGTGAACTCAGCAGCACAGGTGACCATGCAGTCCCCCCAGAATGTTTCTACACTCTTCCTATCATCTCTATCCCTGAGGTTATCACAGATTAGAAGGTGAAAAAAACCGCACTCATGACGACATGTTTTCCGAGCTCATGCAGTCCTCCCACACTGATAGAGCACAGTGTAATGCATAGAGGCATTCAGTGGCAGAGGCCAGGAAAGAATTGCTGTGTTTGCTTAACGGCAAAAGTATCATGCCTCGCTAGTGATCCTGCCCGAGCCAGGTTGCTGCGTCACATGCACTCCGCGCTGTGTCAGCCTTGGGTGGGGGCATGACCACTTTGTGAGAGGAAGGCCATAGATATAAACATTGCATTAGGTAGCTTCTGTAGCTAGAGAAAACATTCCTGTGCATTCGGCAAAGCCTGTGGCAAAAAAAGAGAAGCCCCGTAGTGGATCACATTCACCTAACACACAAAACGTCCCCAGTTTGAAACTGAGCAGAAACAGGTCATTGTTCCTTTTTCTGACTCCCCTCCTGCATTTTTAGTCTTAGAACAGACTGCGCTGTGAAATTTTACCTTGAATTATATCAATTATGAGTTAAATAATATGGAAGCTCTTTCTAAGTTATAGTCCTGGGTTCCTTACCCTTTCAGCTGCTCTGATAAATTAACATTTTTGTTAGGGGCGGGGGGAAATTTTCATGAAGCCTTTTATAGGGACTAAATGCAATCCAGGACTCTGAAATAATCTTAACGTGGCCCATAGAGTGCAATCCTTCATTCTGGATTTGTCATTCCACAAGTTGAACTGCTCCTTACTACTGTCCAGGCTTCATGAGCCATGGGAGCAAGGGGCAGGCTGAGGTAGGTGTGACCACACGGTAATGCCAGCTGGGAGAGCAGCCTGAGGAAGAAGCCTCCAGCTCACATGATATTCCAGGCAGGACTCAATCTCCACGAGACGAAACTTAAAGAAGAGAATGACCTGGAGTCACTCCCATTCGGTGCTCTAAGAGGAGGATAGCCATGTCTGTCCAGGCACCCCGATCAACCTCACAGAGTCTGCCAGCTGAGCGGGGCTGAGCGGGACCCCGGCTGGCAAGAGCCGGTGGACAGAGCCTCAGACCGGCAGCGAGCTGAGCCGCTCAGCCCGCTGCCAGTCTGGGGCTCCGTCCACCAGCCCCGCTCAGCCCACTGCCTGCCTGGGGTTCTGATCCTCCAGGCAGGCAGCAGGCTGAGCGGGTCCGGCGGACAGGACCCCGGAAAAAAGGCGCGAAACGATTGTCTGCCATTGCTTTCATGGAAGGCGGGAGGGAGGGGGGGGCCTGACAACATGTACCCAAAACCACCCACGACAAAGTTTTTGCCCCATCAGGCATTGGGAGCTTAACCCAGAATTCCAATGGGCAGCGGAGACTGTGGAAACTGTGGGATAGCGACCCACAGTGCACCGCTCTGTAAGTCGATGCTAGTCACGATCGTGAGGACGCACTCCGTTGACTTAATGCACTTAGTGTGGACATACGCAATAGACTGTATAAAATCGAATTCTAAAAAAATCGACTTCTATAAAATTGACCTAATTTCATAGTATAGACATACCCTTAGAAACTGCAACTACAACAATCGGAATTGCAGAGCTCACTTTCTA